>NC_035434.2:10717270-11318899 GCF_002127325.2 Helianthus annuus
AATTTTGAGATAGCTGTTAGGTTGTTCTTCATGATTCTTTGAATGTTCTTCATGATGAAGATGGTGCTAGCCGATCGGCTAGACCAGCCGATCGAACAGCATCATGTTTTCATTTATGAATAATGTTTAAATCTTTTGTTTTTTCTACTTTGAAGTATGTGCCATGTTATATTTTGTCATTGTTTAAAGTGTTAGAATGAATCTGATGAATGTTGTTTTTGTTTAGTCATTTGCTAGCCGATCGGTTAGTCTAGCCGATCGAACAGCAAATGCTAGCCGATCGGTTAGTCTAGTCGATCGAACAGCATTGCATTATCTTATATATGCATGATTTTCTTGGTTAATCTTTTGAGTAGCAAAATGCTAGTCGTTCGAACAGCATTCTGCTAGCCGATCGAACAGCAAATGCTAGCCGATCGAACAGCTTTATGCTAGTCGATCGAACAGCATTTTGCTAACCGTTCGAACAGCATTGTTTGATGACCTTAGATATCTTGCATAGTTTTTGCTAATCGATCGAACAGTATTTTGCTAGCCGATCGAGTAGACCACTCGATCGATCAGACCAGCCGATCGAACAGCAAAGGTTCTTTCAACACATCATTCCTATTCGATCGAACAGCAAATACTATTCGATCGAACAAGCCATTTGATTCACTGTTCTATCACTCTAAATGTTTCAAGTGTTTCAAGTCTCTATATCTAATGTTTAAATTTTACACAGGGACGAGGAAATGACACTAACAAAGGACACAATGTTCCATCGGCAATTGATGAGGTTTCTACAAAAGGAACAAAAGCAGAAAAAATGGCTAAGTGCTTAAGAAGAAGCAGAATTGCTAAGGCATTGTCTGATACAACTATAGTTTATGAATCTCATGTTAGAAGATTTTGGGACACTGCAAGGTTTGAAGAAAAGGATAATAAAATTTATGCAGTAGTCAAGAAGAAAGATAAACACAACAAGGATATTGATGTTGAAGTAGTGTTTGGGGTAGAGGACATAAGAAGGGTTCTTGATTTACAAGATTCTGATGATGATCCAACGATCATGTCAGAACGTCTTGCTAAAGGGCTATGGTGTAGATTAGGATTTTCTTCACACATCAACGGAAAAATGTTCAAAAGGAGTTTCTCAAGTCAATACAGATACTTAATGCATTGCTTAGTGCATTCCCTATCTCACAGAAAGGGAGCCTATGATGAGGTGTCTGACTACATAATGAACATTGTTGTAAGTATTGTGCTGAACAGGAAATACAATATTTCCCAAGTGATTTTTGAATTTTTAAAAGAAAATTGCTTAGCCGGGAAAGACAGATACATTATGTACCCAAGATTCATTATGATGATCTTGGATGACAAAGTTAAGGATTTGCCAAAGAATAATGATGATATTATGGCAATGGCTGAAGTAAATAAGACTGCTATTCTGAGAATCACAAAGGAGAAGGATGCTAAAACAAAAGAGTTGATCTGTGCATTAAAGAATGAGGCATACGTAGCTCCTGAAAATGATAAATGGAGACATGACAATAGTGATTCAGACAATGAAGACAATAAGATGAGTGAAATGATTGAAAAGAAAACCAGATGGTGGTGTGTCAAAGATGGAAAGAGAAAGAGAACACCAAAATCGACCCCTGTGGTTGTAATTAAAGAAACAGCAAAGGGTACAGTGATAGGGGGAGCTATATGATTCCTAGAGTATGTTATGAAAATTGTTACTAATTTTGCTTTAAATAATTGTTTTTGCAGGGTCTTCTGAAGAACCTCAAAGAAAGCTTATTGATGAACCTGTCATAGAACCAAGGGAGGTGGTTGATAAAGGTGTTGGTTTAAAAGAGACTTTGGAAAGCTATTTTAGCAAGCATGAAGAGGCTGAACAAGCACAAGCTCAAAAGAAAGTTGGTCAAGATGAGGAATCTCAAAAGAGCTCCAGTAATGAAGATTCAGAAGAAACTTTATCTGAATCTGAACTGATCAAAGAGACAGTGGGAAAGGGAAAGGTACAACTGAAGAAAAGACCTTTAAAGAAAAGGAAGAATTCTGAAGATGAAGATTCACCGTACAATCCTGAGGATTCCCAGAAAAACAGAAAGAAAAGAAAAGCTACTCGCAGCGGTGATATTCCTAGAGTGGTTAGAGCAAAGAAACAGAATGCTGAATCACAAAAAGAGAAGGAAGGGAAGAAGAAACAGGACTCTGCTGAAACTAGTCCTGTGGTTGAAATACCAAAAGAAGTTCCTTTAACAGAAATTCCAATAGAAACACATGATGATTATGTGGAGATTACCGGAGCCAAATCTGCTAAACAAACATCTGATCGTCATGATATTCCAGAATCATCACAACGAAAGACAGATTATTTCAACTTAGATTTTGATAGTCTTGGTGGTGCTACTGGAGATTTCTTTCAAGATATGCCAGAGAGTGAAGCAGATTTATTTCATGATAAAAAGATGAAAGAATTGGAAGAAAAGGTTAAATCCTTGGAAAAGGAAAAGGAAGAAAACGAAGCTGTGCAAGTAAAGTTGAAAGAAATGATTGATGAGTTGGAGAAACGGCATGAAGACGTAATGGATGCAGTGCTTACAAAAGATGAGAAATTGAATGAAATGAAAGAAGATATAAAAGATCATGCAGAACTTATTAGCGTACTTACTGATGAAATTGCTGCATTGAACGCCAAAGTCAAAGACTTGCAGAATACCAATCAGACTTTGAATCAACTCTTAAATGAGATAAATGAAGCTTCGTCAAATGAAATGAATGCAATGAAGCTAGAGATGGAAGCTATGAGAGCAGATAAGGTGATGAAAGATAAGAAACTGGAAATGCTTACGGCTGTGATTGAAGCACATCTGAAGGTGAACATCCATGAGGCTTTTGATCAAGTTGACATTATCAAGGCAACTGAAAGAAGGAAAGAAAGAGAAAGACAGCTTGCTGAAGAAGCTAATCTAAAAAATAAAGGCATAGCAGAAGAAGTTGAAGTTGTAGGTGGATCATCTTCTCAACCAGAAATTGAAATGGTGGATGCTCAAGATGTTACAGCAAATGATGAAGAAATGGTGGAAGCAGAAAATGAAGCAGTTCATGAACCAGAGTTTGTTATGGTTGGTGAATCTGTAGAGCCTATTATTCCGGAGAATGTCTTGAGAGACGTTCAAATCATACAAAGAAAGAAAAAGGCTAAAGAAGTATTACTACTGGAGTACTCTACCGACAAGTTTGTGTTAGTCGGAAATGCCTATAGAGTGCCCTATAGTGAAGAAGAATCTGCCAAGCTGTTAAGATTTCATGAATTAAAGCATCAAGGGAAGATAGCTAGAGGAGAAGTGGAAGAAGAATCTGATAGCGATTTCTGGGAGGAAGAAGATGAAGATGATGATAAAGATGATAAAGCAGACGATAAATCCGATGATGATGATAAGCCTGATGATGATGATGATGATGATCAAGGCACATCGGGTTTGCTAATCAATGATCTATCTGTTCAAGATAAAGTAAATGATCTCATGAATGATGAAGTGAATGAACAGAATGATGATGCAGAGTGTGAAGGGTCATCTTCTGGAAACCAATCTGGTAATCAGGTACATCAACTCACATCTACTTTTATTTCTCTTTCTGAACATCATCAAGGAGAAGTAGATATTATCAGAACTAGAGCTGAAATGCTTGAGGAGTTGGGGTTAGAAGATGGGAAGTTTAAATTTGATATCGAAGATGAAATCCCAGAGTCTCCGATCAAAAACTTTGAACCACAATTTCCACTTGAAGCAGAATTTTATGATAATGTGACCATAGAGACTGATTCAGATTCGGAAGAAGAAAGAATAGATTTTCACTATGAAGGTGAAGACATGGCATTCCCTACATTCACAGAATTATTTGAAGACATGAATGCAGAATTATTGAAAAGAAAAATTGAAGAAAGAGTTGCATCGGCTGATATGCCTGAACCAGTTCCAAGAGAAATTTCTGCTGAAGAGAGAAAGAAGTGGTTCAGATCAATGCCAAAGGAAAGAAAGCCTCTTAGAGCCCTACAGTATTTTACTCATGATAAAGACTTATCTTGGGGTGATATTCTTTCTTGGGGGTATCTGGAAGACTTGAATGTGTATGCAATTCGAAGAGAGCAAGGTGTTCAATACTTCAAGTGTATTTCTGATCTTGCTACCTTACCGTGGTGGGACGTAGATGAATTGGTGGTTACAAAGAATATTAAACAACACTACTACGGTCCTGAAGTAAAACAGAGAGACCAGAAGCTGTGGAATTACATCAAGTATCAAGCAACGATCAATTATCCAGATTGGAAACCACAGTTTCCTAAAAGAATTGTGAAGTATACAGCTAAAGGTGAGAAGGACGTTACTCTTGATGTCAAACCGCCAAAATGTTTGAAGAGCATGCCTTTAAGGGCTATTGAGCAGGATTTCTATGATTTATTTCAAGCATGGCTCTATAATCCTTCTACTGCTGAAGCTGTGATCTCTTTGTACGATAAAGACACTGGTGAAGCTAGGAAGATTTGTATTCTAGACCCGATGTGGCTGGTGAACTGCTCAAAGAAAGACATAGATTGCTTGTTTGTCAACAAGATAATCTATGACAAGAAAGACAAAGTCATTGCTCAACAGTACCAGAGTGTAGTTGATGTTTGTTTTGCTAAAGAAATCAACTCTGGTAAGAACTGGAAAACTTCATGGAGAGATCTAGAGGTTGATGAGTTTCTAAAGATGTACAAGAGAAGTCTAAGATCCAAGGAAATTCAGAGAAAAGCTGCTGAAAGAGGAAGACGAAATTTCGGATTTGTACCTCCTACTGATCAAACACCCATAGAGTCTGAAGAGAACAAGATCCCTAAGTGGGACAGAAAAAGAGATGGAGATCCAGTGTACAGAAATTGGTGGATAACGGAGGGAAGACACAAGAGAAGACAAATGTTAGCTGAACGAGAAGAAAAGAGAAAACAAAAGGCACGAGATAGAAGACGCAACAGGAGGTAATCAAGACTTTGCTGGAAGGGACTACAGCTACATCCGAGGGGGAGTCTGTTAGTACATAAACGTCTGTAGCTTCCGTCAGCTTAAAGTCTTTGTTTTATTAAAGTTGTATAGTTTAATGTATAAGGCGTCAGAATACAGGGTTTGTATTGTAAAAGTGCTACTTTGTAAGCCGATCGGCTGGCCTAGCCGATCGAACAGCCTAACCGATCGAACAGCTGTTCGATCGGGTGGCCCAACCGATCGGTTAGCCTAACCGATCGGACAGCACTTAGCTTATTCTGACTGGCCTATAAATAGAAGTTCTGTCAGCTCATTTAGTACTTTTGAATCTGTCTGTAATCTAGAGAGCTGAAGTCTGTGATCAACTGGAACTTATATCTTGTCATATATTTCAATTGAATTGCAGACTGTTGAACATGGAAATCATATGTCTTTCTGTATCTGTGTATGATCTGCTGGATTCCGCACAGCAATCATAGTGTGACATTTATTAACAGGAAGATCCCGATCAACTAGGGACCAACATTAGGCAACCTTTCTTAGTTATTGTTATTTGTTAGAAATTTTAGTAGTTTATTTATTTTGCATGATAAGTTAGAAAAACCAATCCAATCATTTGAAAAGGCTTTGAAGTAACAAAAGTTTAGTATCGAGACACCGCATCCACGGATTGATATCCGGTTCTTACCGATTAGCTATATTACCACCCGACGGGTACACTTGCCCTTTGTGTGTGTAGTTAGTTTCTAGGTGAAAAACCATTTTAAAACTAAATTTGTGTGAAGAAAAACTCAATTAAAAATATATATAATTCACGCACATCAAGTTTTTGGCGCCGTTGCCGGGGATGCGGTCTTCTTGAAAACGATTCGAGTTACTTATTTAGCCATTGTGAAAAGTGTACAAAGTTTTTGTCTACTTGTTTTATTTGCCTTTGCTTGATTATTTGAAAAAAAAAATGATTATTTGCTAGTTGTTTTTATTATTTTTGTATATATTTTTTGTGCATTGTGCTCCTTATTCCCTACAGGTCGTGCATGTCCTCAACCCCTGCTACTGATATCGTTGAGCCTTCAGCGGAGCCGGAGCGTGATCTTCACCGGAGACTGCGGGAGCGGTTTCGCGTGGTAGCCGAGGCGATTGATACAGACGCAGCGGACGGCGACACCTTCTACGAGGTTCGGGTAGACATGGCGGACGCGGAGGAGAATAGGATCTTGAATGAAATTGGAAAACCGTCACTCGATGGTTTGCCTGCGAGCATCAATGCACCGACAATCGACAATAATAATTTCGAGATCAAGGCTGGCACCATATCGATGTTGCAGAATGCGGTGCAGTTTTATGGCAAGGATCACGAGGATCCTAGTGTTCACATCGCGGGGTTTCTAGAGGTTTGTGCCACATTTAGGATTCGTGATGCATCAGCGGATGCTATCCGCCTTCGGCTCTTTCCGTTTTCCTTACGGGATGGAGCCAAGGAGTGGCTTCTTTCACTTCCAGCTGGATCTATCACTACATGGAATCAATTAGCTGAGAAGTTCCTTCAGAAATATTTCCCTCCAGAGAAAACTGTTCGGTTGAGAACCAAGATTCTGAACTTTCGTCAGGACGAGGACGAGTCCCTTTACGAGGCATGGGAGCGTTTCAAAGAGCTTATGAGAAAGGTCCCACATCACGGGTTGCCCAAATGGCAACAGTGTCAGATCTTCTACCATGGTTTGGACAGTCAGGGACAGATGAAGATTGATACATACTCGGGTGGTGATATCGGCACGAAAAATGCCACCGAGGCATTTGAGATTCTTGAAAAGTGTGCCGCGAAAAACCGGACGCAACAGCCCCCGAGGGGAAAGAGTTCTCGGCAGGGAGTTCATCATGTGGACGACTACACAGCCATGACAGCACGTATGGATGCCCTGTCTTCGAAATTTGACCGAGTGATGGAAATGCACTCGAGAGGTTCTTCGAGTGGGGGAGCATATCAGGTAGGTGATTTTTCGACGGGAGAGATGTCACACGAGCATGTTGATTTCATGGGAAACCAATACCGTCCTCAAAACAATCCCTACAGCAATACTTATAATCCGGGGTGGAAGAATCATCCAAACTTTAGTTGGAAGCCCGATGCTTCTAACCAACATCCACCAGGATTCGCTCCACGTCCCACAGCTCCGACCCATGGAGCATATGGTCCACCTCGTCCTCAGCAGCCGCCTCCTTCTAGTGATCCTAGTGTACATGATATGCTTAGTCAAATCTTAGCTGGTCAAAACACTCAAAAAGCGGAGAATGAGAAGCGTTTTAGGGAGTATGACGGTCGTTTCACGAGGCACGAGGGTGAGTTGAGAAGCCAAAAGGCTTCCATGCAGGCCATTGAGAACCAAGTTGGCCAGATTGCCAAGATGTTGTCTGAGAGACAACAAGGGGGCCTTCCGAGCAACACAGAGCCAAATCCAAATGCTACAGCAAAGGCCATCACGTTGAGGAGCGGCAAGACCGCTCGAGCCATCCCTCCGGCTGTGTCAGAAAAGCCAGTCGATGACGAGGAGGTTGATGAGGAGATTGAGGCTGAGTCTCCGGGTGAGGTGCAACAGAGGCGAGTCCCAGCAAGTACCGCACGACCCAAGGAGCCAGTGAGAGAGTATGTCCCTCCCATTCCATATCCGGGGAGGTTGAAGAACCAGAAAATGGAAGAACACTATGGTAAATTCCTCGAGCTTTTTAAGCAACTTCATATAAATTTACCATTTGTCGAGGCACTTGCTCAAATGCCTAAGTATGCCAAGTTTCTGAAGGATATCCTATCCAACAAAAAGAAACTTGAGGAGCTTTCGCAAGTGACCTTGAATGAGGAGTGTTCAGCGGTTCTTCAGAACAAACTACCGAAGAAGATGAATGATCCTGGGAGTTTCACTATCCCGTGTTTGATCGGTAGTTTGTCGGTCAGCAATGCGTTGGCTGATCTTGGAGCTAGCATAAACCTCATGCCATATGCGGTTTTTGCTAAGCTAGACTTGGGAGAGCCCAAGCCGACTCGTATGAGCATTCAGCTAGCCGACCGTTCAGTGAAGTACCCTCGAGGCATAGTTGAGAATATGCTGGTGAAAATCGACAAGTTTGTCTTTCCTGTCGATTTCGTGATTCTGGACATGGATGAGGATAAAAACGTTCCCCTTATCTTAGGTCGCCCATTCCTAGCCACTGCGAGAGCCTTGATTGATGTCTGCACTGGTAGACTTACTCTCAGAGTTGATGATGAGGAGGTTACCTTTGATATAGGGAAATCCATGCAACACTCACAGAGTCAAGATGATACACTCTACTTCATTGAGACTATCGATACTTATGTGAGTGATCATCTTCATGCTACATTCGAGGAGGATGTTATGGACACACAGCTGCTTGGAGGGGAGACTTTTGGTTCACCTAGTGTGGACCGAATGGTTGAGGAGGTGACCTGTCTGATAGGTCACGCATCTCCCCCGTGTCCCGAGGTATTTGAGGTTGTGGATCGCGTGACTGAGCCTAAAGCACACCCTTCTATTGAAGATCCACCTTCGGTTGAGCTTAAGGAGCTCCCAGATCATTTGGAGTATGCTTTCTTGGAGGGTGAGACTCATCTGCCCGTTATCATTTCTGCTGGGTTGTCGAAGGAAGAAAATGATCGATTGCTTGAAGTCCTGAAGCAGCACAAGAAGGCGATTGCGTGGAAGATTATGGATATAAAAGGGATCAATCCATCCTTTTGTACCCATAAGATCTTGATGGAGGAGGACTTTAGACCTGTAGTACAACATCAGAGGCGTTTGAACCCCAACATGCAGGAGGTTGTGAAGAAAGAGGTCATCAAACTACTTGATGCAGGTTTGATATACCCGATCTCTGATTCACCGTGGGTTAGCCCTGTACAGGTAGTCCCGAAGAAAGGAGGCATGACAGTGGTGACCAATGAGAAAAACGAGTTGATTCCTACTCGTACTGTCACCGGATGGAGAGTTTGCATTGACTACCGCAAACTCAATGATGCCACGAGGAAGGATCATTTCCCACTCCCTTTCATTGATCAGATGTTGGAGAGGTTGTCGGGAAGGATGTACTACTGCTTCCTTGATGGTTTTTCAGGATATTTTCAGATTCCCATCTCTCCTGAGGATCAGGAGAAGACGACATTCACATGTCCCTATGGCACATTCGCCTACCGGCGGATGCCCTTTGGACTGTGCAATGCCCCGGCCACATTTCAGAGATGTATGGTGGCCATTTTTCACGACATGATCGAGGACTCCATGGAGGTTTTCATGGATGATTTTTCTGTGTTTGGAAGTTCTTTTGATCAGTGTCTCGGGAATCTGAAAAGGATGTTGGCTAGATGTGAAGAAGCCAACCTTGTGTTAAACTGGGAGAAATGCCACTTCATGGTGAAGGAGGGCATTGTGCTTGGGCACAAGATTTCACAGGCGGGGCTCGAGGTTGACCGAGCCAAAGTCGAGACTATTTCAAAGCTCCCGCCTCCCACATCCGTGAAATCTATTAGGAGTTTTCTGGGTCATGCAGGTTTCTACCGGCGATTCATAAAGGACTTTTCCCAAATCGCCCTTCCCATGACTCAGCTCCTCGAGAAGGATGCCCAGTTTGTTTTCTCCGATGAATGCCTTCGGGCATTTGTGTCACACCCCAACCAATGGCGGAAACATCGGGATGAGATGAAGTGTGAAGATTGCTCGAGACATCATAACGCTATTTGTGACAATAATTTAATAATCCAAATTTCATTTCCAAACTTCAAGTAGTCATCAATACAAGATCCCAAATAACAACAAGTTTAATCAAAATAACAAACCAACATAACCAAAATTCGATACAACATATTTAAATCTAACGTCTAAAGTGTGTATCTAGGCATCGTGCTACCTCTTTCATTTCATCATCATCAACCTGTAACATGTTTAAAAATACTATTCAATGCAAAAGCAAAGGCGAGTATACAAGTTTGGTACATACATAGCATAAGATAAAAGTGTGAACAATCCCTCGTAGCAAGCATGCGATTCAAGATAAACATTAAATATGGCATGTGTCTAACATATCAAACCAAGAAAACGCAACTTGCTCATGACATAACCAAAGTTTCAGTAGAGGCGGGTCGTTAATCCTATAGCGCTACATATGTCAAGGTTTGGCTCGTACGAAGTTAATGATAAGTTCTACACATAAGAATCACCCAAATTTAAAGTATCAAGCCATCACATATACAAGCATGTTATAGGAATGTTCATGTGTTTAGACAAAAGTTCATGTGTAAGTTTCAATAGGTAAACATGTTACACCCCAAAAGTGATAAAAGTAAAAAGGGGGAATACGAGTATACTCACAAAGTTTGCATATGTTTTCCGATTATCCAATTGTTGACGAGTAGAGATTTAGAGTCCGAATGTATAAGGGTTAAAGTTCAAGTATGTTTAGAGTCGAGATTCGGTGTTTAAAACAACATAAAAATAAGATATGAGAATAACATGGAAAATAATCATTTAGTACATATGATGCTTGTTCTTGACACTAGGAAACTCGAAGGAGTTTAGATGTTTTCATGGAACAAGGTTCCATTAGAATCGTGACAAGTTATCATAGTCTAGGATGATGTAATCTAGTACCCCGACATATGAACACTAGTTCATCATCAAAGATTCGATTATTCGAATAATATATTTAGGTTATATAATATATGTCCAATAGTTCAAGCATGAGGTAGAAGATTAAAATCTTCATTTTGGTACCTCTAAATGTCATAGAAGTCATGTAGGAGGTAGGAAGATCAAGTCTTCCATTTAGGCACCTCTATGTGTTCACCACTACACTTGATGTAAAAAAAACAACCAAGGAGGGTCATGAACATACAATAAAGAATAAGAAATATACACACTAACTAAGAGAAATCATCAAATCATGTGAGGATTGTATGTTTGGACAACCCAAGTTGTTCCATAATCACTCATGTATCAAAGACAAAGTTTGACATGACTTGTGGGTTAAAAACCCTAAACAAAACACCAAGTTTATGAGGTTTAATCCTCTGATTTTAAATGTCTCAACCTTGTTTTTAAGCTTAACCAACCATGGGATAAGTTGTAAGCATTAGGACATAGGTATGAGATGTGTTGGACACAAGTTGCATAGGTTTAAACAAGTTTTTGATGAACATAAAAACAAACAGAAAGTTTATGGACTATTTCAGGGCATTTCCAGGTCTGATTTCTCCAAGGAGAAGTCTAGGAATCGAACCCCATGATTATACAAGCAAGTAGGAAAAAGAATCGAGTGAATCGGATAAGAATTGAGTGAGTTATGCCCATTTTCGTGAAGGGGTGTCAATCTACTCGAACCCTTGCTTTCAGCTACGGTTTGGAGGAT
The DNA here is from genome assembly GCF_002127325.2 of Helianthus annuus. Lineage (NCBI taxonomy): Eukaryota > Viridiplantae > Streptophyta > Magnoliopsida > Asterales > Asteraceae > Helianthus > Helianthus annuus. The sequence goes on from NC_035434.2 coordinate 10,728,700, forward strand.
GTTTTGAGAGTTTTTAGTGTTGCAAAAGTGGTAGGGAGGCTGGTTATAAGTGGTATTTATAGGGGGAAGGATTAGGGTTTCAATGGGTTGGGCTTTGGAAGTGTTTAGAAGGGGTTACACCTTGAAACTAGCCCACAAAACCCAACTATATGGGGCTGAATTTGGGCTGCCATATTTCTTTATTTTTTTATTTTTTTAAAACATTATAATGAGTAATTTTGTTAGTTAAGTTGTGTAATAATATGCAACAATGTTTCCCCTAACTTGTAACAAGGTGAAATATGAAATAAAACATGATTTAACTAGGTAAAAAGTGTAATGTACAAGTTTTATTTACGAAGCAAGTTCCGTATTTTACAACGATTACGATGAAAGAATGGTTATAAGAACACAAGATTTCCAAAGATAGAATTTCACGTAAGGTTTCTAAATGTAGGATGTTTGAAAACGCAGGGCGTTACAGTCTCCCATCCTTTAGGAAATTTCGTCCCGAAATTTATTCAAGAGGAAGGCTTGAAAGAGTTTTTGGCATAAAGGTGATCATTAAGAATTGAAACTTGGGAAGTTTGAAAGTTTTGAAAAGTACCAAATTTTGGAGAACATCAAGGTAGATTTGCAAGGGGAAGTTTTTAAGGATAGTATAAAAAATCTTACTTTCGTAAAACCTGTTTATTGAGAGGGACGAAAAGGTTTGTTACTTTAAATAAAGCAATAGAGAGATACTAAGTATAGTTACACAAGAATCAAGAATAGGGAGGCTATTTTATAGGTAACGAGGTAAGTTAGGACTCAAATGTTTAAACAAGCTGGATTGCGAACGAGTTTTGTATAAAATAATACGAGTATAGAATGAACGAATGACTCTTAAAGAGTACAAGTATGTGAATAGCATAAGTGTTGGATAGATGAACGTAGTGTGTTAAGGATGAAGTCTCGTCATGAATAATCGGATATAATGTGTTTGTGAGTTGCGTGAAGTTGTATTAGGTCCAAAAGGTCTGCAACACACTGAATTTCTCATGGCACGTTTTACGAAAGTTTGGTAACATGGTGAAAACACTTATATATAGGAAGTACCAGCGGCGTATCCACCATGTTTTAACCACATTACGTCCGTTTTGTTACTCGGGGTCATGTTACGTTCCGTGTCTTACCATACACAGTAGTACACTCTATGGTTCTCATACGCCTATCACTATAATCCCGTGTGCACCCGCGATTATACTGATCGTCGCATGATCCACATAGCTTGTACTAGTTATGTATGAATCAAGGTATACATGAATTTGAAAATAAGAATGTGTACGTAGAAGAATGTCGTATGTAAGCATGTTTATGTTTAAGCATGTATGGGACCCACGTAAGCGAATCCCTCGGATTACGCTCGCGTATAGGTACGAATGTACGAATCATGAGTAAGGATGAAAGTATGAGCATAAGTTTAAGTATGAATACACATGTATGTATGAGCATAAACATAAAACGTGTAAGTAGTATGTGTACACGTAGAAGTGTAAAACGTATAAGTAGTATGTGTATGAGTACAAGCATAAAACGTATGAACATAGGTGTAGGTATGAAAAATAAATATTGCGTATATGGTGTACGTTGAGACATTGCGGAGAAAAAAAAAGGTTAAGTATGTAGATACGAACGATATAAATGATGTTATCGCGAGATATCGTCTAAAGTGTGTATGATGATGTGCATGTATAGTTGTTTAAACAAAACGTTGAGTTTGTCGAATCAAAATTAGATTGAGCTTGGTTTGAAAGGTAGAATATAGTTTGTATATGTAAAGGAACATAAAGTACTCATTGGTCATGCTTAACGTATTTTGTAATGATTGAAATGCTACTTTTGTTTAAAAAAAAGGAGTTCACGTATGTTGAAAATTGTCGGTCCTCATAAAGTCTTCTAGCCCACGTGTTTTGAAATTTGGATGACGAGCTAAGCGTTGTAGAGAAGGTTTTTTTTTTTTTTTTTTTTTTTTAATAACGGGTTTGTTTCATTTGCATCAAAACATGAAAATTTTGGACTTTGAAAGTTCTTGTGAAAACGTCGACCCTTAGAAAAGAAATTTAGTAAAAGAACTTAGTGATTGTTTAAAAATAATTTTAACAAAGGATTTATTGATGTTGGAAAGAGTATTTGGTAAACGGTCATATAACATCTATGAGGTCTTATAAGTAATTGAGAAAGGTTAGTTTGATTTCGATTAAGAGTGGAAGTCTCTAGTATGATGATATAATGTGAACGTGTTTCAGTTAATAAATCAGATGTGAAGTTCATGGGCAAGAGATTCATTAGACCGATTAAATTAATAGGTAGCATTTCGTAAGGTTTGGAAATTCGTGTAGTAAAACAGTAAAGACATGAATAAGAATCTCGTGTATATGATTTGAGTGAAAATGGATGGTAGAATAAGAAGTACGTTTGATAAACAATGTATTTTGAAATCGGTATAAGTAGGTATTTTGAATAATGATAAATGATTTAGGTATAAAACATGATCGGGTTTGCATAATAAAATATTTTGAAAGAGAAGTTTTGGGTAACGGTCACCTAAGTAAGGGAATCACCCCTAACTCGTTTGTGAGGTCGTTTTAAGGGAAGAGGGGTGGAGTCAATCGTCAAGGTAAGGAAGTCACTCCAATCTCGATGATACCTCTCCACTAGTTGTTACAAGGAATATGAATTTAAATTATATGAAAATCATGCATATATAAATGTATCGAAAAGGTTCGATATGTTGTGCGTGTGAAAAGAGAAATCAAAGGTAAACTCAAGGTTGAAAGATTGCATCGTATAAAATGAACAATAGAAACACATGTTTGACCAAAGTTTGGAGTGTTCCAAACGGAACTTTGACTAACCAAAGTGGTCGAAAAGTCTTTTGAATTTGAGGAGCATGCTTTGGCCTAATAGGTAAAATACTCTCGCCGACAAGTCGGTTAACGGTATTTACCCTTCCGGTTACTACATGTCCCAAATCAATCGAAATTTCGAGACTTGGCGGGATTTATGAAAAAATCAAGGAGTGGAACTAGTCGACAAGGTGCGGGTTTCACCCCTATCTTGACGATTTCGTATCCTAAGTGTGGTTGGTACTCGTCGGGTCAAAATTTAAATTTCGACATGTTGACGAGGGTCCACTAGAATTTGAAATTTGAGATTTGCCATTTAGATGTGGATTTCACTCCTAGCTCAATGGCGATATCTCGTGTAAAAAGAAGAATAGATAGATTGAGAGTCGTTCACTAAATTGTGGGTTTCACGCCTATTTTGGTGAATTCGTCTCATTTGTACAATATGAGTGTTGTCGGATTTAGAATAATCGAGTAAAATGCATGAGGGAAGTGTATGTCGAAGGAGATACACAAACAAGTATAAACACATAAGAAAGCATATCAAGGATGATACTTAAATAATGAAATAAAACAAGTATTAACACATAGAGAAATATGTCAAGAATAACACATAAAGAATCGAACAACGAAACAAGTGTTAACACATAATAAAACAAGCATTAATGCGTAAGAATAACATGTCGAATATTACACATGAGTAACATACATGTTTAAAAGAGCATAAATAAGTAACAAATAAAGTATCATGTAGTAGTCCAAGCAAAGCATACGAATAAGGTTCTAAAACTATAGACTAGGCTAAAGCATTCCTACTTTTCCTAATTCCCTATAGTTATGGCTCTGATACCAATCTGTCACACTCCAACCAATGGCGGAAACATCGGGATGAGACGAAGTGTGAAGATTGCTCGAGACATCATAACGCTATTTGTGACAATAATTTAATAATCCAAATTTCATTTCCAAACTTCAAGTAGTCATCAATACAAGATCCCAAATAACAACAAGTTTAATCAAAATAACAAACCAACATAACCAAAATTCGATACAACATATTTAAATCTAACGTCTAAAGTGTGTATCTAGGCATCGTGCTACCTCTTTCATTTCATCATCATCAACCTGTAACATGTTTAAAAATACTATTCAATGCAAAAGCAAAGGCGAGTATACAAGTTTGGTACATACATAGCATAAGATAAAAGTGTGAACAATCCCTCGTAGCAAGCATGCGATTCAAGATAAACATTAAATATGGCATGTGTCTAACATATCAAACCAAGAAAAAGCAACTTGCTCATGACATAACCAAAGTTTCAGTAGAGGCGGGTCGTTAATCCTATAGCGCTACATATGTCAAGGTTTGGCTCGTACGAAGTTAATGATAAGTTCTACACATAAGAATCACCCAAATTTAAAGTATCAAGCCATCACATATACAAGCATGTTATAGGAATGTTCATGTGTTTAGACAAAAGTTCATGTGTAAGTTTCAATAGGTAAACATGTTACACCCCAAAAGTGATAAAAGTAAAAAGGGGGAATACGAGTATACTCACAAAGTTTGCATATGTTTTCCGATTATCTAATTGTTGACGAGTAGAGATTTAGAGTCCGAATGTATAAGGGTTAAAGTTCAAGTATGTTTAGAGTCGAGATTCGGTGTTTAAAACAACATAAAAATAAGATATGAGAATAACATGGAAAATAATCATTTAGTACATATGATGCTTGTTCTTGACACTAGGAAACTCGAAGGAGTTTAGATGTTTTCATGGAACAAGGTTCCATTAGAATCGTGACAAGTTATCATAGTCTAGGATGATGTAATCTAGTACCCCGACATATGAACACTAGTTCATCATCAAAGATTCGATTATTCGAATAATATATTTAGGTTATATAATATATGTCCAATAGTTCAAGCATGAGGTAGAAGATTAAAATCTTCATTTTGGTACCTCTAAATGTCATAGAAGTCATGTAGGAGGTAGGAAGATCAAGTCTTCCATTTAGGCACCTCTATGTGTTCACCACTACACTTGATGTAAAAAAAACAACCAAGGAGGGTCATGAACATACAATAAAGAATAAGAAATATACACACTAACTAAGAGAAATCATCAAATCATGTGAGGATTGTATGTTTGGACAACCCAAGTTGTTCCATAATCACTCATGTATCAAAGACAAAGTTTGACATGACTTGTGGGTTAAAAACCCTAAACAAAACACCAAGTTTATGAGGTTTAATCCTCTGATTTTAAATGTCTCAACCTTGTTTTTAAGCTTAACCAACCATGGGATAAGTTGTAAGCATTAGGACATAGGTATGAGATGTGTTGGACACAAGTTGCATAGGTTTAAACAAGTTTTTGATGAACATAAAAACAAACAGAAAGTTTATGGACTATTTCAGGGCATTTCCAGGTCTGATTTCTCCAAGGAGAAGTCTAGGAATCGAACCCCATGATTATACAAGCAAGTAGGAAAAAGAATCGAGTGAATCGGATAAGAATTGAGTGAGTTATGCCCATTTTCGTGAAGGGGTGTCAATCTACTCGAACCCTTGCTTTCAGCTACGGTTTGGAGGATGTTTTGAGAGTTTTTAGTGTTGCAAAAGTGGTAGGGAGGCTGGTTATAAGTGGTATTTATAGGGGGAAGGATTAGGGTTTCAATGGGTTGGGCTTTGGAAGTGTTTAGAAGGGGTTACACCTTGAAACTAGCCCACAAAACCCAACTATATGGGGCTGAATTTGGGCTGCCATATTTCTTTATTTTTTTATTTTTTTAAAACATTATAATGAGTAATTTTGTTAGTTAAGTTGTGTAATAATATGCAACAATGTTTCCCCTAACTTGTAACAAGGTGAAATATGAAATAAAACATGATTTAACTAGGTAAAAAGTGTAATGTACAAGTTTTATTTACGAAGCAAGTTCCGTATTTTACAACGATTACGATGAAAGAATGGTTATAAGAACACAAGATTTCCAAAGATAGAATTTCACGTAAGGTTTCTAAATGTAGGATGTTTGAAAACGCAGGGCGTTACAATTTGAGTTGTTGAAGGAGAAGTTAGTGAATGCCCCGATCATGGTTGCCCCCGACTGGGAGCTGCCATTTGAGTTGATGTGTGATGCGAGTGATTTCGCAGTCGGGGCTGTCTTGGGTCAAAGGAAAGATAAACACTTTCACCCGATTTACTATGCGAGCAAGACCTTGAATGACGCTCAGGAGCACTACACCACGACAGAGAAAGAGCTCCTAGCTGTGGTCTTTGCTTTCGATAAGTTTCGGTCATATCTTGTCCTTTCCAAGACCATTGTGTACACGGATCATGCAGCTCTTCGGTATCTTTTTAGCAAGCAGGATGCTAAACCGAGACTGATACGTTGGATTTTGCTGCTGCAAGAGTTTGACATCGAAATCCGTGATAAAAAAGGGGCTGAGAATTTAGCAGCCGATCATCTGTCTCGACTTGAGCATTCCGAGGAAAAGGAAACTCGTGGGCCTAGCATCAATGACAATTTCCCCCACGAGTTCCTCATGAGGATCAAGACTAGTGATGATTCCCCATGGTTTGCTGACTTTGCAAACTACTTAGCTAGTGGCATCCTGATCAAGGGGATGACCCACCAGCAGAAGCGAAAGTTTTTTGCGGATGTCAAGCATTACTTCTGGGATGACCCTTATTTGTTTAGGGTAGGAGCGGATCGGATGATCCGGCGATGCGTGCATGGTGACGAGGCGAGGGATATTTTACGCCACTGTCACGAGGGACCCACGGGAGGCCACCACGGAGCGAACAACACGGCGAGGAAAGTGTTTGATACCGGATTCTTTTGGCCGACTATTTTCCATGATGCCCACGATTGGGTGAGGTCCTGTGATGCTTGCCAGAGGGCGAGCAACATTTCTGCACGCCATGAGATGCCACAAAACGGCATCCAAGTTTGTGAGGTTTTTGACGTATGGGGGCTAGACTTCATGGGCCCCTTTCCGACCTCTTTTGGCAACCGCTACATCCTAGTCGCTGTTGATTACGTTTCAAAGTAGGCTGAAGCACAAGCTTTGCCCACTAACGATGCGAGGGTAGTGGTGCGGTTTTTGAAAAAGCTGTTTGCTCGCTTTGGTGCCCCGAAGGCATTGATTAGTGACCGTGGGACGCATTTCTGTAATGCGCAGCTTGAGAAAGCATTGTCCCGATATGGTGTGCAACATCGATTCTCCACACCATATCATCCGCAGACGAGCGGACAGGTCGAGGTTACTAATCAGGGTATCAAGCGGATTCTGGAGAAGACGTTAATTCTAGCCGTAAGGATTGGTCCGAGAAATTGGACGATGCACTGTGGGCTTTTCGGACAGCCTACAAGACTCCTATAGGCACCACACCGTTTAAATTGGTCTATGGGAAGTCTTGTCATTTGCCTGTTGAACTCGAGCACAAAGCATACTGGGCTTTGAAGACAGTTAATCTTGACATGGCTGCTGCGGGTGAAAACAGGTTTGTGCAGATTCACGAGGTTGAGGAGCTTCGCCACGATGCGTATGAAAGCTCCAAGCTGTACAAGGAACGTACGAAGACGCTCCATGATGCCCGCTTGAAGGACAAGAAAGAATTCCGAGTGGGCGATCGTGTGTTGTTGTACAATTCGCGTCTCAAGTTGTTTCCTGGCAAGCTTAAATCTCGATGGTCGGGTCCCTACACTGTGCGGTCAGTGTTTCCTTACGGGACCGTGGAGATAGGCCATGAAGATGGCCGGTTGTTTAAAGTCAACGGGCATAGGTTAAAGGCTTATGTTGGAGGGCCCGTTGACCCGAGTGAGGAGGTTGTTACCCTCCACCCCAGGAACAAATGAATTCGGGGTGGTGAGTCTAGTTAAAGACTCGTAAATAAACTTAGCATGTTTGTGTATATTATCTTGTTATTATTTTTGTGTGTGGTTGTCTTTTTATTTTTCAGGTTGCGGTTCGTTCTGGTCGCGAGGGATGTTAGAGCTTGTTGCCGGCTCTCAGGTATGTTAGTTCGGTTCTTTTTCTTGGTAGGAGATGCTTCGTGAGTGCCCCGGGTTCAAGGAGTTTATCTATAAAGATGTCCATTTTCTACACCCCTAAAAAAAAAAAAAAAAAAATTAAAAATCCGAAAATTAAAGCACTACCAACAAAATCTGGCACTACCAGAAATGTGTCAGCCCTTTGCAGATCAATAATAGGGCCATTTTGAATAAAACCCAACCACCACCATCTTTTTCTTCATAACTTCATCTTCCTCCTTGAACCCATTCAAAGCACTCACGGATCCTCTGCATCTCCTAGCTTCCTCCAAGGAATTCTTTCATCCCAACATCATTCCAGGTACGGATTCATCCTTTTTCTAGTTAGATTCATGTGTTTTGTTATTGTGTTCTTCATATTCTTCATAGTTAGTTCTTTAGGTTTTTAGGGCTTGGTCTAAATCACCCGATTCAAGCCCGTTTTTAGTGTTTTTAGTGTTGCTTTGAACCACAATGAACCGATTTACAAAACCCCTAAACAAAAAGTTGGAAAAAACGGGGTTTCGGGCGGCGATTTGGGCGTTTTTTCGAAGCTGGGTTCCGACAAGCACGGTCGTGACCTGCTATGGCACGCTCATGATCTTCAAAAACTCATAAAATCTGCATAAAATCTCCAGAAATTTGACGTGGCACGAGGGTGCCATTCAAACGCACGATCGTGCGCTTCATAAAAACGTCGGATATTCATAACTTTGCCCAGATCTTCAACGCGGCACGATCGTGCTCCTCGAAAAAATGCTCAGAACAGTTCCCGGTCATCGGTCAGGCACGAGGGTGCCATATGGTGGCACGACAGTGCTTCACCAAATTGCTGGTTCAAATCCGAGCCGTTTACGGCAGAGCACGATGGTGCCGTGGGATGGCACGGTCGTGCTCCTGGGGAATAAAAACCCAGACTTCATAATTTTCCCAGAAATCTTCATAATTTCACTGATTTGCAGGTCTCGCACGGTAGTGCCATATGGTGGCACGACCGTGCCATTTTGTCCAGTCCCGAAATTTTTGCCAGTTTGTTTTGGTTGCTGATTAATCTTGTTTCAATCTTGCAGATGGATCACCCCTACTTGCGGTTCGAAAACAATGCCAGGGAAGGGTATTGCATTCCGAAAGTGGAGCGATTGTGGGCCCGACGACATCTTATCGAGCCCATGAGAAAACTGCAATTGGTGGATTTGGACCTGCTCGGACAGGCCGAGAGGTTCGATGATCTGATGACTCCCCCGTGGTCTCGTCTCTTTGAGATCGCGGAACCGCAATATGTGGAGCTTGTTATCGAGTTTTTCGCGTCATTCCGATTCACCTTTCCATGTCCGGATGTCTACGACAAAAAACTTGGTGTTAAATTCCGGTTGGGGAGGAAATGGCACCACCAGTCAATAAGTCGATTCGGGACGGTGTTGGGGTTGTATGAAGATGATGAAATTGACTCGGAACTGTTTCATGGGAGCCTGCAGGATTGGGAGCCTGATGCAAACAAGGCAGCCTTTTGGGAGCAGATTACGGTGCCGGGTCGGATTTGGGACCCTCGCAGAGCCAAAGCTACATGGATACTTGACCCGCTTCATAGAGTCATCGAGCGCGCCATCTTTCATGTGATTGGTGGTCGGGGTGATAGCACAGGGAACATCACCACCCGCGACCTATTTCACTTGTACTGCATCATCTCGGGCTCAAACTGCAACTTAGCGGTCAGCGTTGCAGAGTCGATATTTCGAGGCGTTGGTTCGACGCCCACGTCACGGATTTGCGGAGGAGCCTTTGCAACCAAGCTTGCAAAATTTTATCGGGTTCGGTTAGACCATCTGACCGAAGCCTGTGACTACGGCCTTCTCGACTTGCAACAGCTGAACTCGATGCATCTTACCAGGAAAGTGAACGGGATTCCAAAGCTCGTTGACCGACATGGAAGGATTTGGGACCCGCTACCTGTAGTTGAGGAGGGTGGTGATGATGGTGGTGATGATGGTGATGGCGGCGATCATGATGTGCATATGCACGATATCCCGGTTCAGGGCCAGCATGGGGGCGCTGGGGGAGCGGACCCCCACATGCAGGTTGGACATGTGATTCACGGGTTTGATAGCCCGAATTGGGATAACGTGTATGGTGGCTTTGGTGGTGGAGGTTATGCACAGGGTGGCTATGGCGCCTACGGTCCTTCCGAGCCGTCATCGTTGGACCTCTGGAGGCGGATGGACGGACTGGCATTGGACCAAGAAGAAGTGAGGCGAGATGTGGGTCTCATACGCGCGGAGCAACACCGGCAGGGCAACTATTTGGAGGAGTTGCACGAGCAGCATCGACGAAGCATGGATTGGTTGTTCGGTTCGCAGCAGCATATCGCGAACTCACTCAACCATCCATACACACAGCCGCCTCCGCATTTTGCGCGTAGATCCAGGTTTGATCGCAGGGACGACACCGGTCCTTCGGGATCCGGTGGGAGGTTTTAGTCCCGCCCTCATCTCGTATTTGTATTACTACTTCGTGTTTGAGGGATGTGCCATTTTCCATCGTACGTACATCCCTCCGTTTTAGGTGTTAGTTTTTATCGCTTTATTAGTGGGTTAAATTAATAAACAAAGGCAAGGGAAGAAATGGGTTGGGTAAAGTTCCTATGTGTTTGATCTTGTTTGCTACATGTGCAGTGTTGGGTTAAATGAGGTGTCGGCTTGGTGGAAGGGTTGGTAGTTCGTTGTGGATGCTCCTAGTTGCTTCATCTTGTTCCGCTACTAGCTTCATGTTTCAGGGGAGTTTTCGTGTTCCCGCCTTCCTTTAGTTGTATTGAATTCGCAATTCTTTTGCTTATTCAATTTTTTGTTGTACATCGAGGGCGATGTACAATTCAAGTGTGGGGAGGTGGTCTATCGCTTGAGCTTTGTCGTTGTCATATATATAAAAAAAATAAATAAATAAAAAATAATAATAATAATAATAATAAATAAAATAAAATAACAATGCAAAGCTCTCTTTTAACAATTTTTGTGGCATATAAATCAAATCAACATAAGTATCTAAATAAGCACCAAAATTTTTGATAAATAAAATTGGGTTGACACAAAAAGGGGGTTCACTCGTGTAAGGAAAAAAGACCGTTAAGTAACTTGTTTTTTTTGTACAAAATTGAGCATGAGAAATCAAGCGATTGACCTACTTGTTTGCCTTGCATATTTACCCAATACGCCCGTTTCCGTGAGTTATTTTTGAGCCTTATAGCTTTAGATTATTTTTGCTCATGTTTTTGCGGGCAAAGATTGAGTGAGCCGGATAACTTTTGCGATTTAGAACTTGTGTTAGGCATGCATTTCGAGGCCACAAAGCGAGAATACAAGCATAGAAGTGATTGAGGCATTAGGAAACCTTTTCATTTTAGCCATTTTCATTCACCTCCCTACCCGAATTATTCCCCTAGTTAAACCAATTTGAGCCTTTCCCGTTCGTTTCTTAAAAACCCCAAAACATTAGCCACTTAGCCAAATTAGCCTTTTATATTTTTAGCCCATTTTTGGTTGGAAGCCCGGTTCGGTTTTGATTAACTTGTAGCTTTTGTATAGTTCTTCTTAGTTATTATATCCCTCATGTTCAAGAGTTTTTAGCTAGGTAGACGTACTTAGTTCTCTCCAAAGCATGGGTTAGTTCTTGTAAAAAAAAAAAAAAAAAAAAACGAAAGAAATATAGTTGAAAGAGCCTTATCAAATGGCTTTGTTAGAGCGATTTTGGGAGCAAAAAGAAATACTTGTTGGTGAGCTCTCGGTTAGTTACTATTTAGTTGTATAGTTTTATTTTTCTTATGCTTTAAGTTAGTCAAACCGTCGGGTTACAACCGTTTTAGCCACTTTTCAAAATCCACTTCCATACCCCTAGCCCAAGCCAAGTTACAACCCAACCAAGACCTCATGATTTATGCTATATTTTTGTCTAGTGATTAGATTTGATCCTTCCACAAGCTTATGATATCGCATAGTTATCGTCTTGGCATCGAGTGTTCTAAACATACTCCATGAATTGTATGTGTTCCTATATTAAGCCGAGTGTGTGTGAACATTGTGAGGATGCTTGGTGAATTGGTAGGGATTTCTAAGATGAACCATTGCTCATAAACTTATTTTACATATCTCTTTTCGGTTGTTTCTTTATATTGAGCACTTCTTGATTGTTTTGACCCAAGTTATTTGTTTGTGCTTATGAAATGCTAGTTGAGATGATTGCCATTTAGATAGTTTCGTTGATTTTAGTTTGCTTGAGGACAAGCAAAGTTCAAGTGTGGGGATGTTTGATGTATAAGAATTTATACATCTTTTAAACGTCAAATACGCCCCGTTTATGCGAAAACTCTTTGTATTTTCATTGATTTTGGTACTTATTTGAGTTGTTTGTGAAAATACAGGTCCGGGCTTCGGCCCGGTGATGAAACGGAAGCTTTTGGAGCAAAATAGAGCTAAAATGGTGCATTCCAGCAAACTGCCAGATATGGCACTACCGTGCCAAACAGTGGCACGACCGTGCCAAGCCTCCCGACGTCGGCACTCTCGATCAGCACTAGCACCCAGCAGCCAAATCTTCAAAATCAAGGGAAGCACGACCGTGCCAACCAGTGGCACGACCGTGCCAAGTCAATCTTAGCCTCTGATCAGCTTGTTTCCGAGAACGAGATGACTGTTACCGAGCACTACCGGCTCGCACGACCAGAGGATCTCCGAGCACGGTCGTGCGACCTCGGGAACATTTGAGCGCGATTTTTCCGAAAATGGTAGCTTGCTTGGTCAACACTCAAGAAAGTGGCTCTGACACTTGCCAAGCACGACCGTGCCAAAAGGTGGCATGGTAGTGCCAAACGCCCAGCAGTTTAAATACGAGTTTCTAGCTCATTTGCAAGGGAGTTGGAGCATTTTGGTGACTTTTTCTCTCAAGAATCTGGCCTTGGAAGCTTGTTGGAGCCAAGAAGGAGCCTTGAAGAGGATTAAACCACTTGAAGATCTACTCAAACACCATTTAATTCTTGTCTTTAACTTGGTTAGCTTACTACATTATGAACAATTTATGTTTATTTATGCTTGATTTGGTAGTTATGAGCCTTGTAGGCTAAACATTTGTGTTGTCTAAACTATGTTGAAGCTTATGAACATGTGATAATATGGAAGTAGATGTGATGATTGTTCTTGTTAATCTTCATGTTGTCATTTGATTTTGTTCTTGGAGTTCTTATGCATGCTTAAAGTTCTTGTTCTTGAATGTTTGCTCATAAGTATTTACATGTTGTGTTGGAAAGCCCATGTAGAGATTATGATTATTGAATCTTGTTAACTTGTTAGTATGATTCATAGCATGAAACTAGGAATGGTGAGTGCTAATATGATATGAACAATGATTTGAGCTTGTGTGTGAATTCTTGCATCTAGATTTGGAAAGATCAAAAGTATGTTTATATGAATTCTATAGTTTGTGTTCATGTTTGGTTGATGATTTAGGCCAAGGTTGTTAACTAGCATGACCATGCTTGTGGTTCATATCAAGAACATGATGATAATGCCAACTACTTAAAACCAAGTTAGGGTGATTAGTGTGTTTCTCATATTAGTTTTCCCTAATTTGTAGAGTTAGGAGTTTTGACAAATGAATAACTCATCATCAAAGATTAACATCAACTTAGCAAGTGAGCTTAAAGGAATAATTTTTAGGTGATTAGAATGTTAATTCATTTTTAATTTTCCTAAGAATTATAAACTAGGAAGCCTTGATTGGGGACTTAGTTAAAATTGGAGCTTGCATCATCACAATCCCTTCCTCTTTGTTGTCACATGTGAATAAGTGGATACTTAGTTTAGGCAACCTTTCTTAGTTATTGTTATTTGTTAGAAATTTTAGTAGTTTATTTATTTTGCATGATAAGTTAGAAAAACCAATCCAATCATTTGAAAAGGCTTTGAAGTAACAAAAGTTTAGTATCGAGACACCGCATCCACGGATTGATATCCGGTTCTTACCGATTAGCTATATTACCACCCGACGGGTACACTTGCCCTTTGTGTGTGTAGTTAGTTTCTAGGTGAAAAACCATTTTAAAACTAAATTTGTGTGAAGAAAAACTCAATTAAAAATATATATAATTCATGCACATCAATGGGTATATTGCGGTTTGTCAATTGTCATACTCATGCGGTGGCTAGAGTTGTCTCGATTCAACCTTTCTTGAGATCCCATCATCTCACAACTAAATGAAGTATGTATACGTAATAGAATAATATTTGAAAATATTTTGAGTTGACGAGCATGAGAGATGAAGAGGTAAAGATACTACGGGTAAAGAACGTGGAAGAGAGAAAAGAGTCAATGAAACTTAACACTATGAGATGTATCATTGGGGTGATGTAAGGATCATAACACAAGCATCCTTTATGGTTGAGAGCATAGACTTTATCGGATCCAGTGTCCTATATAAAGGGATAACACTAACAACCAAAGGTACAAAAATGTTTAAAGCATGTTTAGAGGTAAAAGCTCATACGAAGACCAATGAGTCAGTATGCGAAAAGGAATACGCCTAATGAGAAAAAGTTGCATTGTCCATGAGTTAACTCATAAACATCATACCAATATTTGTTTTATTGAATGCGCACCGCGAATTTTAATATAAATGGCGGATTATATGTTCAACAACTTCATTTTATTGTGGAATATAAAAAGATAGAGATACGTTAAATACTATTAGACTCAAAAAGAAATCAACATATGTCCGTGAGTTAACTCATAAACATCATCACATTATAAGTATTTATAGTGATTAAAATGACCAAACACATCAAGAGCATGAGAACGATAAACCAACGAATACAAACAAGTAAACCGAGTATAATCATCAATAAGGGAAACGAAATATCATTATTAGAAAAGAGAGATGACAAGTGTTGGTCCCCAATTATTATAAGAGGGGACGGGGCGCCCCGTGATCCCCTATTGTTCACGTGTGGAATGTGATGGAGTGTGTGAAAACCGGATGTTAAAGTGTGTTATATTACATGTTTATGGCTGTTTAGTTGATTATACGCTTTGAATATGTTAACTACGCAAGTTTGTGGTTTTACAGGTTAACCGCGTAATACGCCGAAGTTAGAGAGCTTAGTGATGGAACGGAACAAGAACGGGTGATTATTAAAGATATATCATGTTACACGGGAGTTATTCGGGTCAAAAGATAGCTCGAAGGAACAAGAAAAATGTGCATGAATAAAGTTGAGGAGCTTATGGGTCATTTCTTGAAAGTTGATATCTAGACAAAAAGGAAGTAGGATGAGTTAAACGTAGCTTATGGAATATATTCGTAGGCTACGGTTTGGAGAGGCTGACACAAACAGAGAACTTGAACAGTAAGCTACGGTTTTGTTTCGTAAGCTACGGCAATTACAATAAAGCGGCTCATATGTTTGATGTTGGAAAGATATTAATTGTTTTTCTTTAAACCCTACATATAAAAAGGAACATCACGTGGCTTCTTAGGAGATATCATTGATTTAATAAAACATCACAATTTGAAGTGGAGGCACAAAAAAGTCAAGGTTAGAATATCACTTCATATCAATCACGTGAACATGAGGGACAAATTTGGCAGCCATATACATGTGAGGGAATTATTAAATCATCATCTCAACATCAGTTTGACTGACATGCATGCAGCATTAATTGAAAAATCTCAATCATCATGGGCCGAACTCTTAAGGATTTTGGCATGCACATGGGCCGAATAGGAGTGGACCTTTGGTGTTACAACAATATCATCACACATGCGCAGACTTGGACTTTTGGATTGGGCCGAGATACATCTCATGGATTCTTTGGGGGCGGCAACATAAAAAGAGCAAACAGATTCATCATCAGATCATCATCGCTTGACGGCAGTAGGAAGGGGGGGTTCGTATCAAGTCTTTGAAGATCAACCAACCGAGATGACCGGCTAATCTCTCGTGGACACTTCGGGTGAATGATTTTATGAGACACTTTTAATTCTAGTTTCTGTTTTGTATTGAGATTTGGATTTGTAGTCGGGTGACAGCCGACTATTTACATGATTATATTATTTGTGTGACAGACAAATCCTGAGTGACAGTCAGAGTTATAATTATGTGTTGAATCCAACTATGCTTTTGTTGATTGAATGATTTCTATGTATGTTTGTTTTAATATTTATCTGATCAATTAATATTAAGATTTTGAACTGCATAGGTAATTGGTAGATGTGACAGATTTACTATTCAATCAATAGCATCCAATAAAATCAGAACTAGGTTATTAATAATTATAGAATCTGAATCCCGGAGTGATCACCTTTTCTCATCATTGTTTGTTACAACTCAATCTTTTTCGTAATTGCAACTTGTTTCATGTGTTTTTAATTCCATATCAGTTTTACAATCATCAGTTTATTTATTTATTTTTTATAGTTGTTAGTAAATACTTAACGTTACACACTTTCCACAATCCTCCTCTGGTTCGATATCCGACTTATCCTATCTACGTAGTTTAGTTGGTTTTTGCATGTCACTAACGACAGACATCAGAATGTAATGGAACACCACCGCCGGTGGCTTTTATAATTCGTGGTGAAACTTAAGCGTGATCACGAGCACGCGTGGAGATTTGATGCAATTCAGTTGTTTTTTTTTTTTTGAATGATTTTGACAGTGTGTGGTGAGTGATGGACATCTCCACTAAAATTCATCACTAGTGGTGGAATAATGCTCAATGACATGCCGGAAATTGATCGGATGTTGTGATTGATGAGTGTGTGATGAGTGATGGGCGCCCCTACCCCAAATGAAGAACGTCTAAATGATTGTTACTACGAAATAGGACAATGAGAAAGGAATTCTAGCATATATTATAATGTCTTACAAGCATTACAAACATTGTTCAAAGACTTATCTTGTCATGAATCATATTATACCCTTATACAATTAGCAACTTGGGTTATGTCCAATTTGTTTAAAAGTCACACCATTTGGTTCATTTTACTCACACCCTTTCATTTTATATACATACAAAAAGTAACTTAAGACACAATGGTTTGGATTACACCTCTTTAAAAAGTCACAACCCTTCAAACTAATTTCAAATACATCACACCCCATACAAAAAAGGCACAACTTTGAAATATCTCACAGCATTAAAAAATTAAATACATTTAATCTACTTTTAAAAAATTACCGATATCTCACCGAGATAACCTATATCTCAAATATCGGTCCTTCACCGATATCAGATATTCTACCGCATTAACTGTATAACATAGACACGTTTCTCATATACAAGTTTGGTTTAATAAAAAAAGCGCGTAGTGATCCAATGCGGTCGATGTGTGATGCAATGCGTGAAGTGCTGCATCATGTGTAAGTCATTTGTTATTTAAAATATAAAAAAAATATTTTTGGATATTAGAACACTAAAATAGGAGATACGCTCATAATCTCTAGTCAGATTTGTTCAATCGATGGTCTAATTTGTTTAGATAGTTAAACTATTTGCTCAATCAATGGGTAGATTTGTTCTTCAGATTGAAAAGGTCAAACTCATTGTAATCACTGTCCATTTTGTTCAAAATAGTGGTCAGTTGCGTAAGACGCCGCATCAGACCACGTCATCTGATGCGCCCCTGATGCACACATATAAAACCAAGCGTACAAGATGCGCGCGCCTCGGATTTTGAGATCTAAACGCCTTGGAGCGCCACACGCTTTATTCAACCAAGGTTGCCACTTGATTTATGAAATCATCAATTGTGTATTGTACAATTTTGCTTAACGTACGCTGGGAAGATATAACATGCGTGATTAGTTTTTCGAAAAAGAGAACAATCTTTATCAACAAACAATATCTTTATGTCCAGATTTTTGTACACATTATCTTCATTTTTACATGTTCTTTTCCATATTTCAGCCCATGAGACCGCAACATACTATTATACAATCATATAAGAAAACAAAGTGTATTTCAACATCAAAAAATTAATATTTTACTTGATGATTATATAAAACAAAGACCAATCCTGTAGGAATGAATGGTTTTTTCTCAAGGTTGTTAGCCATTTTTAATCAAGAAAACAAATTAGAGTATTGATTATTAAATAATGAAAATGAGAAGCTAAAAGCTTCACATTATAGTAAGGATTAATGTATATTGTCATTGTAATATTTGGCTGATGAGTGATGACATATTTGAATTTATAGATATTAGTTACAAACACATTATATATACAAAAGGTCTAAAGGTTTATGAGAAATATGAATAGCATCTAATCTGGGGTTGTCACATGACAATTGTTACAAACAATAGTCATTTCACATATAGTTAACTGAGAAATTTAAAGAGATGGAGAAGAACCATGGGAGGTTGAAGAAGATGAGTCTTCTTTATTGGTTTTTTATTTCTTTTAATTGTTCAAGGGTAAAATAGTCATTTCACATATAGTTAACTGAGAAATTTAACAGAGGTTAGGTCAGGGGATCAACCGAGTTCATTTTTGACAACTTTTGGGACCACACGTGTAATTAGTAAACCACTAGGACCAAGTTTGAAATTTTTGTAAACCACAGGGACCAACCAAGCATTTAACTCATCTTACTAATATTGAAGCCCCCTATCCTAGGTGTCAACATTTGAAGCCCCCTATCCTAGGTGTCAACATTTGAAGCCCCTCCCCTAATTAATTCCTATGTGTCATTTTCTTATAATTTTCTTTTTTTAATAATAATTGCTTTGGGCGGGCAGATCTTTGTTTCAAATTTGAATTTCCGCTTCATATCCCAAAAACCCATTTCTGACTTCTTTTCATTTGTAGAGAGAGAAAAAAAGAAAGTTATCCTGATTTCCCTCATACGTTTCATCACCGCTACTCTGTGAAACCTAAAACTTGCGAACCTTCAGATCTTGAATCCCCCTAATCTCCTTTTCTTCAATCATCGCCACCCAAAAGTTGCTTCTAAAGATCGTATGTATGGTAAGTTTTTGTATCTGATTTGATGTTCTTAACATTTGATTTTGATACATTCGTTTTCATCTCAATCTCTCTCTCTTCCAAATCTTAAACTTTGTTCGATTGATAGAGACGCTGAAAGCTGAAGAAACCGATCATCCACCAGTGCCATCTCTATACTCCCTCTCATATACAGCATGGTATGTATTTCATTCTAATAGATCTGTTATTACTTTATTCTTTTCAACGATCGGTTTCGTATTCAGTAACCAAAAACGGTGATTTTATGTTGCGTAATTTTTGATTGTTTGTTCATTTTGTTGTTTTAGGCTCTGTCGAATCAGTAAACTGTTGATTACCTGAGTTTCAAGCTTGTAATTGTCGGTGATGGTGGAACGGGTAAACTTTTTGAGGTATTATTTTGTTTTAATAATATAGATATACGAGGTGAATTTATGTGGTTATTTGGATGCAAGTATTCTGTTATGTGGAAGGTTTGGGTTTATACTTTATTAGGCATTTTATTTTGTTTTTGTTTGATGCTATATGAACTGGCTTTGGAATATTCTGTCACACCCCTGTTTTCCACGTGTCATCGGTGGGCCCGGTGGGGAGTATCGTGACGTCATTGATATCATCATAGTCAAACAACACAACATATAAAATGCACAGCGGAAGCAAAAGATATAGATTTATTTCAACGGAACAAAATGTAATGTTTGCCAACACAGTTGAAACAGATCCACAGGCGGATCAAAAAAAAAGGAAAACTGTTCAACAGACTTTGACATCTAAAGCTTGCGAGACTTGAGTAATGATGCCTGGAGTAGCCAGCCTATTTCGTCTAGCACCTGCACTTAGCCTTTTTGGAAAATACGTCAGTTTGCACTGGTAAATACAACTCAACTGACTCATTTTGAAAAGAGTTTGAAAATTGATTTAAATGCACTTCGGCAAAAATATTTTATAACTTGGGACAATTATTCAAAATAATCTTGTATACAGTTTTACTCATTTGTCGTCCATTAGGGCCGGTTTGTAGGGCCGGACTTAAGTTAACTGACACGCCACAGGTATAATGCCCACAAGGTCGATTCCTTATAGTGGGATACCAGTTTTTACATAATGCAGCTGTCAGGTGTACGCCTACACCCCGTGCTTAGGTCGTCGCCATTTCATGAATGATGCCAAGGATATCCGGGACATGGTCATTTAACCCCCAAGGGCCATACACCAAATAATACATATCAAACAGGTTATGTAAATACATCAATCACAATCCGATTTAAATGACTACATACACCCGACCAAGCGGTACTTTTATAGCACCGTATCCCAAGCCCGTATAGGGAAAATAAGTTAAGAGTATTTACCTGAGCTGAATATAAATTCAATCCCAGCCGTATATCAAATCAGAAAGTACAGATAGCTTTTACTGGGCTCCTAATCTGGAACGAAGGTTTTTAATAACCTATTAGAATCCTAACGGGTCTTTAATTAAGCTTAGACTTAGACCGGTTAGTTTTCAAAAGGAATACACGGTTCAAACGCATGATGAAGCGAAGACCGGTTTAGAATGTGGTTTTGACCCAACAAGCTTGAATACTTGTTTAATATGGGTAACTTAATCACACTCTGAATATTGAGACAAAAACGATTTGGTTTGACCCGTTTCGGCTTATATATGCAAACTAGTCACATAGGCCGATCCGAACGCGAAACATGCGTAACGGGTAACCATAAGAGTCATGAACATGTTCCATAAGTTAATATGCCTTTGATATGTTGTGATATCAGTAGGATATCTTCCATTATGCCCAAAACGAGTTTAAAACCAATTTATGCCCCTTAGGGGTATTTTGGTCATTTTAAAGGTTATAAAAGAGGTTAAATAGTAATCTGAGTTTCGGGTCTGATTATATCAGTAAAAATACTTAATTTACTAAGTTACATCAGTAGGGTATAACCTATACGTGAAATTTATCACTTATAACCAAACTATGCATCTTAAGGGCATTTTGGTAATTTTTCGGTTTAAACGCTAAACAAATAACTAAGCATGAAAGGAATCACTTACAAAAGTCCAAAGGACTTGAAAGAGGTTCTCAAGAAGCTCAAGACCCTCAAGGAATGCAGAGAATTCAGAATGGAAGGAAGGTGCAAGTGAAACCCAAAACAAGGGGGGGTATATATAGGTTTTTGAGAGCCGTTAGGATCGTTCATCGATAATCGTGCTTCAATCTCAGCCCTACACTTCATACCCATGGTTTACAAAACAATGGGCAGCCCCTAGATTCGATTATGAGAGTGTGAGAGCGAAACCAAAGCTGGTTTTTAAAATTCTGGAACTGGGCAAGCTATACGGAACGTAAGGTCCCTCATACGGTCCGTAAGGACCTGACCTGCACATGGGGTCTTTCAACTATTGACAGTTTTGGCCCCTGCACTTCCAAAAGTCATTTCCGACACTTCTAAGGCCCGATAAACCATTTTTAAGGCTCTACAATGATGCCTAAGCATAGGGAACATGAAACATGCTCAAAAATATGCCTGATGTCGGTTCGTTTGGTCGTACGGTCCCGTTGTTCGGCTAATTACGACGAAACACGGACGAACGCTTAAAACGATCCAAATTACGCGACGAATGGAATTTTATCAAGCCAAACACTAAAATAAAATATTTTAGTGCTTACATAAATTTTTGGGTGTCCGGGGATATTCAGAATGCAAGATATGCGCGAAAATGCAAACTTGTGCACTTTTTGACACTTTTAGTCCCTGCATGACATAAAAGTTTATTTTTGCGCAACAAACACCTCTAAGCCTATATCTAAGCTATATAAAGGTTAAATTGAGTATTCTAAACTCATGGTCATATTCCGGAAGGTCCGAAACCTTACGAATTGACATACTTTTGTGGTTTGACGCTTTTAACCCCTCGTATACGAATATTGTCATAACTTTCTCATACTTTATCGAAACCTTGTGAAATTTTTATCACACATTCTTGTGAGTATAATTAACCATTACAAAGCTTTGGGTCTGCTAAAAGATCACTCAGAGGTACACTTTAAACATGTTGACACATTTAGCCCCTGTAGTTTGTAATTCCTCACTTTCTTTCACAATTGGCTTCGTATGATCCATGATTTATTCGTTTAAGGGTATAAACATCATGTAGGGTTATTGAAAGATATATTTACTCATTGTTGACATTTTGAATCCTTTTACGCACATAGATTTCTTGTTTGTCAACTTTAGTCCCTCAAAATCAATCCTTTACACGTTTTAAGTCCATGACACGTGTCAATACATTATTGGACATGAATTTTCGAGGTGTTACATCCTCACCCCCTTAAAAGAAATCTCGACCTCGAGATTTACTGAAACAATTGAGGGTACTTTTCTTTCATTGTGGATTCTACCTCCCACGTGTACTCGGGACCTCTGCGGGCATCCCATTTAACCTTTACAATAGGCACATGCTTTCTCCGAAGCTTCTTAACCTGTCGATCCTCAATCGACAAAGGTTTCTCCACAAATTTCAAGCTCTCATTTATATGCACATCCGTATGTGGTATGACTAGCGACTCATCAGCTAGACATTTCTTCAGATTGCAGATGTGGAAGACATTTTGAAAGCCACTGAGCTCTTCAGGTAAGTTTAACTTGTAAGCCACTGATCCAACACATTCGATGATCTCGAATGGTCCTATATATCTTGGGCTTAACTTACCTTTCTTGCCAAATCGCATTACTGCCTTCCAGGGTGATACTTTAAGTAGGACCTTATCACCGACCTCAAACTTGAGAGGTTTTCGCCTTTCATCCGCATAGCTTTTCTGCCTATCTCGGGCAGCCTTTAGGCGATCACGAATCTGGACAATCTTGTCCGTTGTCTCAAAGACTATATCAGGACCTGATAATTGGGTATCTCCCACTTCTGCCCAACAGATGGGCGTTTGGCACTTTCTACCATACAGCGCCTCAAAAGGTGCAGCCTTAATGCTGGTATGGTAGCTGTTGTTGTAAGAGAACTCGACCAAAGGTAGATGCCTATCCCAACTACCGCCTAGATCGATCACACATACACGTAGCATGTCTTCCAAAGTCTGAATAGTACGCTCACTTTGCCCATCCGTCTGAGGATGGTAAGCCGTACTGAAATTTAAATGCGTGCCCAAAGACTGTTGGAAACTTTTCCAAAAATGTGACGTGTATCTGGTATCTCTGTCAGAGATAATAGCCACTGGTACTCCATGCAGAGATACAATCTTATCAACATACAACTGGGCTAACATGTCAGAACTGTAAGTTTCCTTAATGGGTAGGAAATGTGCTGACTTAGTCAGTCTATCTACTATCACCCAAATAGTATCATTTCCTTTCTTAGTCTTTGGCAATTTGGTGATGAAATCCATTGTTACCATTTCCCATTTCCAAGTGGGAATTTCAGGCTGTTGCAGCAAACCTGACGGCTTTTGATGTTCGGCTTTAACTTGAGCACACGTCAAGCATTTAGCTACATAAGTGGCTATAGACTTTTTCAAGCCTATCCACCAATAGTTAGCCCTTAGATCCTGGTACATCTTATCAGCTCCAGGATGAACGGAATATTTGGAACTGTGGGCTTCCTGGAGGATAACATCCCGAAGTCCTCCATAAACAGGAACCCATATTCGTCCGTTTAATCTTAGGATTCCGTCCTTGCCGTAGGATAACTGCTCCTCAGTTACTCCTAGCTTTTCCTCAGGATAGTTAGCTTCCAACACAGCTTCCTTCTGTGCAGCTAACAACCTTTCATTCAAGCTATTCTTGATCTCAATGCTCTTGGCATTGATTCTTATAGGCTTCACTCTTTCCTTTCTGCTTAAGGCATCAGCATCCACATTTGCCTTACCTGGATGGTATCTTATCTCACAATCATAGTCATTCAGAGTTTCCATCCAACGTCGCTGCCTCATGTTCAAATCCTTCTGATTGAACAGATGCTGAAGGCTCTTGTGATCTGAATAAATCACACACTTAGTTCCATACAGATAGTGCCTCCAAAGCTTAAGTGCAAATACAACGGCACCCAATTCCAAATCATGGGTGGTGTAATTCCTTTCGTGCACCTTTAACTGACGTGAAGCATAGGCAATGACCTTGCCTTTCTGCATAAGCACACACCCCATCCCGGTGTGTGATGCATCACAATATACTACAAACTCAACAATTCCATCAGGCAACGTCAAAACAGGAGCGTTGCTCAACTTTTGCTTCAATATATCGAAGGATTCTTGCTGCTTAGGCCCCCAATTGAACTTACTATTCTTGCGAGTCAGCAAAGTCAGGGGTGCTGCAATTCTTGAGAAGTTCTCGATAAATCGTCTGTAGTACCCGGCCAATCCTAAGAAATTGCGGATCTCCGTGGGCGTCTTTGGTTCTTGCCAGTTCATGACAGCTTCAACTTTAGCGGGATCTACTTGGATACCACGCTCACTGACAACATGTCCAAGAAATTGGACTTCACGAAGCCAAAATTCATTCTTCGAGAACTTGGCATAAAGTTTCTCCTGCTGAAGTAGCTTCAGAATGCAACGGAGGTGCTTCTCATGGTCAGCTTGACTCTTTGAGTATATGAGAATGTCATCAATGAAGACGATGACAAATTTGTCCAAATAAGGCTTGCAAACGCGATTCATGAGATCCATGAATGCGGCAGGTGCGTTAGTGAGCCCAAAAGGCATCACTAAGAACTCATAATGACCGTAGCGAGTCCTAAACGCAGTCTTGTGTACGTCTTCATCTTTAACCTTCAGTTGATGGTAGCCTGGCCTCAAATCAATCTTGGAGAAGTAGCTTGCCCCTTGAAGCTGATCGAATAGATCATCGATCCTGGGCAAAGGGTACCTATTCTTGATAGTTACCTTATTAAGCTCACGGTAATCAATGCATAGACGCATTGATCCATCCTTCTTCTTGACGAATAAAATTGGCGCTCCCCACGGAGACGAACTAGGTCTTATAAAACCCTTGGCTAGCAAATCATCTAGCTGCGTCCTCAATTCCTTCATCTCTGTTGGTGCCAACCTATAAGGTGCTCTCGCAACAGGCGCTGCTCCGGGGATGATATCAATTCTGAATTCCACTTGCCTATCCGGTGGCAAGCCAGGTAGTTCCTCAGGGAAAACTTCAGGGTATTCAGAAATGACTGGAATATCTCCAATCTTGGGCTTTTGCTCGTCGACCGTTACTTGTGCCATATAAATGACACAACCCTTCTTCATGCACCTAGATGCCTTGAGCATAGACACTTGCTCAGGCAATCCATGTTGGGTATCTCCTCGAATGGTAAGTGACTCACAAGACGGAGTCTTAATCACTACTTGCTTCTTGTTGCAGATGATCTGGGCTTGGTTATGCGATAACCAATCCATGCCCAATACTATATCAAATCCGGCTAACTTCAAAGGAAGCAAGGACAAAGGAAAAGAGTGGTTCCTAATGGATATAAAACATCCATCTAAAACGGTTGAGGCGGTTTCTAAGGTACCATCAGCTAATTCCACCTCATATTTCACACTTAAGGTTTTAACAGGTAAATTCAGCAATTTACAGAACTTATCATCTATGAACGACTTATCAGCGCCAGAATCAAACAATACTCTAGCATATACATCATTTACGAGGAAGGTACCTGTGATCACATTGTCGTCCTGAATGGCCTCCTGCACGTTCATTTGGAAGACCCTAGCATTGGTCTTCTTGGCTTCCTCAGGCTTCTTAGCGTATTTAGGACAGTTAGTCTTAATGTGCTCTTTCTCGTTACAGCCGTAGCAGGTAGCATCTTTGATCCTTTTGCAGTCAATAGTCTTATGCTCTCTAGACTTGCACAATCCACATGCAGGTGGTCCTGATCGAGACTTGGTCTCAAGCCTGCACTTTCCAAAGTGGCGTTTTTGGCAATTTGAGCACTTTGGCTTTTCCTCTGCTCGCTGACTACCTTTTCCAGACCCAGACTTCTTGGACTCAGTGTTTCCCTTGTGCTTCTTCTCCGACCCTCGTGAGCTATCCTCCTCACGCTTCCTCTTACTTTCTTCAGAGTTCTTGAGCGATCTTAACCTGACCGCATCCAAGGTGAGGGATAGAGATAGATCAGCAACTGATCTAAAAGTAGTAGGTCTCGAAGCCTTAACACTGGCTTTGATTTCTGGGGCTAGACCCCCAATGAAGCGAGCAATCCTCTTGGGCTCTGGTGTCACCAGGTAAGGAACCAATCTAGACATGGTATTGAAACTGGTGAGGTAAGCTTGACAATCTAAATTCTGCATCACCAATGATAAGAAATCCGATTCAATCCTTTCCACCTTATGCTGTGGACAATAGTTCTCCTTAATGAGAACAACAAACTGCTCCCATGACATATTATAGAGTGGGATCTTCCCAGCAGCTTGAATGAGAGACTTCCACCATGCCAGTGCCTCTCCCTTGAACGATTAGGATACATACTTCACTATATCCCTTTCAGCACAACCGCTGATATCAACAATAGTCTCCATTTCATCTAACCAAGTCATACAATCAATTGCTCCTTTCTCCCCAGTGAAATCCCGGGGTTTGCAGGAAACAAAGTACTTATAAGTACAAGACTTGGTACGTGGCTCATCATCGAACACTATTCTCTTGGATGGAACACTATGTTGGTTTGAGGAATGTTCGACATCCTCTTTCTTAGGTCCATCCTTCTTCGAGGGTGGCTTGCTATGAGCTTCTGAATGAGTCTTAGGAACAGACTTAGAGTGAGGTACCGAAGAGGTTCTACTATACGTCTCACTAACCTCCTTGAATTGCTCCTTTACAGCTTTAGATACAGCTGTATCAATCAGTGTACGGAGCTCTCCTTTGGTTATATTAACCCTATCATTATCGTCATTTTCCAGACAATGACTGTTCACTTCCTCCGACCTTGCCATGTAGCTTTAATTGCTACATAAAATCAATAAGGACGAGGTTTATACGGAAGCTTATACAGTTCTATCGTTTTAAACGATTTGTTAACCATGGTTTTTAATACAATGTTAGTTAATTTTACAGGATAACCCTAAATTATATATAATAGCACAAAAGGCCTAGTCACATAGACAGATTTAATTATTAAACCAGGATTTTACAGAATCGAGGTATTAAGGTTGAATCAAAGTTCATTACCTTTTCCTGACAGGGAGTTGTAGGCTACCACTGTCTTCAGTCCCAGAGGACGTTAATTATAGCCCGTGGGCACTTCATCCTTAAGGGATGATTATATAAATAAAGGAATTTAGAATAACCCTTTTTTTTAATAATGACTTATGTGATTTTATCGGATCACACTTTGTCAAGCATATTAACATGCTTTCAGATGTTAACAAGGTTTGAATCTTTTTGAATAGGTTGTACCATCTTGGCCATGTATGCAATGACATTTAGGCTAGGTTTTACCTTTAAGATTCTTTTAATATTAAACGCAGAGCAATCCTAATTTGAGATGTTAACAAGGATCTGAATCTAATTGAGGAACTACCATCTTGGCCCTATCCCGAGCTAGGTCTTGTCCTTTATAGATTTTGCCATTTTATCACAATGGTAGATCTTATAATATAGGAATCTAATCATCCCATTAAATTTAGACAAGTATATGGTTGCCCTAAACGGGACTTCTATCAAAATGACTTGCCCATGCAAGGGCTAATCAGAAAATAACAAAGGAGACAAAATATAACGAATTAGGATTAGTCCTATGTTCTTGTCTAGACTCGAGAATGTGCAATTGTGTAACTGAGATTAAACACAAAAGGCTAGTGTTTAATTCACTCAGTGTTGGCTCTGATACCAACCTG
The DNA here is from genome assembly GCF_002127325.2 of Helianthus annuus. Taxonomy (NCBI): domain Eukaryota; kingdom Viridiplantae; phylum Streptophyta; class Magnoliopsida; order Asterales; family Asteraceae; genus Helianthus; species Helianthus annuus. The sequence goes on from NC_035434.2 coordinate 10,756,455, forward strand.
TCACACCCCTGTTTTCCACGTGTCACCGGTGGGCCCGGTGGGGAGTATCGTGACGTCATTGATATCATCATAGTCAAACAACACAACATATAAAATGCACAGCGGAAGCAAAAGATATAGATTTATTTCAACTGAACAAAATGTAATGTTTGAGTATTACAACACAGTTGAAACAGATCCACAGGCGGATAAAAAAAAAGGAAAACTGTTCAACAGACTTTGACATCTAAAGCTTGCGAGACTTGAGTAATGATGCCTGGAGTAGCCAGCCTATTTCGTCTAGCACCTGCACTTAGCATTTTTGGAAAATACGTCAGTTTGCACTGGTAAATACAACTTAACTGACTCATTTTGAAAAGAGTTTGAAAATTGATTTAAATGCACTTCGGCAAAAATATTTTATAACTTGGGACAATTATTCAAAATAATCTTGTATACAGTTTTACTCATTTGTCGTCCATTAGGGCCGGTTTTGTCACACCCCGATTTCCACGTGTCTCACCGGTGGGCCCGGTGGGGGATTACCGTGACGATGTTGGCAACAATATAGTCAAACCACACAATTATATAATGCACAGCGGAAGCATAAGAATATATATAATTTCAACCTCTGATTGTAATATCAAAATGTATTACAGAAGTTGAATATCCACAGTGGATCGTAAATACAGATAAAGTATTGTTCCATTAGATACTGCAATCAAGCTTGCGAGGCTTATCCCGACGCTAGGGAGCTAATACCAGCCAATTACGTTTAGGTACCTGCACTTAATCTTTTTGGGGAAAATACGTCAGTTTACACTGGTAAATACATTCAACTGACACATTTGAAAAATGTTTATTAAAATTGATTTGAATGCACAAGGCACAAACTCTTTTATAACTTGGGAAAATTCATAATGATCTTGTGAACGTTTTACATGTTCTTTTATGCGTTCAGTAGCCCGGGTCGTGCCGGGTTAAAGATTTATAGACACACCACGTTTGCGTAAAACCGTAGTACAGAAACCAACGGCTACGTCTTTTAGTTTTAATGTCGACACTTTATACCGGGTGTACGCCTACACCGGGATGTCGATGGTCGTGGCCATTTCGTAAAATGATGCCGAGGATATCCGGGACAACGGTCATTAAACCCCCCAAAGGCTTATAAGCAACAAAACTGTTTAAATGAGCCAATCATATTTAATCAATTAACCACCTAAGCGATGGAAGTATATAATGCTCAATCAAGCGGTATTAGTATACCGTAACCCAAGCCCATATAGGGGAAATAAGTCAAAAGTATTTACCTTTGCAAGTATTAATCCTTAATTTAGATCAAGTCACCGATAGCTTTTACTGGGGCTCCTAATCTGGAACGAAGGTTTTAAATTAACCTCTTAGAATCCTAACGGTCCTTGTATTAGCCGTAGCTTAAACCGGTTGATTCCGATATATAGATATGGTTAATTCGCACGAAAAGGCGAAAACCGAGAATGGAGTATGATTTGGACCCAACAAGTTCAGTGACTTGTTTTATATGGGTTTATAGTTCATACTCTGGATTTTGGGGTTCAAATAATATAATTTGACCCATAACGGCTATTGCACGAAAACTAGTTCCATGAGCCGTACCGTGTGCGCAAATAGGCGAAACGGTTAACCACAAGAGTCCTACGCTCATTTCCTAAGTCAATATGCCTTAAAAGTATTTTGGTATCAGTAGGATACCTTCCGTAATGCCCGTAACGAGTTTAAGTTTATATTATGCCCCGTAGGGGCTTTTCGGTCATTTTAAAGACTTTTAAAATGCTTTTCGGGTTCTACAGGAAATCTGAGTTTCCCGAACAGTTTATAAAGTTTAAAATACTTTATTTATTATTTAAAATCAGTGGCAACTGGAATCGGGTCAAAAGACCTTGTAGAACTCCCGTTTTGGCCAAAAAGGGCATATTCGGTATTTACCGAACCGTAGCCATAACCGCAGGTTATGAGCAAGGTAAAAATTATTAAAAATCTTTAAAATCCCCAAAATATTATTTTACCACAGTGGGTAAAAGTTTTGGTGACGAAAACTTGGGTTAGATGGGCGTTATGCTAATTGCGCCGTTAAATACAAAACTTTCTTAAAAGTGCGCCTTTTAGCATAACTCTCATTCTAGACCTCGGATTGACGTGAAACTTTAGGGACATGCTTATAATTTAACAAGCAAGGTTTTGGTCCGTTCACGTGTCCGAAATACTCGTTTTAATTTTAAAAAGGCCGTTACGGTCAACTTTTAGGCGAATGACGGAAATACGTAAAAGACTCGGATAACTCATGAACCGACCACAGAGGCGTATACCAACATGTGACCTGGTCCTAAGAGAGTCCTAAGGTATATTCATACCTCACTAAAACGGGTCAGAACTGAAGTCAAAGCAAAAGTCAAACTTTTGCGACTTTCGGCTCCGAACCGGTTCTATATAGCCAATGATCGATTCAAACGAGCGCAAACATGTTTATATACTTATTATCATGTTTTATGATTATCAAAACAGGTTCCATAACATATATCTTACAGATTATGCATAAATCGCCAAAATAGCTTTCTGTTGACTTTTTAACCGCACGTTTGACTCGATATTTGACATAGTTAGAGTGGTGATCAGGGGGAACCCTTTTAGAGGTTTAATACCCACATAAATACCAACTCAAAACTACTTTTGATTCGTCATAAGACTGAACCATCACTGAGTTATTTTAAAGTCAAACCATACTTACGACGGTTTGGTTTTTAGCTAAATACTAAGCATAAACTGAAGTATGAATGATCAAGGCAACTTACAGAAGTTAGGACTTGAATATGGAGCAGAGAAGAACACTTGGGAGCACTTAGAATGATCAGATGGAAGTTGTTTGAGTTGTGTGAATGTTGTAACTACAACATGGCTATTTATAGCCAAATGCCAAGCCATATTGATCATTGCAAGCACTACTATCAGACCAGAGGTGATGGTAGGTGTCCCCTAAGTGTTATGGGTTGAGCATAGGGTGCCCATGCCCCATAATTATGTGCATGATCGTTCACAAGCTCCAAAAGTCAAGAAAACATCAACTTTCTGCATCTGGGCACTTTACGCGGCCCGCATGGGAGTTCCCATGCGTTTTAATGCGGGTCGCCTAAAGTTCAAATAACAGACGCGAAATAGAGGAGGCTCGCGGCCCGCCTCAACTTATGTCCAAACCTTACGCGGGTCGCCTAAGGTTAATATTTCAGGATTTTTAAATCTTTTGTAATGATTACAGAATCTGGCCATTAATAACGAAATCTTTCGTAATGATTTACCTGACCTTTCGGTTCTGAAGGGGTAACTTTGCGGTTTGGCCCTCGGTTATTTACCGATAGGGGCCTCGTGTTAATTACCCGCATTTTTAAGTCCCCTGTTTATTTATTAATTATATTGGAAAGCCTTAACTTTCACTGTTGACGCTTTTAACCCTTCTTCTATGAATTCGATCGTAACTTTCTCGTTTCATATCGAAACTTCGCGAAATTCATATATATTATTTTAGTGAGGGTATAATACCGTTACAAAGTCTTGGGAACGTTAAAGGGTCACTCAGAGGTATTATTAAACATGTTGACACAGTTAACCCCTGTAGTTTGTAATCTCTCACTTTCTTCCGCGTTTTATTTTTTGTACGATCTATAATTTATTCGTTTGAAGGTTTAAGCATTAATTAGGGATACTATACAGTATATTTACCCTTGTTGACATTTATAACCCTCGAATTTATATATTTTCAAGGTTTGTCAAAATTAGTCCTTTATTTATTATAGATGCCACGTGTAAACAAATGACACGTGTTAACACATCATTGGACACAAAAATTTCGAGGTGTTACATCCTCACCCCCTTAAAATAAATCTCGACCCGAGATTTACTCAAATAAATAGGGGTATTTTTCTTTCATTGTAGCTTCGACTTCCCACGTATATTCAGGACCTCTACGAGCATCCCATTTGACTTTCACAATCGGTACGTGCTTTCTGCGAAGCTTCTTCACCTGTCGATCTTCAATCGACAAAGGTTTTTCTATGAACTTTAAGCTCTCATCTATATGCACATCTGTGTGTGGAATCACCAACGATTCGTCGGCGAAGCACTTTTTGAGATTGCAGATGTGGAACACATTGTGAATTCCATTGAGCTCTTCAGGCAAGTTTAGTTTATAGGCAACTGATCCGACTCGTTCAATGACCTCAAAAGGCCCTATGTATCTCGGACTCAGCTTGCCCTTCTTGCCGAAACGCATCACCCCCTTCCAGGGTGACACCTTAAGTAATACTTTTTCACCCACTTCGAAGTGAAAATCCTTACGCTTTGGATCAGCGTAGCTCTTCTGCCTATCGCGGGCAGCCTTGAGACGTTCCCGGATCTGGACAATCTTGTCCGTTGTCTGGAAAACAATCTCTGGTCCCGATAATTGGACCTCTCCTACTTCCGCCCAACAAACAGGCAATCTGCATTTCCTACCATATAATGCCTCAAAAGGCGCAGCCTTTATGCTGGTGTGGTAGCTATTATTGTAGGAGAATTCGATCAGGGGTAGGTTCTTATCCCAGTTACCGCCTAAATCGATTGCACATGCACGTAGCATGTCTTCTAGCGTTTGTATGGTACGCTCACTTTGACCGTCCGTCTGTGGATGGTAAGCCGTACTAAAATTCAAACGCGTGCCCAAAGATTGCTGGAAACTCTTCCAGAAGTGAGATGTGTATCTAGTATCCCTGTCGGAGATAATAGACACAGGTATGCCGTGTAAGGCTACAATCTTATCAACATATAGTTGGGCTAACATATCGGAGCTATACGTCTCCTTGATGGGTAGAAAATGAGCTGATTTAGTCAGCCTATCGACTATGACCCATATTGTATCATTTCCTTTCCTGGTCTTGGGTAACTTGGTTATGAAGTCCATAGTTACGCATTCCCACTTCCACTCGGGAAGTTCAGGCTGTTGTAGCAAGCCAGACGGCTTTTGGTGCTCGGCTTTGACTTGAGCACAAGTCAAGCACTTTGCTACATGGGCGGCTACAGACTTTTTCAAGCCTATCCACCAATAATTTGCCTTCAAGTCTTGGTACATTTTATCAGCACCAGGATGGACTGAGTATTTGGAACTATGGGCTTCCTGGAGAACAACATCTCGTAGTCCCCCATAAATCGGAACCCATATACGTCCATTCAGCCTAAGAATTCCATCCTTGCTAAGAGTCAATTGCTCCGCAGTTACTCCCAGCTTTTCATTAGGATAATTAGCTTCCAACACAGCCTCTCGCTGTGCAGCCAAAATCCTTTCTATTAAATTATTTTTAACTTCAATGCTCTTGGCATTGATTCGAATGGGTTTTACCCTTTCTTTCCTGCTCAATGCATCGGCGACTACATTCGCCTTGCCGGGATGGTACCTGATTTCGCAGTCATAATCATTCAGGGTTTCCATCCAACGGCGTTGTCTCATGTTCAACTCCTTCTGGTTGAACAGGTGCTGGAGGCTTTTGTGATCAGAATAAATCACAAATTTAATACCATAAAGGTAATGCCTCCACAACTTCAGTGCAAACACAACGGCACCCAACTCCAAATCATGAGTGGTGTAATTCTTTTCATGCACCTTTAATTGCCTTGAAGCATAGGCGATCACTTTGCCCTTCTGCATAAGCACACACCCCATGCCTGTATGTGATGCATCGCAGTAAACTACGAATTCATCTGTACCTTCCGGTAATGTCAACACAGGTGCGTTGCTTAGCTTTTGCTTCAGTATTTCGAAGGACTCTTGCTGCTTCGGGCCCCAAATGTACTTTTCTTTCTTCTTGGTCAAGGAAGTCAAGGGCGCAGCAATCCTTGAAAAATTTTCAATAAATCTCCGGTAATATCCTGCTAATCCCAGGAAGCTACGGATTTCGGTAGGCGTCTTTGGCTCTTGCCAGTTCATGACTGCCTCTACCTTAGCGGGATCCACTTGGATACCACGCTCACTCACAACGTGTCCTAAAAACTGAACCTCTCGTAGCCAGAATTCACATTTCGAGAATTTGGCGTAGAGTTTCTCATGCTGTAGTAATTCGAGAATGCAACGGAGGTGCTTCTCGTGGTCATCTTGGTTCTTAGAATAGATCAGGATATCGTCTATGAAGACTATGACGAATTTATCCAAGTATGGCTTGCAAACGCGGTTCATGAGATCCATGAACGCAGCCGGTGCATTTGTGAGCCCAAAAGGCATCACTAGGAACTCGTAATGACCATAGCGAGTCCTAAATGCAGTCTTGTGTACATCTTCATCTCTGACCCTTAGTTGATGATAACCCGACCTTAAGTCGATCTTGGAGAAGTAGCTTGCTCCTTGCAGCTGGTCGAACAGATCATCGATCCTTGGTAACGGATATCTATTCTTTATGGTAACTTTATTCAGTTCTCTATAGTCGATGCACAACCGCATCGATCCGTCCTTCTTCTTTACAAATAGGACAGGAGCTCCCCAGGGAGATGAACTAGGTCTGATAAAACCCTTTGCCAGCAGTTCATCCAACTGGGTCCTCAGTTCTTTCATTTCCGTTGGCGCTAATCTGTAAGGTGCTCTTGCTATCGGAGCTGCTCCAGGAATGATGTCAATTCTGAACTCCACTTGTCTATCTGGTGGCAAACCAGGTAGTTCTTCAGGAAAAACCTCGGGGTATTCAGAAATGACAGGAAGATCCTCGATCTTCGGTTTTGGTTCTTCAATTATCACTTGAGCCATGTAAATTACACAGCCTCTGTTCAAACACCTTGAAGCTTTCAGCATAGATACGTCTTCTGGCAATCCGTAGTGCGTATCCCCTCGAATGGTAAGAGATTCACCACTCGGAGTCTTTAAAACTATTTGCCTCTTGCCGCAAATAATTTGGGCCTGGTTATGGGATAACCAGTCCATGCCTAGCACAATGTCAAAACCCGCAAGTTTGAAAGGAAGTAGAGATAAAGGAAAAGAATGGTTCCTAATGGATATTTCACATCCTTCTAGAACGGTAGAGACGGTTTCTATTGTGCCGTCTGCTAACTCTACTTCGTATTTCACGTCAAGGGTTTTGATTGGCATATTTAGTAGTTGGCAAAATTTCTGGTCTACAAAGGATTTATCAGCGCCAGAATCGAACAGTACTCTTGCAAATATATTATTTACGAGAAAAGTACCTGTAAGCACATTGTCGTCCTTAACCGCTTCCTTTGCATCCAAGCGAAAAACTCTCGCATTCGATTTCTTCGTCTCTTCCGCCTTCTTGGCATACTTCGGGCAATTACTCTTTATGTGCCCCTTTTCGTTACAATTATAGCAGGTTGCGTCCTTTATCTTTTTGCACTCCACCGTCTTATGATCCTTGGACTTGCACAGCCCACAGGATGGAGTCTTTTGTTGCGACTGTGAACCAGACGCAAACCTACACTTCCCGGAGTGAGGTTTCTTGCAGACCTTGCAGTAAGGTCTTCCATCAGCTTGCCCTTCCTTCTTTGCCTCCGACCCTCTCTTGCCCTCACCGTTTCCACGGTGCTTTTTACCGGACTTTCGTGAGGTATCATCCTCACGTTTTCGCTTTTCAGCCTCCTTGCTCCTTTGTGCCCTCAGACGGACAGCATCAAGTGTAAGAGACAAGGAGAGGTCAGTAACTGACCTGAAGGTCGTCGGCCTAGAGGCCTTTACACTGGCCTTAATCGCCGGTTCTAAGCCCCCAATGAATCGGGCAATCCTTCTAGGTTCTGGTGTCACAAGATATGGCACCAGGCGTGACATAGTGTTAAAGCTTGTCAGATAAGCTTGACAATCCAGGTTTGTCATCACTAGTGAGACAAAATCAGCCTCAATCTTCTCAACCTCGTGCTGAGGGCAGTAGTTTTCTTTTATGAGGGTAATAAACTCCCCCCATGACATTTTGTACAAGGCAGACTTACCTGAAGCCTGCACCAGAGCTCTCCACCACGCCAGGGCCTCGCCCTTGAATGACTGGGACACAAACTTAACCACGTCCCTCTCAGCGCACCCGCTGATGTCCACAATCGTGTCCATCTCGTCCAGCCAGGTGATACAATCAACCGCACCTTTTTCCCCTGTAAATTCACGGGGCTTGCATGATACAAAGTATTTGTAGGTGCAACCCTTAGCACTGGACGCATCAGTATATTCTCTATCGCGGTGAACGCTGTGCTTAGTAGACGAATGCTTGTCGTCATCTTTCTTGGGTTCAGAGGGTGGTTTGGAGTGTGTCTTTGGTTTAGAGGGTGGTTTTGACACAGATCTGCCTTGAGACTCAGTATTTTGACGATCAATAGCTGCCTGGACAGCATTGTTGATCAGAGCCTTTAGCTGTGCGCCTGTCAAATGTACTGACGCATTGTCATAGTCATCTTCATTCGTGTGGCTGTTCTCTCCGTTGGGATCCGCCATTGTAACTTGAATCTGTTACAGAAGATAACAAATTTTTAATTTAGGAGATTATTATAAAATTATCTTTTATGACAATTTGTCAACCATGGTACAGAGACCATATCTGGTTAACTTATTATTTCATTATATATTAGGATCTGAATATCTCCTATTTCAACTATATAAATAGTATTGGCGGCATAAAGCCTAATCATGATGATGTTTTATAATGTTAGCCGAGATTTCAGAGAATCAAAGGCATAGAGAGTTGAACCGTAGTTCTTTTATCTCTTTCTGACAGAGAGTCATAGACTACTACTGCCTTTTGTCTTATAAGACAATTATTATGGCCCATAGGCACTACACCTCTAATGGATGTCTTAATATGGTTGGCCCGTAGGCACTACATCACTAATGGATGTTTTGATAATTCTGGCCCGTAGGCACTGCATCACTAATGGATGTTTTAATAATACTGGCCCGTAGGCACTGCATCACTAATGGATGTTTTTATAGTACTGGCCCGTAGGCATTGCACCACTAAATGGATGTCTTTATAGTACTGGCCCGTAGGCATTGCATCACTAAATGGATGTCTTTATAATATTGATCACCTTCATTGGTGATTTAACCCACGATCTATATATCATTTAGTTGGGTTTTGAAATCCTCAAAGGATTGTTGTATAAGAATGACGTGCGTGATTATAACGAATCACATCTGCCATGAATGTTAACATGAGTACAGAGGTTAACAGGGAATCAGAATCTTTTCAGCTAGGTCGTACCATCTTGACTGATCTTAAAAGACCCCAAGCTAGGTTTCACCCCCTTAAGATTCTTTATTAGGCAGATCAATATAAAAGGAATGGTTTTGATTTATATATTAAAACAAAACTCATGACATACATTCCGAAATTCCAAATACAGTTACATATTGCCCTAAACGGGTCTTTCAAATAGTACATACCTCCATAGAGGTTTTAAAATAAGTGACAAGTCCACGCAGGGACTAATACAAGATAGGTGTCCATGCAAGGACTAAATATAAGTCCACGTAGGGACTGAAATACGATAAGTTGTCCACGCAGGGACTTATTTCAAAGTAGAAATTACAGTAGTACTACTATTAAGGGCTAGTGGTCACGTTTCTTCTTTTTGCCCTTTAGTAGGTTCGCCAAGCCCTTGAGAAATCCTCGGTGGCTTTTCTTTTCTTCCTCGAACTCTCTCTCCACACGATCTAGTCGATGGAGTATTTCTTCCTGTTCAGGAGGAGAAAATCGTGGTTGTGGCGCTTGATGCGGAACTGGAGGTCTGGGAGGTATTGGATACCCATGAGCTGAGTAATCCGGTGGTCCCATGTTTCCATGTGCTCCGTCAGGGTAGCGCGCATTATATCTAGCCGACACCACATATGGGTCGCGCTCATAGCCGTAGTTGTATTGTGCTTGTGACGGTTCGAACGGATTGTAAGCCGTCGGACCCGTATAAGCAGGTATGGGTTGGTCATACCCAAATGGTGGCGAATTTCGTGCAGTAGGTGCGGAGTTCGCCTCCTGTATAGGACTTGAAGGTCCTTCTTCATGTAGTGGCGGATAGTGGCTACTACTAGAATGTCGAGGAGTGCTGAAGTGGTTACCCCCTCCTCCTCGTGTAGACATACGAGCATTGGTCCTCCTACGCCTCGGCGGATCAGGTATTACTGGTTGTTCCGGTGGCGGAGGTGGTGGCGTAACTGCCTCAAAGCGTGAATCCTCAGAGGGATCCTGTGGATGTCTCGGTTGCGATGTCTGATGAGATGGTGTGTTGTACCACTCATGTCGGTCAAACAAGGCCATAAAGCTATCTGGGCCTTGATACTGCGGACCATGATATGAAGATCCATCAGATACTTCTATCGGATGCGTGGGCGTACCACGAGCTGGTTCAGTTGGATCCTCATCTTCCTCCATGGGATCTTCAGAAAAATGGTCTTGTGGCCCTAGTGGAACAAAACCTGAAGGTTCCTGTATGTAGTCAGCCGGATTAAACTGACCTATGTAGTACGGACTAGGGTCGTCGTAGTTTCGGTGCGATACCGAACGTTGCAGAGGTATGAAGGAAGGTTGTGGGTTATTGGGATCATTTTCTGAATTTGGCCCAAAGGAGTGCCGGTAGGATGGCGTCGAGCTGTGCGAAGTGGAATGCCTCGCTGGTTCGTAAAGATCTCTTCGTCTCTGTGGCTCTTCGCTTCTTGTCATCGAAGGATGTCTTGTACCAGATGGTCCAGCTTCTTGATCGTGATGTGTCACGATTTCTCCTCGGCCTCTACGTCCCCTTCCTCTTCCTCGGAATATAACAGGTGGCATTTTCCTGCTCCAAAACTTATTAAAAATCAAATCGAAAATAAAGACAAAAAGGAGTATTAATCCGAATTTGTCCTAAGTTCTTGTCTAGACTCAAGTATGTGCAATTGTGTCACTGAGATTAAACATAATGCCTATTGTGTTTAATTCACTCAATGTTGGCTCTGATACCAACCTGTCACACCCCGATTTCCACGTGTCTCACCGGTGGGCCCGGTGGGGGATTACCGTGACGATGTTGGCAACAATATAGTCAAACCACACAATTATATAATGCACAGCGGAAGCATAAGAATATATATAATTTCAACCTCTGATTGTAATATCAAAATGTATTACAGAAGTTGAATATCCACAGTGGATCGTAAATACAGATAAAGTATTGTTCCATTAGATACTGCAATCAAGCTTGCGAGGCTTATCCCGACGCTAGGGAGCTAATACCAGCCAATTACGTTTAGGTACCTGCACTTAATCTTTTTGGGGAAAATACATCAGTTTACACTGGTAAATACATTCAACTGACACATTTGAAAAATGTTTATTAAAATTGATTTGAATGCACAAGGCACAAACTCTTTTATAACTTGGGAAAATTCATAATGATCTTGTGAACGTTTTACATGTTCTTTTATGCGTTCAGTAGCCCGGGTCGTGCCGGGTTAAAGATTTATAGACACACCACGTTTGCGTAAAACCGTAGTACAGAAACCAACGGCTACATCTTTTAGTTTTAATGTCGACACTTTATACCGGGTGTACGCCTACACCGGGATGTCGATGGTCGTGGCCATTTCGTAAAATGATGCCGAGGATATCCGGGACAACGGTCATTAAACCCCCCCAAAGGCTTATAAGCAACAAAACTGTTTAAATGAGCCAATCATATTTAATCAATTAACCACCTAAGCGATGGAAGTATATAATGCTCAATCAAGCGGTATTAGTATACCGTAACCCAAGCCCATATAGGGGAAATAAGTCAAAAGTATTTACCTTTGCAAGTATTAATCCTTAATTTAGATCAAGTCACCGATAGCTTTTACTGGGGCTCCTAATCTGGAACGAAGGTTTTAAATTAACCTCTTAGAATCCTAACGGTCCTTGTATTAGCCGTAGCTTAAACCGGTTGATTCCGATATATAGATATGGTTAATTCGCACGAAAAGGCGAAAACCGAGAATGGAGTATGATTTGGACCCAACAAGTTCAGTGACTTGTTTTATATGGGTTTATAGTTCATACTCTGGATTTTGGGGTTCAAATAATATAATTTGACCCATAACGGCTATTGCACGAAAACTAGTTCCATGAGCCGTACCGTGTGCGCAAATAGGCGAAACGGTTAACCACAAGAGTCCTACGCTCATTTCCTAAGTCAATATGCCTTAAAAGTATTTTGGTATCAGTAGGATACCTTCCGTAATGCCCGTAACGAGTTTAAGTTTATATTATGCCCCGTAGGGGCTTTTCGGTCATTTTAAAGACTTTTAAAATGCTTTTCGGGTTCTACAGTAAATCTGAGTTTCCCGAACAGTTTATAAAGTTTAAAATACTTTATTTATTATTTAAAATCAGTGGCAACTGGAATCGGGTCAAAAGACCTTGTAGAACTCCCGTTTTGGCCAAAAAGGGCATATTCGGTATTTACCGAACCGTAGCCATAACCGCAGGTTATGAGCAAGGTAAAAATTATTAAAAATCTTTAAAATCCCCAAAATATTATTTTACCACAGTGGGTAAAAGTTTTGGTGACGAAAACTTGGGTTAGATGGGCGTTATGCTAATTGCGCCGTTAAATACAAAACTTTCTTAAAAGTGCGCCTTTTAGCATAACTCTCATTCTAGACCTCGGATTGACGTGAAACTTTAGGGACATGCTTATAATTTAACAAGCAAGGTTTTGGTCCGTTCACGTGTCCGAAATACTCGTTTTAATTTTAAAAAGGCCGTTACGGTCAACTTTTAGGCGAATGACGGAAATACGTAAAAGACTCGGATAACTCATGAACCGACCACAGAGGCGTATACCAACATGTGACCTGGTCCTAAGAGAGTCCTAAGGTATATTCATACCTCACTAAAACGGGTCAGAACTGAAGTCAAAGCAAAAGTCAAACTTTTGCGACTTTCGGCTCCGAACCGGTTCTATATAGCCAATGATCGATTCAAACGAGCGCAAACATGTTTATATACTTACTATCATGTTTTATGATTATCAAAACAGGTTCCATAACATATATCTTACAGATTATGCATAAATCGCCAAAATAGCTTTCTGTTGACTTTTTAACCGCACGTTTGACTCGATATTTGACATAGTTAGAGTGGTGATCAGGGGGAACCCTTTTAGAGGTTTAATACCCACATAAATACCAACTCAAAACTACTTTTGATTCGTCATAAGACTGAACCATCACTGAGTTATTTTAAAGTCAAACCATACTTACGACGGTTTGGTTTTTAGCTAAATACTAAGCATAAACTGAAGTATGAATGATCAAGGCAACTTACAGAAGTTAGGACTTGAATATGGAGCAGAGAAGAACACTTGGGAGCACTTAGAATGATCAGATGGAAGTTGTTTGAGTTGTGTGAATGTTGTAACTACAACATGGCTATTTATAGCCAAATGCCAAGCCATATTGATCATTGCAAGCACTACTATCAGACCAGAGGTGATGGTAGGTGTCCCCTAAGTGTTATGGGTTGAGCATAGGGTGCCCATGCCCCATAATTATGTGCATGATCGTTCACAAGCTCCAAAAGTCAAGAAAACATCAACTTTCTGCATCTGGGCACTTTACGCGGCCCGCATGGGAGTTCCCATGCGTTTTAATGCGGGTCGCCTAAAGTTCAAATAACAGACGCGAAATAGAGGAGGCTCGCGGCCCGCCTCAACTTATGTCCAAACCTTACGCGGGTCGCCTAAGGTTAATATTTCAGGATTTTTAAATCTTTTGTAATGATTACAGAATCTGGCCATTAATAACGAAATCTTTCGTAATGATTTACCTGACCTTTCGGTTCTGAAGGGGTAACTTTGCGGTTTGGCCCTCGGTTATTTACCGATAGGGGCCTCGTGTTAATTACCCGCATTTTTAAGTCCCCGGTTTATTTATTAATTATATTGGAAAGCCTTAACTTTCACTGTTGACGCTTTTAACCCTTCTTCTATGAATTCGATCGTAACTTTCTCGTTTCATATCGAAACTTCGCGAAATTCATATATATTATTTTAGTGAGGGTATAATACCGTTACAAAGTCTTGGGAACGTTAAAGGGTCACTCAGAGGTATTATTAAACATGTTGACACAGTTAACCCCTGTAGTTTGTAATCTCTCACTTTCTTCCGCGTTTTATTTTTTGTACGATCTATAATTTATTCGTTTGAAGGTTTAAGCATTAATTAGGGATACTATACAGTATATTTACCCTTGTTGACATTTATAACCCTCGAATTTATATATTTTCAAGGTTTGTCAAAATTAGTCCTTTATTTATTATAGATGCCACGTGTAAACAAATGACACGTGTTAACACATCATTGGACACAAAAATTTCGAGGTGTTACAGGTTTGTAGGGCCGGACTTAAGTTAACTGACACGCCACAGGTATAATGCCCACAAGGTCGATTCCTTATAGTGGGATACCAGTTTTTACATAATGCAGCTGTCAGGTGTACGCCTACACCCCGTGCTTAGGTCGTCGCCATTTCATGAATGATGCCAAGGATATCCGGGACATGGTCATTTAACCCCCAAGGGCCATACACCAAATAATACATATCAAACAGGTTATGTAAATACATCAATCACAATCCGATTTAAATGACTACATACACCCGACCAAGCGGTACTTTTATAGCACCGTATCCCAAGCCCGTATAGGGAAAATAAGTCAAGAGTATTTACCTGAGCTGAATATAAATTCAATCCCAGCCGTATATCAAATCAGAAAGTACAGATAGCTTTTACTGGGCTCCTAATCTGGAACGAAGGTTTTTAATAACCTATTAGAATCCTAACGGGTCTTTAATTAAGCTTAGACTTAGACCGGTTAGTTTTCAAAAGGAATACACGGTTCAAACGCATGATGAAGCGAAGACCGGTTTAGAATGTGGTTTTGACCCAACAAGCTTGAATACTTGTTTAATATGGGTAACTTAATCACACTCTGAATATTGAGACAAAAACGATTTGGTTTGACCCGTTTCGGCTTATATATGCAAACTAGTCACATAGGCCGATCCGAACGCGAAACATGCGTAACGGGTAACCATAAGAGTCATGAACATGTTCCATAAGTTAATATGCCTTTGATATGTTGTGATATCAGTAGGATGTCTTCCATTATGCCCAAAACGAGTTTAAAACCAATTTATGCCCCTTAGGGGTATTTTGGTCATTTTAAAGGTTATAAAAGAGGTTAAATAGTAATCTGAGTTTCGGGTCTGATTATATCAGTAAAAATACTTAATTTACTAAGTTACATCAGTAGGGTATAACCTATACGTGAAATTTATCACTTATAACCAAACTATGCATCTTAAGGGCATTTTGGTAATTTCACATAGGCTTAAAAGGTCAAAACTGGGATTCTGAGCTTAAGACTTTTGCTTACTGCTAAAGTATGAAAATTTACTTAAAACATCAGTAGGTATCAAGTCTTATCGATTTAAAATGGTTTCAATATATACTATGCGTTAAAAACGCTTAAAAGGCGATTTTGGGCTATTTCCGGGTTCTTAAAGGAAAACTGATATTTTTACTATTCCAAAAGGCTTAACATATTCTAATTATCATATTATATCAGTAGAAAAAGATTGGTATCAAAAGGTTTGGTAAAACTCATTTTACGGCTTAAAGGGTAAAACCGACAACTACCGAATCAAGCTTGAACTCTAGGTTATGATCAGCCCAAAAATAACTAAAAATCTTCAAAAATCCTAAAATATTATATTACATCAGTGGTTAATAAGTTTGGTATTAGAAATTGGGTTTAGATAGGCTATATGCTAATCATACGGTTAATTTACCGAAAAGCTTCTTAATTACGCTAATGAGCATATCTCCTAATCTAGACCTCAAACTGATGTGAAATTTTATGGACATGCTTATAGATCAGTAATAAAATTTTTAGTCCTTTCATATCTTCAAAAATCTTGTTTTAACATTAAAGGGCATTATGGTCACATTTAGGCATTATGGAAACATGCGATGGTCTTTAATTCTAAAGAACCAAGTAGTTTAACTTTGGGAGGTTATACTATCATATAACATGATCACAAAGGACCCTAAGGCATAAATAAACTCAAGCTAATTCGGGTCAAAACTGAAAGTCAAAGCAAAGGTCAAGCTTTGCGACTTTCGGTTGCGAACCGAGCCTATACTTAGAATTGTCGGGTTGAACATGCTTAGACATGTTCAACTAATATTTACCAAGTTTTAAAGTGGCAAAACTGATTTTATAACTTCTTCATTATTAATTATTAATTTTATTTAAAACAAACCCGTTTGACTTTAATTTGACCAGACAATTAAACTAAGTAAACGTGGTAATTAGGAGATGCCCTTTAGAGGGTTTAACACCTACCTAATTACGATCACGTAGCCACGTTCAACGCGAACAATGGCTCAACCGATTAAAAGTCAAAGTGTTTATCGATAACGCTTGACTTTTCGGTTTAAACGCTAAACAAATAACTAAGCATGAAAGGAATCACTTACAAAAGTCCAAAGGACTTGAAAGAGGTTCTCAAGAAGCTCAAGACCCTCAAGGAATGCAGAGAATTCAGAATGGAAGGAAGGTGCAAGTGAAACCCAAAACAAGGGGGGGTATATATAGGTTTTTGAGAGCCGTTAGGATCGTTCATCGATAATCGTGCTTCAATCTCAGCCCTACACTTCATACCCATGGTTTACAAAACAATGGGCAGCCCCTAGATTCGATTATGAGAGTGTGAGAGCAAAACCAAAGCTGGTTTTTAAAATTCTGGAATTGGGCAAGCTATACGGACCGTAAGGTCCCTCATACGGTCCGTAAGGACCTGACCTGCACATGGGGTCTTTCAACTATTGACAGTTTTGGCCCCTGCACTTCCAAAAGTCATTTCCGACACTTCTAAGGCCCGATAAACCATTTTTAAGGCTCTACAATGATGCCTAAGCATAGGGAACATGAAACATGCTCAAAAATATGCCGGATGTCGGTTCGTTTGGTCGTACGGTCCCGTTGTTCGGCTAATTACGACGAAACACGGACGGATGCTTAAAACGATCCAAATTACGCGACGAATGGAATTTTATCAAGCCAAACACTAAAATAAAATATTTTAGTGCTTACATAAATTTTTGGGTGTCCGGGGATATTCAGAATGCAAGATATGCGCGAAAATGCAAACTTGTGCACTTTTTGACACTTTTAGTCCCTGCATGACATAAAAGTTTATTTTTGCGCAACAAACACCTCTAAGCCTGTATATAAGCTATATAAAGGTTAAATTGAGTATTCTAAACTCATGGTCATATTCCGGAAGGTCCGAAACCTTACGAATTGACATACTTTTGTGGTTTGACGCTTTTAACCCCTCGCATACGAATATTGTCATAACTTTCTCATACTTTATCGAAACCTTGTGAAATTTTTATCACACATTCTTGTGAGTATAATTAACCATTACAAAGCTTTGGGTCTGCTAAAAGATCACTCAGAGGTACACTTTAAACATGTTGACACATTTAGCCCCTGTAGTTTGTAATTCCTCACTTTCTTTCACAATTGGCTTTGTATGATCCATGATTTATTCGTTTAAGGGTATAAACATCATGTAGGGTTATTGAAAGATATATTTACTCATTGTTGACATTTTGAATCCTTTTACGCACATAGATTTCTTGTTTGTCAACTTTAGTCCCTCAAAATCAATCCTTTACATGTTTTAAGTCCATGACACGTGTCAATACATTATTGGACATGAATTTTCGAGGTGTTACATATTCGTTATGATAATTCACCCAATAATGCGAATCTCGAACCCAATCTATGTTATTATCTGTGTCAAGAATTTTCTATCTATGTATGTTGATCGATTCGGAAATAACAAAACCATCTGAAAGATAATCAACTTTGCCGTCCATACTGGAGCCCATGTTTTTTGTGATATGTATATGAATAATTTTCAGCAATAAAGAGCCATGAATGGTGGTGTAACATAATACATGATGTTATTTTGCCCAGGAGTTAATTTGGTTGTTTCCTTATTTTAAACGTGGTCATGGAAAGCAATGCCTATGTATGGTGTTTATGTATGTTGATTACTTGTGAATCTGATCAAGGATTCTATGCAGTTAATATCACTGGTGATATATCGGTTACTGGTCCCCTGGTGAAATATCGGCGTCAAATATTGGTCAGAATATCGGTTTTGATATTATCGGTGATAATTCACTGATATTTCATTGATATTCCCGATTTCAGTGCTTTAAGTCTTAATTGTTAATTGTTAGGGTTGAATGTCAGTGTTTCAAGTGTTAAATCAGTTTTTACTTGCTAAAATTGTTATTGCAAGTTGCAAGAGGTTAGTTTGTTATTGGTATGAAAGTATACTGAATTGTCAGTGTTAAATTGCTATATATATAAATTCTGCATGATATTAAAATTACCGATATTTCACCTCAATAATCTATATCTCAAATATCGATCCTTGACCGATAACCGATATTATACCGCATTAACTGCTTAGCAAGGATTCAGTGCATTGGCTTCTGTATGTTTATGTTTATGTTTTTGTGATGCTTTTAATGTGCAGGAAAAACTACTTTTGTGAATAGACACTTGACTGGAGAATTTGAGAAGAAATATGAACGTGAGTATTCATTATAGTTCGTTATCTTTTCATTGGCTTTGTTACATTACTTGGATATTGAATACACGTTTTATTTTGTTGTCTCAGCAACCATTGGTGTGGAGGTTCATCCCTTCGATTTCTTCACCAATTGTGGAAAGATTCGGTTTTACTGGTGGACACAGCTGGACAGGAGAAATTTGGTGGTCTTCGTGATGGATATTAGTAAGTATTATTTGTATAAAGATTCATGATCACATGGTAATGGTTCGTTTTAAAAAAAGTATGATCTTTGGGATTATGGTCGGAAGCAATTTCAACCCATTTCATCATAAGTGGTTTGACTCAACCAGTTATTTAAAAAGAAAACAATAAAGATTTCTATTTTTCTTGTATATCATTTTTAGTCATTAAAATTTAGTTCCATCTACATTGAATCTGATTCGCCAATTGTATACAAATTGTTGTTTCCAAAGCATTACCCATCTGCCTGCAGCTAGCACTATCTAATATTGTTTAATAGATTACTGATTGATACTTTTTGGGTTGGATATTATTTTAGCCCTAATTAATCAATTTGAGTACTTTTTCTTTCTCTATTTATTTTGGGATAAAATTAGTTTAGATGATGCAAATGGGTGGCAATTTATGACCCATTCCATGCCCCCCATACCCTTTAGCCTTACAACAAGCACCCGTTGTTAACTTGTTTCCATAATTAAGTTAATGTCAATACACTTTTAAAATAATAATGAAAAAATTCTATTGTTCAATATTATTAGATATCGTTATGGGGATGAGCTACATCTGGACCAGGCTATGAAATGTATTTTCCCATATGGTTTTGTAAGTTATGGCTTTTGTATAGGCGCAATCTGGACCAGGCTATGAAATCTATTGTTCAATATTATTCACGTGTTTATTAGGCGCAATCTTTTCAAAATGAAAAAAAATTGATTTCTAAAAACTCAAACATGTGACTATATTATTACCAGTTTTGATGGTAATTTATTATCATTCAAGAAAGTGTGCATATATAAGAAGGACTTCACCCGTATAGTTGTTTGTAGTTCCCATTCATGGGTATATCTCGTGTTGAACTATCGTGGCATGATTTGTTAAATAGTATTGGAGTTAAGAAATCCTTACATATTATGGTGTAAAATGGCTGCATTTTTTGTAGAGTTACTTTTGATATTTTGTTATTGTTCAAGATTTGTTAGGGTGTTGTTTGAAATCAAGAAATCTTGCTCATTCTATAACAAAGTTTGGATTTTTATCTCGGTTACTGTTTGTTATCATCAAGGGTCACTGTAGGTTTCATGTTTTGTTTCATAATTTTACTTACTGTCCGTTTTCATAACTTTTGAAGTTTATAATTCCATTTTTACTTATCTGATTGCTTTATTAGAATAAATAGTTTACTTCTAGAGCATACTTTTGTTCTTTAAGTGACCATATATAATTGTTAAAGTGGTTATTGACATACAGTATGGAAAACTCACATGCACTAATTTTGGTTGTTAAATTGTAAAATATGATTGATGATTTAATAGCTACAGATCTCAACTAAAAAGAATGTAATTTAAAAAATAAACAAAAAAATATACAAGCCATATACATATGTATCTTTAACTAGGGGTGTGAATTTCTGTCACGACCCAAAAGCATGACACGAACCTAACACGAAATTTGCGGGTTTAAGTTTAGTCTAAACGGGTTCGGGCCAGTTTCCGGCTGAAAACGGGTTCGGTTCAGGTCAACCCTTTGGGTTGGTGGATTGACCCGTTTAACCAGTTTATATTATATTATTTTTTTATACAATATGTATTATGTCATAAATTAAATTGGGTGTTTTTTTAGTAAAAGTTAATTTAAGTCTACTAATTTGCTGAAAAAAAGTAGAAAAATATTAAAAAATCGGGTTGGTCGTGGCGGGTTCGGCTCAACATGCGAATATTCGAGACGTGTTTGGGTTTATATATATGTCACGATTTTCGGGTCGGATTGAACCCGCAAACACGACCCGTTTAGCACCCCTATTTAACATGCAAGGAAATGAAACTTAAAAGTGTGTGTTATTATTTATGCATACAGTTACTATTGCGTTTTATCATTTCCGTTTATTCTCTGTTTCAGTAAGGTAAGTAGCCTGCAACTTATTGATTTATGAGGTAGAAAATGCCATTTATGAACTTTTGGTAGTTCGTGAGGCTTACATATCTTATTGGTACGGATCTAATATAGAAATAAGTCGAGTCAACATGTATGCACTCAATAATTATTTATTGTTCGTTTTATAGATTTTTTTGTTAACCATGTAAACCAATTACCATACTCATGGACTCCAGCGATACCCAACCAACCAATTACATTGGGCGGATGGCCTTTTTTGTGTAAATGCAGTGGTTTCCTTAGCATGCTACCTTGTCTTAAGTCTGCAATTTGGTCTTCAGTTCCCTCTAATGCTTCATCTAAGGTTCTTTTCAAAGTAAAGATATTATATTTCATGTTATTTACTTATTAGACATTTTACTTTTATAAATAACCATATGATTAAACTTCACTAATTACTTGTGATTTTTCATGTTAATCCAAAAATCAAGCTCTTTGGTATTTAGAAGAAACCACTGCCTCTTGAACCACATTCTGTTCGGTTTGACTCTTATCGTCTAACTATCATAAGTTTGTGTGGCTGATGAAGATGCTCTTTGTTCAACTATCTTTGATCTGATCATTTATGGAAATCTTTATCATTTTTAGATGAATTTGAGGCATATTTGACATATGTAATAGATGATATTAAAACAATTACGAAATATAGAAGTTCTTATCAATATGTGTTTTTAAGAGAGAATCTTGAGCTATTAAAGGGTGTTGCTGATAATTATTATCATGCATGGTGGGTAAGGCATGGGGTTTCTTCTGAAAGTGAAATTGCAACTATTTATTTAGAATATAAAGAAATTATATCATTGGGTATTCTACAAATAAAAAAAGCTAATCTTTTTACAAATAGGATCCTATATTCACAATGTTTTTTTAGTGCAACAAGAATATCATAAGGGGCTTTAGTTAATTTTATGCATAAAATGCTCAAGGTTCCAACAACTATATTCACAATGCTCGGGTTCCTCGAGCTCCTTCTTACTTGGTTTAGGTTGCATTGGGTCAGGTTTGGTAATCGGGTTTCGGTTAGAAAAAGGTAAAAACCAAAGAAGCCTTTATATCTTTGGGATTATGGTCGGAAGCAATTTCAACCCATTTCTTCATAAGTGGTTCGACTTAACTGGCACCGTATTGCATGTGGGTTAGGTTTTTGCTGGAACAATTGGTCTCTTTTGAAAGTGATTTTTTTAGCGTGGAGGGTTGCTTTAAATGGTTACCCACGTTGACAGCCTTACAGCATAGATGAATTGGTTTGGGCTCGGTCCGATAGCCTAATATATGAATTTCCAGGGTTTCAAAATATATGTAACAATTTCTTTTTTGGGTTGTCCCAAAATAAATGCACTGTATGGTACATTTTTTTTGTTTGTAGTGTTTGCCAAACATGAATGGTTATCCATTTATAAGAAATCATATAAAAATATTTCTGTTGTAAATATAATTTTTTTAACACAACCCATAACCTGTGAAGCTCACGGGTATATAACCTAGTATAATTATATGGTTTTGAGAAATGTATAATGTGTTTGTACCTAATGTGTGTGTGTATATAATAACTCAATAAAACAAAAAAAAAATGATTGTCACATGACAACCTTTATTATGTAATGTGTTTGTCACTAATGTCTATAAATTTAAATCATCATCAAACATATTGTGGCTCAGAATTACATTGTGCAGTATATCAATCATTTCTATAGTGATATACCTTTCTCTTCTTATTGTTTTGCTATTACCAAATTGTAGTTTGTTTTCTTGATTAAAAATGACCAAAAACCTAGATAAGGAATCATTTGTTTCTACAGGCTCGGAGATTATTTTATATAATTTTCAAGTTAAAAGGTTAATTATTTGATGTGAAATTATGTTTTCTTATCTTCTTTTTTGAAAAAAAAGAACAATCTTCATGAGTAAATAATATCTTTATGTCCATATTTTTATACACTATCTTTATTTTTACATGTTCTTTTCCACATGTCAGCCCCATGTTCTTTTCCACATGTCAGTCCGTAAGACCACAACATACTATTATATATGAAATAAGAAAACGTAATTCAACATCAAAAAATTAATTTTTTTGCTTGATGATCATATAAAACAATTTCCAATCCTGTAGGAACGAATGATTTTTTCTCAAGGTTGTTAGCCATTTTTAATCAAGAAAACAAATTAGAGTATTGATTATTAAATGATGAAAATGAAAAGCTAAAAGCTTCACATTATAGTAAGGATTGATGTATATTGCCGTTGTAATATTTGGCTCATGACATATTTGAATTTATAGACATTACTTACAAACACATTATATATATAAAAGGCGTAAAGGTTTATGAGAAATACGAATAGTGTCTAATAAGGGGTTGTCACATGACAATTGTTACAAACAATAATTTTATGGTTTATGAGAAATATAATGTGTTTGTACCTAATGTGTGTGTATATGTAATAACACAATAAAACAAAAAAATGATTATCACATGACAACCTTTATTATGTAATGTGTTTGAAACTAATGTCTATAAATTTAAATCATCATCAAGAAATTTGTGGCACACAATTACATTGTGTAGTATATGAATCCTTTCTATAGTGATATACCTTTCTCTTTTTATTGTTTTGTTATTACCAAATTGTAGTTTGTTTTCTTGATTAAAAATGACCAAAAACCTTGAGAATGAATCATTCGTTTCTACAGGCTCGGAGATTAATTTATATAATTATCAAGTAAAAAGATTAATTATTTGAAGTGGAATTATGTTTTCTTATCTACTTTTTTGAAAAAAAGAACAATCATATCAACAAAACAATATCTTTATGTCCAGATTTTTGTACACACTATCTTCATTTTTACATGTTCTTTTCCACATGTCAGCCCATGAGACCACAACATACTATTATACAATCAAATAAGAAAACCTAATCAACATCAAAAAATTAAATTTTTACTTGATGATTATCTAAAACAATTTCCAAAATCCTGTAGGAATGAATGATTTTTTTCTCAAGGTTGTTAACCATTTTTAATCAAAGAAAACAATTATTTTTTTGGGCTAAAAAGGTAAAAATGATATAACCATAGGAGCCAAAATCTTAATTTCCTCTTTCATAAATAATGATTTAAATTCCATCACGACCCGTGATTCGTCGCGGAAATTCGTAAGGCTATGTGTTATCGTTTCACACCCAAATGCCACAGTGGATTTTAACCCTATTTCACGCCTCTATACACCACCCCAAAGTTTGTGAAAAAAGTGACGTGAAAATGAAGGCGTGAATGTGCCCACCACGCCCACCATGTCTGCAACCTTCACTTTTGGCATGGGAATTAATTGTTTGTACCATTAAAAAAATTCCACCTCGCCCATTTTCCACTTTTATTATTATAAATTTAATGTCTATATAATTAAATATTATTTTAATATTTATTAGGCAGTGAAAACTTGTGAAATTATTACACACCAAATGTGAATAAAGTGAGTGAAAGCTCATACTTACGTGACGATGACTTGAAGTGAAAAAAATGTGAAACCATCGTAACAAATAGCTTAAGAAAAAGGTTTCAACTGTATAAATTTTGTTGAAAAGAAAGTGATATTTAAAATAACTACTATTATAAGATATAACAAGTGTCGGCAACCATAAAGAACCAAATCAATACCGTCCAAATAACAACTATACCAATATTAATTTTTAGTGTTTTCGGCTTCGATGCTAGTCAATTTTGATTTTCTTCGGTACCTTCCACCACCCGTACCACGGAAGCGGTACTAGACATGTACAAAAAACTGGTTTTAGGATCGAAGTGGCAAAACATGAGAAAGCCTGCCGGGAGAATCAACATGTGTTTGTCTCGTTTGCGTTTGATACCTTTGGTGGTCTCGCTCCTGATGCTGTGCGACTCTTGAATCGGGTTCAAAAAGTCGTTAACAGTAATTATTCGTCGCTAAATGTTTCAAACTTTGTATTAGTAGAATTGGTTTTTCTATTCAAAAGGGGGTGGCGGCGCAACTTGTTGCCCGACTACCTGCCATTGCTTTGTAATTGCCCTTTTACGTGTTGAATGATATTGATTTATTTAAAAAAAAAGGATCCAAACTAGAAAAAAAATTAAACAACTTTTTAACCACCGGTTTGGCTCAACCCAACCTGACAGTTATATACTGGTTCTTCTTTGCCACATTTGTAAATGGTTTAAAAACCAAACCAATTTTAAAAAACCGGTTTTTTGCCTAACCCGGTCTTTAAACCGAACCGGTTAGTAACGGTTCGGGTTCTCATCGTATTAAACTGGTTGAAAAACTGAACCGGTTGTTTAAAAGAAACCCATCTGTAACTTTTTTTGACTATCGTTGTTTAAATTTTTACAGTATTTCAGAAACCCTCGACACACCACCGTCCCGTCGCAATTCGCCACCAGCAACCACCGCACCACCACCAGCTCTGTTCGCCTAAGCAGTTCTTCTTCAAACGCTCACACTTACGGACATCTGGTACATAATCCTAACCCTAAATCTGCTGTTTTTTCTTTGCGATTTAACCCTAAATTACCGTATATTCATAATATTAAAGAAAGTTACCCTAAGTGATTACACTGAGTTCACAAATGTTTGTGTGTATTATATATGTGTATGTTTTCAGTTCATACGGTGTCGTATTGCACTACTCACTACATGCATGTATAACAATTATTATGCCTTCATAAATTGAGGCCATTGGTCAAAATTAGGGTTTGTAGGAAGTTTTACTTGATAAATAGCATAGGTTGATATGTCAAAAGATATAAGAGAGATGCAACTTGTGTTGTAAATAAAGCTTATTTGGTTGTACATTGTACATAGATGCTATGCAGTTAATATCAAACCGATATATCACCGATATTTGACCGATATCACCGATATAACCGATATATCACTGAATTGTTAGTGTTAAATTGCTATTTATATAAATTTTGCATGATATTAAAATTACCGATATCCCTCAGATATCTCACCGAGATAACCTATATCTCAAATATCGGTGCTTCACCGACATCCGATATTTTACCGCATTAACTGTATAGCATAGACGTGTGTCTCACGTACAAGCTTGGTTTTAAAAAAAGCGCGTAGTGATCCAATGCGGCCGATGTGTGATGCGTAATGCTTGGTCCTTCACTGATATGCGATATTTTACCGCATTAACTGTATAGCATAGACTTGTGTCTCACGTACAAGCTTGGTTTTAAAAAAAAGCGCGTAGTGATCCAATGCGGCCAATGTGTGATGCGTAATGCTTGGTCCTTCACTGATATCCGATATTTTACCACATTAACTGTATAGCATAGACGTGTGTCTCACGTACAAGCTTGGTTTTAAAAAAAGCGCGTAGTGATCCAATGCGGCCGATGTGTGATGCGCAATGCGCGTAGTGCGTGCATCATGTATGTAAGTTATTAAAAAATATTAAAAAAATATTTATGGATATTAGAACACTAAAATGTGAGATATGCTAATAATCTCTAGTCAGATTTGTTCAATCGATGGTCTAATTTGTTTAGGTAGTTAAATTATTTGCTCAATGAATGGGTAGATTTGTTCATAAGATTGAAAAGGTCAAACTCATTGCAATCACGGTCCAATTTGTTCAAGTAGTGGTTAGCTGTGTAAGACGCCGCATTAGACCACATCATGTGATGCACCCTTGATGCACGCATTTTGAAACCAAGCGTACAAGATGCGCGTGCCTGGATTTTGAGACCTAAACCTAAGTAGTTAATGTGGTAAAATATCGGATATCGGTCAAGGACCGATATTTGAGATATCGGTTATGGCGGTGGGATATCGGTAATTTTAATATCATGCTAAATTTATATATATAGCAATTTAACACTAACAATTGTAATAAGTATGAACAGACTAAGACTTAAAACACTAACATTTAACAGTAACAACTAACAATTAAGACTTAAAACACTAATAGCAGCAATAAGAAGAAAAATGAACGGTAGAAATAAGAAGAATGGTACTGATATCGGGAAAATCGGTGATTTATCGATCAAATATCGGTCCTATATCCGTCAAATATCAGACAATATCGCTGATATTATCGGTACTGATATTCTGACCGATATTTTGTACCGCTCTCTCGGCAGGGGACCGATAACCGATATATCACTGATATATCGGTTGATATATCGGGATATTAGCTACATAGACCTAAACGCCTCGGAGCGTCTAACGCTTTTTTAAACCAAGGTTGCCACTTGATTTATGAAAACATCAGTTCTGTGTATTTAGTTTGGAGATATAAATGGGTTCATGTGTCTATATATTCGCTGGTAACCGTTGTCTTCTTTGATTGCAGATTGGTTATAGTATGGGCAGGACGAGGGAACGTGCTTGGAGAGGCTCAAGCATTCACCCACTAAAACCGACACAAAAGGTTTGTGGGAAAACTTCAAATTTTGTATATTCAGTTGGCATGTGGTCTTAGTGCAGCAGTAACTGTATGCATCAATATAATAACAGTAATTGCATAATCATGCCTAGATAAATTGAGGCGTTTTTGTAACAAGGTTTATATGTAAAAACAAGTAAACAACATATGCATAAATCATGAAAGGATTATTTGATAAATAGGTTGACGTGTAAAACATATGAGAGAGACGCATCTTCAGGTTATAAATAGAGTTCAAATGGTTTTTACTTTTACGTAGACGCGCGCGTCTTGCACTTTGGCTTTTGGGACTTAAACGCCTTGCAGCGCTTCTTATAGGGGTGCAAACGAGCCGAGCCGAGCCCGAGCTCGACCAGGCTCGAGCTCGAGCTCGTTTAACATATGAAAGCTCGAGCTTGAGCTCAGCACGAAGGTAATTTTTCAAGCTTGAGCTCGGCTCGGGCTCGACTCGTTTAGTATTTATTAATTAATTTATATTAATTATAATTATTATTATATACATATAATTTAGTTATTTTTTTATATTTATATAAATGGTAAGTATTACTATATAAATATATGTTTAATAAATTAATAAAAAATATATAAATGGAAAGCTCGTTTAGGCTCGCGAGCCGGCTCGAGCTCGATAAGTGAAGCTCAGGCTCGAGCTCGTTTACTAAATGAGCTTGTTTTTAGGCCCGGGCTCGAGCTCGAGCTCGTTTAAGCTCGGCTCGTTCGAGCTTTTTTTTGAGCCGAGCTCGAGTAGCTCGGCTCGTTTGCACCCCTAGCTTCCTACTTTTTTAAACCAAATTTGCCACTTGATTTATTTAGTCATCAATTCTGTGCTTTTAGTCAAGAAATATATATTGGTTCATGTGTCTATATATTTACATGTAATTGTTGTTTTCTTTGCTTGCAGATTAGTTCTATAACGGGCAAGACAAAGGAATGTGCTCGGGGAAACACAAACACTCAGATACCAAATAAGAAGCTAAAACCGACAACAAAGGTTTGGGGAAAAACTTCGAATTTTGTGTATTCAAATAATAAATATACAATAAATAATACCCAAATCACCCAAACTCAAAAATCAAGAATGTGTATAAAATAGTCAACAAGAAAGCAAATGAAGATGAATAACAAAGTCGGTTTGGAATTAAATGAAAAACAACAAAGAACATCAACAACTCTTCGTTCCAGCTATACTTTGTATGTAGACTAACATGTATTCTTTTTTTTTTTTTTTTTTTTTTTTTTTTTTTTTATCTTTTTAGTTACTCGATGATGATAGTGATGTAGAAATGTTTGAGCCTAAGCAGCAACACTGCGAGTTGATTGAAATTGTGTCTTCTACGTCGGTTTCTGTATGTATATCTCTATCTCTATCTCTCAATTATGTCATAACTTGGTGATTTTTGTTAAGTCTTCTGGGTGAAAGAACATTCCAAACATGCCAGAATAGAGAACGCGCTTAATAATTTACGGGTCAAAATGGGTCGGGTCCAGTCTAGTTGAATTTCATATACATCTATATTCTCTAGAAACATCCTAAATATCATTTCATATACATATATATGCAAACCAAATTCTAATTTCTTAATATCATATATATCCCTCTTAAATAATTAATATATCATATTTACCCATTCTAATGTATTTCAATAACACAATTCATGATATTACCATTTACCTTTAGTTTTCTCAAAATTTCACATTACACATTTTTTTAACTCGGTTTTTACTGCTTTTGTTTTTTACTTCGACTTCCCGTATTTTGTTACAGTTTTTTCTGCTATCTATGGAAGTTTTTTTTTACTGTATTATCCAGCAACAAATAGCATTAGCTCTTCATTCCAATCATACAGAATAACATGTATTGCTTTCTATTTGTAGTTACTTGATGATGATGATGATGATGATGATGATGTTGATAATGATGGTAGCGGTGGTGATGATGATGATGATGATGATGATGTTGATAATGATGGTAGTGCCGGTGATGATGATGATGATGATGTTGATAATGATGGTAGTGCCGGTGATGATGATGATGATGACAATGTAGAAATATCAACCTCGAAGCAAGAACATTGTGAGTCGGTTTCTGTATGTATCTCCCTACCTCTCAATTATGTTATACATGCATTCCTATGATTAATATTAGACAAGGAAACGAAGTGAAAGTCCGCTTTTTTGTTAGTCGTTTGGGTGAAAATTAGACTTGTAATCGAACCGAACGAACACGAACATATGCATGTTCGTGTTCGTTTGTTAAGAAAATGGGCATGTTCGTGTTCGTTTATGGTTGTTTGTTTAAAACCCAAACGAACAGTTCATGAACATAAACGAACATAAACAAACAAATATAAAACAACACAAATGAACATAAATGACCAAACATAAACAGACATAAAGTAGTTGTTTTATCTAAAAATTATTGATTAATTAAGATAAGTTATATTGGAAAGCCCTTTTAAATTATCAATTAGTTATACGTATATAAATAGTTACAAAACCTCTTTTATATTTATATAAATATAACCCATATGTATTTATTAAAATGTTAACGAACATAAACGGACATTCACGAACATAAATGAACTAACACATGTTCATATTCGTTCGTTTAATTAAATGAACAAATAATTTTTTTCATGTTTGTTCGTTTATTTAATAAACAAACATAAACGAACTTGCCGTTGAACAAGTTTTTTTATCTAAAAATTATTGATTAATTACGATAAGTTATATTGGAAAGCCCTTTTAAATTATCAATTAGTTATACGTATATAAATAGTTACAAAACCTCTTTTATATTTACATAAATATAACCTCATATGTATTTATTAAAATGTTAACGAACATAAACGGACATTCACGAACATAAATGTGTGTTCATGTCCGTTCGTTTAATTAAATGAACAAATAATTTTGTTCATGTTTGTTCGTTTATTTAATAAACAAACATAAACAAACTTCCCGCTGAACAAGTTCATGAACAGTCAATGAACATTCGGTTCGTTTACAGGCCTAGACTGAAAAATTTCCAATCATCTACCATAAAGAAAGTGCGATCTATAAGCATGAATGACCACACTGACTTCACAAATGCTTGTATTTATATAATTGTAAGAACA
This sequence comes from Helianthus annuus, assembly GCF_002127325.2. NCBI lineage: Eukaryota > Viridiplantae > Streptophyta > Magnoliopsida > Asterales > Asteraceae > Helianthus > Helianthus annuus. The sequence continues at coordinate 10,786,804 of NC_035434.2, forward strand.
AATTGTTTTCAGTTTATACGTGATCTTATTAGTCACTACATGCATCGATATATCAACACTAATTGTATCCTTATGCCTTCATAAATTGAGGCCATTATATAATGGTGCTTTGATTTAGAAAGATTCATTTGTCAAATTTAGGGTTTGTAGGAAAATTAGGATCTGTAGGAAGTTTATATGTAAAAACAATCAAACGGATGCAAAGGTTGTGAGGTTTTACTAGAATAGATTGACATGTCAAAAAATATAAGAGCGGTGCAACTTTTGTTGTAGATAAAGCTTATATGGTTGTACTTAGACGCGTGCCCAGGGCTGCAAACAAACCAAACGTTCAGTGAACAATTCATGAACCGTTCGGTGGGAAGTTCGTTTGTGTTCGTTCGTTTATTTGACAAACAAACACGAACATGAACAGAGACCGCGATCCTTCATATATGTTCGTGAACGTTCGGTAACTTTTCCGTTTATGTTCATTTGTGTTCGATAGTTCATTAGTGTTTTTAGTTTTTATATTTTATTGAGTTAACTGCCATTTTCGTCCCTGTGGTTTGGTCACTTTGGCCATTTCAGTCCATTTTTCAAAAATGCGCCATTTTCCTCCCCGACGTTCTGGAAAGGTGCCATTTCAGTCCAAAAATCATAACCCAGTTAAGTCGGTTAGTAAATAAGGACTGATTGTGTAAATTTGTAACATAAAGGACCATTTAAGTAAATATTAAACACCACCACCACTAGCCCTGCCACCACCACCACTCCGCTGCCACCACCACCACCACCACCACCGCCACCACCGCCACCACAGCCCTGCCACCACCACCACTCCGCTGCCACCACCACCACCGCCACCGCCACCACAGCCCTGCCACCACCACCACTCCGCTGCCACCACCACCACTGCCATCACCACCACCACACACTCTCTCTCTACTCTCTCTCTCTATGCTCTGCAATCACCACCACCATCACCTTTACCTCTCTACTCCGGTGACCGGAGTAAATCCGACCATCTTTCCGACACCCCACACCCCCACGTGTTAATCTTCTGTTTCTGTCGATCTGGGTCGAATTGAACGGACATCTGAAGTTCCTTAGATCCCCACAAACATTTTACACCCCTCACAACGCTCAAACACATCGATTTTAGCCGGAACCGAACCTGCAACTTCGCCGGAATCTTCACAGTGGCCGGAATCAGTCAACACGTCGTTCCAGCCGTTAACGGTTCGTTTTTCTTGTTCCGGTTCATTCGTTTATACTTGTACAATGTTTGCACCAGGTTAATTGGAATATAACCTGATTTTGGTCGTTAATTTGAGCCGTTGACTTTCCTGTTTGACCTTCTGTTGACCGCTTTGGGGGAGATGACACTGTTGACATCTGTGAGAGTGGTGGTGGCAGGGCTGTGGTGGTGCGGTGATGAACGACAAATTCATCATCATCATCATCGCCTCTATTAATATTTGAAGGAAGCAACAGTAACAGCAGCAAGAACATTATCAGCAACAACATTATCATCAACAAAATTGGTGGTGGCGGTGGCAGCGGAGTGGTGGTGGTGGTGGTGGCAGCGGAGTGGTGGTGGTGGCGGTGGTGGTGGTGGCGGTGGTGGTGGTGGCGGTGGCAGCGGAGTGGTGGTGGTGGCGGTGGTGGTGGTGGCAGCGGAGTGGTGGTGGTGGCGGTGGCAGCGGAGTGGTGGTGGTGGCAGGGCTAGTGGTGGTGGTGTTACAAATTTACACAATCAGTCCTTTATGTTACAAATTTACACAACCAGTCCTTATTTACTAACCGACTTAACTGGGTTATGATTTTTGGACTGAAATGGCACCTTTCCAGAATGTCGGGGAGGAAAATGGCGCATTTTTGAAAAATGGACTGAAATGGCCAAAGTGACCAAACCACAGGGACGAAAATGGCAGTTAACTCTATTTTATTTAAATACTTCAAAATGACAAATAAAATATTTACCAAGTGTCGGTGTATTGTATATTCTATTCATGAACGCTTCATTGTTTTCGTTTGTTTCCATTTGTGTTCATGAACGTTTGTTGCCTAAAATTAACAAAAGAACAAAAACGAACACGAACAAGTTCATTTCTTTAACAAACGAACACGGAAATAAAATCTCGTTCGATAAGTGTTCATGAACCGTTCATGAACACATATATTTCTTAACAAACAAACCCGAACAAGGTCTTGTTCATGTACCAAGTGGGCTAGCCCCACATCTTATGTTGATATCTTTTGAATTTGTTTTAGAGTAAAGTTACATGGATGGTCCCTGTGGTTAACCAAAATTTTGGATTTAGTCCCTAGTTTTTTAAAAGTACGCGAATGGTCCCCGTGGTTTGCACTTTGTAACGTATTTAGTCCCCAATTTTTGCCAAAAGTACACGGATGGTGATGGTCCGTGTGGTTTGCATTTTGTAACACATTTAGTCCCCAACCTTTGCCAAGAGTACACGGATGGTCCTGTGTTTTGCACTTTGTAACGCATTTATTATCGTTAAGTCTTACCAATTATAGATTTTGTTATTCTTAGGTTTTAGCAGAAGCTTCCAAGAAAATCTCTTCTTCAGTGACTAGTAAAGCTGATGACATCATCATCACAAACCAGAAAGAAATTGACACCACCGGAGAGTCTCGAAAAGAGATGAATGTAATTGAAGATGACTCACACTCACCGGAGTGGGCCCAGGCTCTTGAACCAGTAAGAAAGCTACCAACTAATGTGGGGGCAAGAATTAGAAGATGTGTTTATGAATCTCTGAATAGAAATCCACCCAATTGGGCCGTAGAGATTCTCGAACACTCCATTAGCAAAGGAGTTTATAAGGGAAATGCATCAGGACCCACAAAGGTGATTTTTTTAATTAGAGTTAATTACTGTTTTCGTCCCTGTGGTTTGTCAAAAATCACTATTTCAGTCCATTAGTTTAAAAATTGCGATTTCAGTCCCTGTGGTTTCACTTTCGTAACCATTTCAGTCCCTGTGGTTTCACTTTCGTAACCATTTTAATCCATTTATTCTGTTAGTACAGGGACTGAAATGGTTACGAGGTGGACTGAAATGGTTACGAAAGTGAAACCACAGGGACTGAAATCGCAATTTTTAAACTAATGGACTGAAATAGTGATTTTTGACAAACCACAGGGACGAAAACAGTAATTAACTCTTTATTTATGGAAATCACCGATGTGGCATTTTTTTTTCATTTTAGTGTATGTGCATATCCCACATGGCATTTGATGGGCCATTTTATAATTATTAAAGTACATGGACTGTCCCCTGTGGTTAACCAAAATTTTGGATTTAGTTCTTAGTGTTTCATAAGTACACGGAGGGTCCCTGTGGTTTGCACTTTGTAACTCATTTAGTCTCCAACTTTTTCCAACAGTGCATTGATGGTCCCTATGGTATGCACTTTGTAACACATTTAGTCACCAAACGTTGGGGACTAACTGTGTTACAAAGTGCAAAATACAGGGACCATCCGTGTACTTTTGGAAAAAGTTGGGGACTAAATGCATTACAAAGTGCAAACCACATGAGCCATTTGTGTACTTTTGGAAAGCTAGGGACCAAATCCAAAATTTTGGTAAACCATAGGGACCATACAAATACTTTCCTCTAATTATTAAATACACATTTAAAAAAGACCATGTAAGTATTTTTTTTTTTTTTAATTTTCTTCTCATAAGCATTTTTTTTGCAAGTGGCATGATGGCATCAGTAACATGTAAAATCAGTTGAGGTTGAATACTTGCAAGTTTGTTGTTAAAACAGGAAAGAAAAGTTTGTTTCATTTACGTGCAGATCACATTTAAAAAAAAACCATTGTAAGTATTTAAAAAAAAAACCATTGTAAGTATTTGTTTTTTAATTCTCTTCTTAAAGTTATTGATGCATGTTTTGGTACTTACTTTAAAACTAATTCAGTCAAAACCGAAAAACAGAGAGCGGTTATTTCAGTTCTTGAAAAAGTGAGAGCTGATATTCCACAACCGAAGCCCACCGAGCAGGAACACCGTGAGTTGGATGAACATGTGTCTTCTATGTCCGATTCGGTATGTATCTTTCTATCTTTCAGTTATGTCATGCATTGCTATGATTAATGTTTGAAAAGGCAGTTTAGGCCCAAATAGACAAAAAATGGTGAATTTTAGTCTTTTTTGTTGGTCTCTTGGGTGAAATAACATTTTTAAACACGCTAGAATAAAGAAAGTGCTTAATAGTTTACGCGTCAATGGGCCAGGTCTGGTCCGGTCTGGTTGAATTTCATATACATCTCTAGAAACATCCTGACCAGCATAATATATACACAAATGAAATTCTAAATGTCATATATATGTGAGTAAATTACGATTTTGGCCCCTGTGGTTATATCACTTTTACCCTTTTAGCCCAAAAAGGAATCTTTTAACATCTGAGCTCCCAACGTCTTTTTTTCTAACCCTTTTGGCCCCTAACACTAACCCATCCATTTACTTTTAGGGGCCAAAAGGGTTAGAAAAAAAAAATGTTGGGGGCCAAAAGGGTTAGAAAAAAAAAGACGTTGGGGCTCAGATGTTAAAAGATTCCTTTTTGGGCTAAAAGGGTAAAAGTGATATAACCATAAGGCCCAAAATCGTAATTTACTCTATATACATAGTGCAAGTTTTAAATACAAATGGGTTTTAACGTGCGACGGTACGAAGTGACCAAAATAACGTGCATAATTAGATTTAAACCAACCTATGCGTAAGCTCATGTTAGATGGCAGGCGAGATTTGAATTTTTATAACGTGCATAATTATGCATATAGCATGTGTAATTTCGGTACTGTCGCACGCTAAGAGGCTGTTGTATGATAACAACCATCCCCCCCCCCCCCCCCCCCCATATCTCTCTTTTTAATAATTAGTTTATCAGATCTACACATTGTTGTAACATGGTCTTTTACTGTGATTTCTAGTGTTTTTTACAGGTTTTTTTTTTTTTTTTTTTTTTTTTTTTTTTTTTTTTTGCAATTTACGGTAGTTTTTTGTACAGCGATTTCCAGCAACAACTCTTCAATCATACTTTTGTATGTAGACTAACATGCATTGCTTTATATTTGCAGTTACTTGATGATAATGATAATGATGACGACGACGATGATGATGTAGAATTCGTAGTCCCCAAGCAGGAACAATGTGAGTTGGTTGAAAATACGTCTCCTATGTCAGATTCTCACCTCTTAATTATTTTATACAATCCTATGATCCTTATTGGATATATGGCATTTTAGGCCCACATGCAAAACTTGGTTAATTATGACTCTTTTGTTGGTCTCCGTTTGGGTGAAATAATGTTTCCACACAGGCTAGATCAAAGAAAGTGCTTAGTTTTACGGGTTATAATGGGTTGAGTTCGGTTGTTACCTGTTTTAATTTTCTTAAATTTTAGAGTAAATTATAAACATGGTCCTTTATGTATGTTACTTATTGCAAACTGTGTCCTTTGTGTTCAATAATTACAGAAAACGTACTCAATGTTTGCAAACACTTGCAAGTTATGTCATTTAGCCCTAACTCAATTAATTTTTGTGGTTAAATCTGACCAAATGGACCCCACATGAGGGTATTTTTGTGGTTAAATCTGACCAAATGGGCCGCACATGAGAGTAAAATGACCAAAATACCCTCATGTGAAGTCCATTTGGTCAGATTTAACCACAAAAAATTAACCGAGTTAGGGCTAAATGACATAACTTGTAAGGGTTTTCAAACATCGAGTACGTTTTCTGTAATTATTGAAGATAAAGGACATAGTTTGTAATAAGTGACACACATAAAGGACGATTTTTGTAATTTACTCTAAATTTTATATAACTAAAATATTTAAATATCGTTGTAAAATAATTAGTGTTCACACAACCCTTCTTTTAATTATACCGTTTTGCTAATAGCAAGTAATAACTTTTAAAATTGCATTTCATATATTTAAAAAAAAAAATAGAAAAACTAACGTGTTAACACAACCCGTTCGACCCATTATTACCCAACCCGACCCAGCCCACTCATTCAGTCGCCTCTAATTTGTATCCTTTTATTGTATAGCTGGAAAAGAACTCATCTTGTCAAAGTGACATAGTTTGTGTCCAAGGCTACAAAGTGAAGCGAAATAATGCAACAATTCTTGAAGCCATTTTCAAGAAGCATGGTGACATTGCAGCTAATTGTGTATTCAAAACATCTTCTACGAGAACACATTTCCTCGAGGTTGTTTGTGAAGTCGTTAGGCGAATTCAAACCGATGATATGGATGAGATGGTGGAAGATATAGAGTGCCAAGTGTCGGATGCAGAAGCCGCCAACGTTAATGTGTCATGGATTCGAGCGCACTTCGAAGCTTTTCACAAAAGAAAGGAGACTAGTAAAAAGTACAGTTTGCTTATGGAAATGAAATCAAACACCGTTTTGGTTAAACAAGCGGCCCAAATGGATCTGAGAGAGAGATGTGCGGAGCTAATGAGTGCGAAAGAACGGATTAAAGATGCTGAAAGGTGTGTGAGAGTGTTGCATCTTGTTGAAAAGAATCTAAATGACGATATCTTGGAATCGAAGTCTAAACTAGACTCATGGGTAGATCATCCGGTTGTATAGGCTAATTAGATCATGCTATGGTATGGTGTGTAAATGTTAGAAGTTTGATAAATGGGCCATAGAATGTCTTGTATTTTGATCAAATGGGGTGCTCCCGCCAAGTTTAAACTTTAAACCTTATGTGTTGTGAACCTTAAATGAATTAAATTAGTATTTTATAACACTTAAAAAAACTATAAAATCCACTTTGACATAGTTTTCCTATGAATTTAGGAATAGGAAAGTAAATTGTGTCGGGTTGAGTTGTTGAACCCTAGCACGACCCATATATTTATCAGTGTCAAATACATTTTGACACTTGAATTCGTCTAACCCGAACACAACTTGTTAACCTAATGTTTTAAAAACTGGTTCAAACCGGCCGGTTGTACCGGTTGAACCATCCGCTAAAATCCGTTAAACAGCCCGATACACCCGGTTGAACCGCCCGATATACCTGTTTAAACCGTTTTTAGCCAAATCCGGTATGGTATAAAAACTGGATTTTAAAACATTGAGTTAACCTATTAATTTATGTCAAAGGGGGTTAATGGTTTTTAATCAAGTTGTAAGTTGGTTAGCGGATTAAACGGGTTGGTGGGCTAACAAGCTTAATTAGACTTCTTGTTGTGTATAGTTAGCATCAATACTTTTTTTATGTAATTTTTTTTATGAGTATTTCCGTTTCTTGTTCACTTAATTTTAATGAGACCAATTAATCAATAGAGGAAAAATCACCTAGTTTTCCAAGTGTTCAATAAAGTTGTTCAGTTTTTATTTAAATGGAAAACTATTGTTTTATAATGGTTTTAATATTGTGAAATTTGGTATATCTTGTAGTTTACCAGGTGAGGTGTCTACTTCTCTCTCTTAAGTGATGAAAAAATAATAATTAATGAGGTGTTAACGAAAAATATAAAAGTGAATTAGATTAATGTTTTCCGGATTTCATTTTAATCCATTTTAAAGATAAATAAAATTACATCACCAAAGTTTTTACCATAGCATTCAAGAAGGCATGTCTAAAGCATGTTCTTGTCCAACATTTTCTTTATCGAATTACATATACTCTAATGGTACCAAAGTGTAAGGATGGTTCCTAAGTGGTATGATTCTTCTTGCAAAGTACGGATTTGATTGGTACTGTACCGGTACCAATATTCCTTAACGGAAAATGAGTAAAAACATAAACCGAATACCATGCTAAATATGGTGGTACAGTACCAATTCAGTACCGATAATGCAAAAATACCCAAACCACTAGTATATATATTTAGAAGTGTTAAATGTCATTTTAGTCCCTATGGTTTGGGTCATTTTAACAGTTTAGTCTAAAGGTTTGAAATGATGCCATTTTAGTCCAAATAGTTTCAAGCGTTGCCATTTTAGTCTACTGGGTTAACTCTGTCCATTTTTTCTGTTAGCTAGAAGGGTAACCAATCATTTTATATGGTCGAATTGCCCTTCTAGTTAACAAAATTACATATAAAATGACTGAAATGCCCTTCTAGTTAACAGAATAAAGGGATAGAGTTAATCTAGTGGACTAAAATGACAACATTTGAAACTATTTGGACTAAAATGACAACGTTTCAAACCTTTAGACTAAACTAGCAAAATGACAAAAATCACAGGGAGTAAAATGGAATATAACTCTATTTAGAATAAACACATTGGAATGCTATGTTTGGGATTTAAAAAAAGCAAAAAGAAATCAAAGGTTTAATTAAAAAAAAGAGTTAAATGTCATTTTAGTCACTGTCATTTTGCCAGTTTGGTCCAAAGGTTTTATTTTTCGCCTGTGGGCCCAAAATGGTTTCACTGTTGTTATTTTAGTCTACTGGGTTAACTTCATCCATTTTTTCCTGTTAACGAGAATGACGATTCGGTCATTTTATATGGCCGAATTGTCATTCTAGTTAACAGAATTACATATAAAATAAATGAATTGCCCTTCTCATTAACATAAAAAATGGGAAACCTTTTTGGACCCACATACAAAAAATGAAACATTTAAACTAAACTGTCAAAATGACCCAAACCACAATTACATTTAACTCTATTTAGAATAAACACATCGGAATGCTATGTTTGGGATTTAAAAAAAAACAAAAGAAATCAAAGGTTTAAATTAAAAAAAAAATATATATTTTGAAGTACAATTAACCGTCTAACAAGTTTATCCTAGTTTTCCGTTGGTAGGATTGTTTGATCTCAACTGCAAAACCCCACACTTTCCGATTTCGATCTTTTTGACCACCAGAAATGGATGATGGAAGTGAGCCAAGAAGGATGAGAAAGAAGATGAAGACACATTTTCAGTTGGAGATTCTTGAGAAAACTTATGCTGGTTTCTCATATATATTTTTTTAATAATCATATCTCTCTCCATTTTGCTTATTATTATTATTATTATTATTATTATTATTATTATTATTATTATTATTATTATTATTATTATTATTATTATTATTATTATTATTATTATTATTTAGTTTTTAATAAAGCATTGTTACTTGATTTGATGTTTAGTGGAGGCATATCCATCACAGCAGCATCGAGCAAAGCTATCTGTGCAGTTGAATTTAACAAATGGGCAGTTGAAAAAGTGGTTTTCTAATCGGAGGGCAAAAGATAGAAAAATCCCCAACTCCTCAAACTCAAACAAGGTGGTGATGTTCTTTCTATAAGTATTTATTTTTTTATTTATATATATAGAGAGAGATAGAGAAAGTGTAAGATACAATAGTGCTTATCGTGCGTTGTACGCGTGTCATTTCTTAATTTTTTATAACGTGCGTGATTATGTATATAACATGCGTAATTAGGGTTTGGAACAAGTATAACCCATGCGTAATTTTTGAGTTTAACATACGTAATTTTCATGTTTGGTGGCATGCGGGTTTTGATTTTTTTTATAAAGTGCGTAATTATGCATTATAACATGCGTAATTATGTAATAATGTGTGTAATTATGCAAATAACGTGCATGATTAGGGTTTTAACCCAACCCATGCATAATTATGTAATAACTTGCGTAATTATGCCGCATTCAATTGAAGGCTCATATGTGTGGTTGAGATGCCCTCATACGCTTCGCACGATAAGCACTCCTGTACGTTAACCAACCCCTCTCTCCCTCTTTCTCTCTATATATTTATAATAATATAACATATATTTTTTAACATTTTTGTCGAATTTTATATATGTTAATAACTATTATCAAAATATATTAAATAAAAGCTCGTTTAGGCTTGCGAGCTGGCCCAAGCCCAACATGTGAAGCTCATGCTCGAGCTCGTTTATTAAACAAGCCTCAACAAAAGCCCAAGGTCATTTAAGATCGGCTTGATTCGAGTTATTAATGAGCTGATCACAAGCGGCTCGTCTCGTTTACACCCCTACCGCTTTCAGTTCATATGTGGTCTTATTGCAGTAGTAATTGCATCATATTGTTGCCCCTAGCCTTTTGAAATCATCTATTCTGTGCTTTTGGTTTAGATATATATATATATATATATATATATATATATATATATATATGTGCTCATGTCTATATATTCCTAGGTGGTATGTATGAGTCGTTTCCGAACCAAAACTGAAAATTAAGGTTATTTTGGGAAACACGTTAGTTCGATTAAGTATGGGTTCGGCTCTGTTATACGTCAGTTTTCGGTTTTACATCTAGTTTTGAAATGTTTGGACCTGAAAAATTTGTTAAAATGGTAAAATTTGGGCGTAGAACTATTGGTCTAAAATTTCGTACTAACTAAAATTTTCGGCTCAAAATAATAAATTTGGTCCATAAGTTCAATAACAAACAAGTTCAGTGCGATTATTATGTCATGGAACGAGGTATAACCGCAACTGAATTGTATATTTTGTTTTTTGAGAAAAAAGAAACAAAACTAAACTGTCTGTTATTAGTTTGGATTGTAATCGGTTGTTTCTTTAAATGCAGATTGGTTATAATATGGATAAGAGAAAGGAAAGCGAACGCGCTTGGAGCTACCCAAACAATTGCATACCAAAGAAAAAACGAAGCCAGAAACCAAAGGTTTGGGTCAAATAATAACAGTTATTTGCATGATATATATGGGTTTATGTATTTATCTATATATTCATTGACGATCGTGGTCTTCTTTGCTTGCAGATTAGTTGTAGAATGAGCAAGACGAAGGAACGCGCTTGGAAAAACACAAACACTCAGATACCAAACAAGAAGCTAAAATCGTTGCGCAAGGTTTGTATAAAAAAGTCAACAATCAGCAACTCTTTGTTCCAATTATATATACTTTGTATGTAGACTAACATGCGTTTCTTTCTTTCTCTCTTTAGTTACTCGACGGAGATGATGATAGTGATGTAGAAGAACTGTTAGACCCTAAACACTCTGAGTTGGTTGAAAATGTCTCTTCTATGTCGGATTCTGTATGTATCCACCCCCCCCCCCCCCCGGCTTTTTTTTTGTTAGTCTCTGGCGCGAAAGAACATTTTTTAAACGCACTAGAATAAAGAAAGTGCTTAATACTTACGGGTCCAATGAGTCGGGTCCTATCCAAACCGAATTCAAAATATCATATGTCCCTTTATTCCCTTTCAAATAATTAAAATATCAAATTTACCCATTTTTAAGTTTTTCGTTAAAAAATGCATAAATTTACCCATAATTTTCTCAAAATTTCGCATTAAATTTTTCTGCGATGGTTTTAATCAGTTCTTCATTTGATCATACGGATTAACATGTACTGCTTTCTATTTGTAGTTACTTGATGATGATGATGGTGATGGTGATGGTGATGATGATGATGATGATGATGATAACGATAATGATGATGATGTAGAACTATCAACCACGAAGCAGGAACATCGTGAGTTGGTTGAAAATCTGTCTCATATGTCTGACTCTGTATGTATCTCCGTACCTCTCTAATATGTTATAAATTCCTATGATTAAGTACACGGATGGAGCTTGTGGTTTAACTGAATTTTGAATTTGGTCCTTATTTTGAAAAAAAAATTATGGATATAGTCCAAGAACTTTGGAGATTGTCACATGTTTAGTCCCTATCTAGGGACTAAAATGTGATTTAGTCCAATAACTTTTAAGAGACGAGGACTAAAATAAGGACCAAATTCAAAATTCAGGTAAACCAAGTACCGTGTGTATAACTTTTAAACTTAGTACTTGTAAAGTAGTTTTTATTCTTTTGATGCCATAAGATTGCATTTCATATATTAGTTATTAACTTATTATGGAATTTTAAGAAATAGAAAAAGTAACATATGAAGCCGACCCATTTGACCCATTACCCGATCGACCCACTTATTTAGTCGCCTCTAATATGTATTATTTTATTATATAGCTGGAAAAGAACTCATCTTGTCAAAGTGACATGGTTTGTGTCCAAGGCTACAAAGTGAAGCGGAGCATAGCAACAATTCTTGAAGCCATTTTCAAGAAGCACGGTGACATTGCAGCTAACTGCGTATTCAAAACATCTTCCACGAGAACACATTTCCTCGAGGTTGTTTGTGAAGTCGTTAGACGAATTCAAACCGATGATATGACTGAGATGGTGGAAGATATAGAGTGCCAAGTGTCGGATGCAGAAGCTGCCAACATTAATGTGTCATGGATTCGAGCGCACTTCGAAGCTTTTCACAAAAGGAAGGAGACGAGTGAAAAGTGTAGTTTGCTTATGGAGATGGAATCAAACACCATTTTGGTTAAAGAAGCTGCCCAAATGGATCTGAGAGAGAGATGTGCGGAGCTAATGAGTGCGCAAGAACGGTTTAAAAATGCTGAAAGGTGTGTGAGGGTGCTTCATCTTGTTGAAAAAAATCTACATGACAACATCTTGGAATCTAAGTCTAAACTAGACTCATGGGTAGATCATCCAGTTGTATAGGCTAATTAGATCATGATATGGTATGGTGTGTAATTATTAGAAGTTTTTTTTGTCAAATGGGATGATAGTTTAACTCTTAGGTGTTTTGAACCTTATTTATGAAAAAATAAATCTATAAGAATTTCTAGTTCTCAATTAGTTACAACAACAACAACCATACCCAGTAAATCCCACAAATAGCAACCCTACTTATAGGGTCTGGGGAGGGTGGGATGTAGACAGACCTTGCTTCTATCCCTAGGGATAGAGAGACTGCTTCCAGAGAGACCCTCGGCTCGAAAATGAACAACATACTAACACACCAAGTCAAAGGATATAGGAATAAAAAGTCACCAATACCAAGACAGTAATCAGAGTGACACAATATAATGTAAATCATGTATAATAGCATACAACATCATTTGGGCATACACACATGAAGGCAATCACCGGTAAAGTAACATAAATGAATAAGAAAAACCTACGTCCCTTAAATACACCTAAGACCTTAATGCAATATCCTCTAGAAGTCCTTAACCCTAATCCTACGCCTCCACGAAGTCCTATCTTGGACCATGTCCTCCGAAAGATGTAACTCTAGTAAATCACGCCTAATCTGCCCATCCCATGTCAGTTTGGGTCTGCCTCTTCCTCTCCTCCCCTCCACAGTTAATTTTAATGAAATTAATAATGGAAAATCACCCAATAGTAATGGAAGATTAGTTAATTTTAATGAAAATAATAATGGAAAATCACCCAATAGTAGGTTTTCCAAAGTGTTCAATAAAGATTTTTTTATTTAAATGGAAAACAATCGATTTATATTGGTTTTAATATCGTGAAACTTGGATATATCTTGTAGTTTATTAGGCAAGGTGTCGTTTATTCTCTCTAAATTTAACAGATAGATGAAAAAGTATGACTGACGTGGATGTTAAAGAAAAATATTAAAGTGGATTATATATATATCAATGTGGTTATTTGTTGTTTTTTTGGTTTTCATTTCAATGCATTCCAAAATAAAACTCATTTAATTTTGTTTAATAAATAAAATCACATCACTTATATTTTTTTACTATAGCATTCAAGAAGGCATGTTGGAAGCATATTCTTGTACAACACCAACAATTTTAGTGTGACTTCCATAGTCCAAGTAGTTTAATGGTACAAAGTGATACTGTATTCAAGTGGTGTAGATTTAGCTTGTCGTTAAAAAAGATAAAAATAAAAATAATGTTTCTAAGAACAAGAAGCATCTTGTAACACCAATTATTAGGTTTAAAGGTCCTGGCAAAGTACATTTAAGATCGGTACTGTACCGGTATCAAAAATATTGAAATCGAAAATGAGTAAAAACACAGACCGAGTACCATACCTAATATGGCGGTGCAGTACCAGTTCGGTCCCGATAGTGCAAAAATACAGAAAAATAGCAAAATAAAAGAAACCATAATCAATTTAGTACGGGCGCGATATCATTATGGTACCGGTACTCATTAAAATATGGTCGTCCCTATTGTAAAACTACGCTAACATATTAAAAATTCAATTGTTTACTAGTTCTCACATCTCAACCTAGTTCTCAATTTTTTCCATATATATATTGAATAAACGCATCAAATGGCTACGATTTTAGAAAAAAAAAAAGCAAAAAGAAAATCAAAGGTTTAAACTAAAAAAAGATAAAAAGTTGAGAACAAATATGCAATTTTACTTAATTTTAAAAGTTTAAGTAATTTACAAAATTGTTGACTTTTAATCAAAATCCTAAATGATATAGTTTGCAACCTTAGCATTATTTAGAATCAGGGGTTGTTAGGGGCTGTTTGGCAACATTATGATTAAGTGCTGAACCAGTAAGAGGTCTGAATCATTAAGTGCTGAACCAGTAAGAAATCCGAACCATTAAGAGCATGTATAATGCTTAACCGTTAGGGGTGAGCAAAAGTAAAAACCCGACCCTACCTTACAATTACCCGACCCGGCCCGAGAACCAATCAAACATAAAATACGGAACCGATTCACTACCCTAAATATAGGGTCGGTTCCGGTCCATAGGTCCAAGTCGGGTTTCACCATGAAAAGAACCGAGAACCGACCCGACCCGACCCTATTTTATATGAAAAATTGGAACCGACCTAAACACCTAGGTACTTGGGTTCGGGTCGGGTTGGGTATATTTTCAGTTCGGTTCTCGGTTATTTTCGGTCCGGACCTAAATTTGCTCACCCTTATTAACCGTTCGGAGACAAATGTCTGACCATTTCATATTAAAGGTCTTGATCATTCAGACTTTCTATAATGGTTAACCATTCAGAGGCAAATGTCTGAATCATTCAGACATATCTGCTCGTGAAACAAATAGTCTGAACCATTAAATGCTGAACCAGTAAGAGATCTGAACCTATTATGTTACGGGTTTAACAGTTAGGAGGTCTTAATTGCAATAGTAGTATAAAATAGAGGGTCTGTTTTGTAATAAATGAATAGTTGGAGGGTGAAATGTGTAAATGTAGTGATAGTTCGGGATGTTGGTTAAAAGGTCGTTGGAACCGTTGTATTGAGCATCTGGATAATGAATTGAGTTTTCCTTCTTCTTCTTGTTCTCTCTTGATTCTTATCCTAACATTAGTATCAGAGCTACCGATTCTCGGAGCTCAGTTACTATCAATCCATTACGTTTCCTTCAAAATTGCTGACGATCGATTATGATCTAAGCTTCCGTTCCTTTTTCCTTTGAATCCGCTGAAGATCGATTACGATCTAAGCTTTTGTTCGTTCAATTCCTCAATTGTTGTATAAATTGGTGGATTGATTTTGTTTTCTTGTTCGTAAGGTGCTTCAATTCAATAATTGATCGGAATTATATGCCGACAAGACAACAAGAAATGGAGAGATTAGAGAGTTTGGCTCAAGCAAATGCAACCCTAATTGAAGGTCAACAAGCAATTTTGGATCAGAATCGGAAGCAATTCGTCTGTTGCAGATCAGTATGACGACGTTGGTTACACAAATGACCGAGATTAATACCAGATTAGGGCAAGAAAGGGATTATGGTCATAGGGAACCAAGGATGGTTAGAACGGGACGACTGGATTTCCCTAAATTTGATGGTTCTGCAGTAGAAGGATGGATCATTCGTTGCAATCATTTCTTTGCTGTAGATAAAACACCTGAGAATGCAAAAGTGCATTATGCAGTGACCAATTTAGAAGGTGCCGCGTTGGAATGGCATCAAGGGTATATTGAGAGCCAGAATAGAGCTGTGGAGGATATTACATGGGATGAGTATTCTAGATCAGCCATAAATAGATTTTCAGAAAGATTGTCTGAAAATGCGATGATAGAGTTGAAGAATTTGAATCAAACAGGTTCGCTTTCTGATTACACTAAAGAATTTGATACTTTGCTTAATAGGGTGAAATTGATTGATGAAAATGCTGCTAGTATGTATGTGGGGGGGCTTAAACCGGAGATTCGTTGTTTGGTGAATATTTTTAAACCCACTACAATGAGGGATGCCATTGCAATGGCTAAACAACAAAATGTGGTTTATTGTACATTGTTTGGTGATAAGGAAATGGGTAAGAATAGGATGGGTACTGCTGTGAATACTGCAGTTACTCCTTTGAAGTCAACAGCAAATATTACTAAAAATGTGGGTAATCCAACCAATACACTAGCCTTACTTCCTACCCCTCCTGCTAATCAATTGATCAAGAATGTTAAAAAGATTCCCTCAAAGGTAATGGAGGAAAAAAGGGCTAAGAACGAATGCTTTTGGTGTACTGAAAAGTATTCCCCAACACACAAGTGTAAATTTAAGCATTTGTATGTGTTGGAGTTATATGGGGAAGAGGATGATGATGTAGGGGAAGAGTGTCAAGGTGAGTTGCAGGAGATGCAAACGGTACCTCAGATTTCTATACATGCCTTGACGGGTATTACTTCTTTTTCCACTATGAGGATTATGGGAAATATTGGCACTAGACAACTTCACATTTTAATTGATTCGGGATCAACTCATAATTTTTTAGATCAGAAATTGGCCAATAAACTGAATTGTTTTACTAGAGGCTTACCTTTGATGAAAGTTAAAGTTGCAAATGGGAAAGCCTTAGATTGTAGCCAATTGTGTAAAGATTTCCAATGGACGATGCAAGGGAAATGGTTCCGAACTGATGTGTTGCTGCTGCCATTAGATAACTATGATATGGTTTTGGGAATTCAATGGTTGCAATCATTAGATGATATTGTGTGGAACTTTAAGGCCTTGACTATGAAGTTCACTGTTGACTCTCAAGTCATTGAGCTTAAAGGCATTCATTCCAATGATGTTGCCTTGTGTTCACTTGAGAAGTTAACCCAATTGGTGTCCAAAGGAGGTCCAAGCATTCAGCTTCAATTATTCAGTTTGCAGTTAGACCAAAGTGAGAAGTTCCAGCATCAGACAACCTTGTCTGATCTGCAGCATGATGTTAGCATTCAGGCTTTGTTGGATGGATATGCAGATGTGTTCCAAAATCCCACTTCATTACCTCCGGATAGAAGTTGTAATCATAGGATTCATCTGATTGATGAATCTGTTACTATTAATAAAAAGGCTTATCGATATCCTATGGGGCAAAAAGATGTGATTGAGAAGATGGTTCAGGAGATGTTGGATATGGGCATCATAAGACACAGTGTTAGCCCTTTTGCTTCACCTGTGGTCTTAGTTAAAAAGAAAGATGGATCATGGAGGCTTTGTGTGGACTATAGGAAACTTAATGATCATACCATTAAGAATCGATTTCCTATTCCACTCATAGAAGAATTGTTGGAAGAATTGGGGGGGTCTGAAATATATTCTAAACTGGATCTCAGATCTGGTTACCACCAGATTAGGATGCATCAAGATGATATTCACAAAACCGCTTTTCGAACTCATCAAGGGCTGTTTGAGTTTTTAGTTCTACCTTTTGGTCTCACAAATGCCCCTGCAACATTTCAAGGTCTTATGAATTCTGTTTTTCAGAAGTTATTGAGGAAATCTGTGCTCATATTTTTTGATGATGTGTTGGTTTATAGCAAATCTTTGCAGCAGCATGTGCTTGACTTGCAGGAGGTGCTGCAATTGTTTAGAGAGCATCAGCTATTTGCCAAGCTCTCTAAATGCAGTTTTGCTGCATCTAAAGTGGAATATTTGGGTCATGTGATTTCAAAGCATGGTGTATCTACTTACCCAACTAAAATTGAGGCGGTTGTAAAATGGCTGGTGCCTACTACGGTCAAGCAACTTAGGGGTTTTTTGGGCCTCACGGGTTATTATAGGAGGTTTATTTCTTCCTATGGCAGTTTGGCTAAACCACTGACCCAATTATTACAAAAAGATGCCTTTAAGTGGTCACCGGAGGCTCAACAAGCTTTTGAATCTCTAAAGACCGCTTTGTGTAATGCCCCTGTGCTGGCTTTGCCTGATTGGTCCCAAGAATTTGTGGTAGAGACTGATGCAAGTTCACAAGGTTTGGGGGCCGTTTTAATGCAGCGCAATCACCCTATTGCTTTTGTGAGTAAACCCCTCTCAGCTAGACAATGTTCTTTATCCGTATATGAAAAAGAATTGTTAGCCATTTTGTTAGCTGTTAAACATTGGCATCAATATTTGATTTTGAACCATTTCACTATCAAAACTGATTAGAAGAGTTTGAAGCATTTATTAGAACAGAAAATCACAACTCCTTTGCAGCATACTTGGTTGAGCAAACTCATGGGTTATGATTATGATATTGTGTACAAGAAAGGCTCTGATAATTCAGCCGCTGATGCTTTATCTAGAGTTCCTGGAGTCACTTTTTTTCAGATAGCAATCTCTTCTTATGACCCTTTATTGTTACAAAAGATTCAGCAACATTGGTCAATTGATGCAGTAGCCCAAATTCTTATTCAGAGGTTACTTCAAGGTGAAATGATTAAGCATTTGGAGTGGAATGGATCTTTGTTGACTAGGAAGAAAAAGTTATGGATTGGTCAAGATCAGGCTTTGAGAAGAGAGATCTTACAACTATGCCATTCCTCCCCTATGGGTGGCCACTCTGGTACTCATCCCACTATACAACGGTTTCGGGCTATGTTTTATTGGAAAGGGGCTACTAAAGATATCAAACATTTCATTAAGTCTTGTGATATTTGCTTGAAGGCAAAGTATGAGCTATTGCTACACCTGGGCTGTTGCAGCCATTGCCTATTCCTCATTCCTTATTTTCTGATATCTCTATGGACTTCATTGGGGGCTTACCTAAATCTGAGGGCAAAGACACTATCCTTGTTGTGGTGGATCGCTTCAGTAAATATGCTCACTTTATTCCACTTAAGCATCCTTTTACTGCCACCACTGTTGCTCAGGTCATGCTGGATTTTGTTTTCAAACTCCATGGATGTCCTCAAGTTATTGTTTCTGATCGTGATCCATTATTTTTGAGTAATTTTTGGAAAGAATTTTTGAGATTGCAAGGTATTGATCAAGCCCTTTCAACTGCATACCATCCTCAGTCGGATGGACAAACTGAGGTGTTAAATAGATGCTTGGAGACATATTTGAGATGCATGGTCATGACACAACCTAGCACTTGGGTCAAATGGTTGTCATTGGCTGAATGGTGGTATAATACCACTTGGCATTCGGCCATTAAAATGCCCCCATTCAAAGCCTTGTATGGTATTGATCCTCCTTTACATTTGCCTCATATTCCTTTGGATACTGCTGTTGCTGATTTGGAAACTTGGTTCCATCAGAGAGAGGCTGTTTTGCTTTCTTTAAAGCAAAATTTGGAGAAGGCTAGAAACAGAATGAAGCAATTTGCTGATATGCATCGTAGTGAACGAAGTTTTGTAGTTGGTGATTGGGTCTTTCTTAAACTTCACCCCCATGTGCAGTCTTCTTTAAGATTACACAAGTATTCTAAACTCTCTCCCAAGTTTTATGGGCCATTTTTGATTGTTCAAAAGGTGGGAAATGCTGCTTATACATTGGATCTTCCAGTTGGTTCCCAAATTCATCCTACGTTTCATGTGTCTTTGCTAAAGAAAGCTCCTGGCCCGCCTGAGCAGCCTGTTCCAGTTCTTGATATTGCTGCACCTCCTATGTTACAGCCTTTGGCTATTTTGGATCGCAAATTAGCCCGTCAAGGTCACCGTCCAATTGTCAAGTTTCTAGTTCAATGGAAAGACAGTCCTTTACATGATGCTACTTGGGAGGAAGCTACAGCCTTTATAGCTCGCTATCCTCATTTTAATGTGGATTCTTGAGGACAAGAATCTTTTAAAGGGGGGAGTATTGTTACGGGTTTAACAGTTAGGAGGTCTTAATTGCAATAGTAGTATAAAATAGAGGGTCTGTTTTGTAATAAATGAATAGTTGGAGGGTGAAATGTGTAAATGTAGTGATAGTTCGGGATGTTGGTTAAAAGGTCGTTGGAACCGTTGTATTGAGCATCTGGATAATGAATTGAGTTTTCCTTCTTCTTCTTGTTCTCTCTTGATTCTTATCCTAACATATTACGAGGCTAGGTAAACAAACAACCCCTTAGATTGTTTTACATTTTACCCTGTAATCTCTTACCCAAGCCCTTTCAACCCTCTTTCACTGCAGCAGCAAACGGTAAACCCTAACTCCAGCTTCGTTCGTTTGTATTTTGTAGAAATATAATATTCTTATTTCATGTACATTAATTAAGCTACCTAGTTATAATTTGTTAAGTTGTAATTGCTTAGAATTTTATGATTTGCATCAAATGAAATTACGAGTCAAAGTGATCAGATTGTATCTCACAAATTTTGTAGAAACCTCAGTTAGAATTTAAGAAATTGTTGGAGTCAGTCGGAAGATTGAAACTTTTCACCGGGGGGTCAGAAGTCACCGGACCTAAAAATTCTATATAAATATTTTTTTTATAAAACCGGGGGTTCGAAAACGTATATACCTAAAAATTTCTATACGAAACGTACATACATGACACTGGGGCGGGAGGGGTCGCCCGACCCCCGAACTTTTCGCTCAGTAGTGTTATATATGTAGTTTTCGTATAGAAATTTTTGGGTATATACGTTTTCGACCCCCGGTTCTATAGAAATTTTTGGATATGTACGTTTTCGACCCCTCCGTCATTCGGGTCAAGCTTCGCCACTGACTGAGCGAAAAGTTCGGGGGGTCGGGCGCCCCCGGCCCCTTGAAAGCTACGCTCCTGGTTGGCATGTTATCGAAAGTTTGGCATGTTATCGAAACTTTGAAAGAAGTTCAATACTTGTAACGTTTTCGATGCTTTCTATCTGATAAGTAGGCTCCCGGACACCAATTAAGAAGCAATCAAGAATGGATATACCTACAACACAACGATTTGTATTTTATACAGACATGAAAAACGATAAGAGAAACACGCCAAACAGTTTGTGTTACGCGTTACAAGGGTTAACCAATGCTCAAAATTCTGATATAACAGATATGGGATTTGAAACTATTACGTGCTTTAACATACACAACATACCGCCGGGTTTAGGGTATTGGTTGTTGCTCAACTATGATCAAAAAATGAACGAGTTAAACATTGGCAACCGTAAAATTAAAATCACACCCTCAAAGGTTCATGATGTTCTTGGAGTGCCTATGGGGGAAATTAGCGTCTCTGAAAAGCCAAAGGTGACAAAACGAGACGCTATTAGAGAACGATGGAAGAGCCAGTTCGGTAATGCTTGTATAACTGTTAAACATGTGACTGAGAAGCTTAGATTATATCCGCGAGGCGGAATACTTTTTAAGCTTAACTTCCTTGTTATCTTCAACTCTATTATGGGTGAGACAACTAAGAGTGCAACCGTTAATCAAAAGTTTCTCACGTCAACCAATAATGAAGCCATACCGAACATGGATTGGTGTGGCTATATCATAGCTTGCTTGAAGAGAACTAGAGAGGGGTGGAGTGGTATAGAGCCCTATAACGGCCCGTTGACTGTTCTTGCGGTACGTTTGCTTATTGGTTACATAAGTTGCTTATTAACATGAAGAAATTAATATGATTTTCATTACACACATAGTTGTCAATAGCGAGCGTAGCAATCGCTATAGCGCGCTACGTAGCGTATAGGTCTACGCTCGCTATTAGGGTTGTAGTGATAATAGCGATATTTTATTTTTAGAGTTAAATGTCATTTTAGTCCCTGTGGTCTGGGCCATTTTACCAGTTTACACCAAAGGTTTCATTTTTAACCTGTGGGTCCAAAAAGGTTTCACAGTTGCCATTTTAGTCCACTTGGTTAACTTCATCCATTTTTTCTGTTAACGAGAAGGCCAATTCGGTCATTTTGTATGTAATTCTGTTAACTAAAAGCGCAATTCAGCCATATAAAATGACCGAAATGGCCTTCTCGTTAACAGAAAAAATGGATGAAGTTAACCCAGTGGACTAAAATGACAACTGTGAAATCTTTTTGGACGACCCACAGGTTAAAAATGAAACCTTTGACTAAACTGGCAAAATGGCCCAAACCACAGGGACTAAAATGGCATTTAACTCTTATTTTTATTTATTTATTTTTTTAAATATAAATAGCAATTAAATATAGCTATAAAATAGCTGGATTTTAGGTTTTTGTTAGATATACATGTAAAATAGCATATATACCAGGGTTTTTTTTTTATATATAACACACATATAAAATTTTAATTTTTTTTTTCTAGTGTATCGCTATTTGTAAAATAGCCACCCGCTATTTATCGCTATTCGCTATTTAACATATAGGTATCTTATCGCTATTTGTCGCTATTCACCATTAATAACTATGATTACACAACAGGTGTTATACGCACACGAACGGCAACTGAAACGTAGTCCTGAAAATGCAGTAACTCCAGCGTTACAATATGTTACCACTGATTTCTTGGTTGATCTTGAGAGGTCCTTGTATGACAACGGACCGTGTTCGAATGATGACATTAAAAAGGAGGATCCGTTAACTCCAAATGTTGAAGATCACGTTCAGTCACTAGGTCCTGAAGCTCAAGGTCAAACTGATGAAGGTCAAACTGATGGAGGGCAAACTGCTATTGACCAAAATGTTAAGGTACCTGATGTAACTTCTGTTCAAACAGATTCGGTATTGAACCTAAAGGCACCCATTGGCCCACGAGGGTCTCAATCACTGTCTGGATTATCAGCTAATATAGGACATTGTAACCGGCTTGAACCGTCTAAAGACAAGAAGGTAAGTCATGCGCATTGTTGAACGTATTTACTCATTTTTTGATGTATATTCAATAATTGTTTGTATCTTCTCCTTCTGAAGTAGCAGATTTTCACTGAATGTTTATAGGGGTGTAAACGAGCTGAATCAAGCCCAAGCTCACGCTACTCATAACTAGGGGTGCAAACGAGCCGAGCCGAGCCCGAGCTCGACCAGGCTCAAGCTCGAACTCGTTTAACATATGAAAGCTCGAGCTCGAGCCGAGCTTCGAGCTTTATTTCTAAAGCTTGAGCTCGGCTCGAAGGTAATTTTTCAAGCTCGAGCTCGGCTCGTTTAGTATTTATTAATTATAATTATTGTTATACATATAATTTAGTTATTTTTTTATATTTATATAATTGGTAAATATTATTATTTAAATATATGTTTAATATATTAATAAAAAATATATAAAAAGAAAGCTCGTAAAGGCTCGCGAGCCGGCTCGAGCTCGATAAGCGAAGCTCGGGCTTGGGCTCGTTTACTAAACAAGCTTGTTTTTAGGCTCGGGCTCGAGCTCGTTTAAGCTCGGCTCGTTCGAGCTTTTTTTCGAGCCGAGCTCGAGTAGCTCGCGAGTAGCTTGGCTCGTTTGCACCCCTACTCATAACTGTTGTTTCCTTAATTGCAGATTGGTAATAATATGGGCAAGAAAAAGAAACGTGGTTGGAGAAACACAAACACTTGCATACCAAAGAAGAAACTTAAGGTTTGGAGGAAAACTTCAGATTTTGCTATAAAATTAAAGTGTTAGCCTCATTTCAAACTCAAGAATGTGTATAGAAAAAATCAACAATAATACAGATGAATTTTAAAACAAATATGGTTTAAATCTGTTCGTATTCAGACTAACATGTATTGCTTTATCTTTGTAGTTACTGGATGATGATGATGTTGGTGATGGTGTCGGTGCCGGTGTAGGCCCCAAGCAGGTGCAATGTGAGTTGGCTGAAAATGTGTCTCTTATGTCAAATTCTGTATGTATCTCCTTATACTTCTCATATATGTTATACATTCCGATGATTAGGGCTGCAAACGAACCGAACGAACACGAACCTTGTTCGTGTTCATTTGTTAAGAAATATATGCGTTCGCGAACTGTTCACGAACACTTATCGAGCGAGATATTATGTTCATGTTCGTTTGTTAAGGAAATGAATTTGTTCATGTTCGTTTGTGTTTGTTTGTTAATTTTAGGCAAGAAACAAAAAAAAAAAAAAAAACCGTTGACGAACACAAATGAGCACAAACTAATGTTCATGAACACAAATGGAAACAAACGGACACAAACAATCGTTCATGAACAGAATATATAATACATTGACACTTATTAGATATTTAATTTGTCGGAATTTTGAAGTATTTAAATAAATATAAAAACTTAAAACACTAATGAACTATCGAACACAAACGAACACATTACCGAACGTTCACGAACATGAACGAACGAACAGGACCTCTGTTCATGTTTGTTCATTTAACTAAACGAACGAAATTTCTTGTTCGTGTTCGTTTGTTTAATAAACGAACGAACACAAACGAACTTCCCGCCGAACAGTTCACACGAACTGTTCGTCGAACGTTTGGTTCGCTTGCAGCCCTACCGATGATTAGTATTAGACAAGGAAATTTAGGCGCAAATGTACAAAACTTGGTTATTTTGACTTCTTATTAGTCTTCTTTTGGGTCAAATTGTGTTTCTACACACGCTAGAATAAAAAAAGTGCTCAATACATTACCGGTTAAATTGGGTCAAGTCTGGTTGTGTTAGCCTTTGTTGTTTTCTTAAAGTTTATATAATTAGTGTTTATTCTTTTGATGCTATAGTTTACTAACATCAAGTAGTAAATTATTAAATTACATTTTATATATTAGTTATTACGAAATTTTAAAGATTATAGAAAAAACTACTGTGTCAAGCCAGCTTGTTTGATCCATTACCCAACCTGACCCGACCCGTTCATTTTGGTCACCACTGATCTATATTCTTTTATTGTATAGCTGGAAAAGTCGACTTATCAAAGTGACATAGTTTGTGTCCAAGGCTACAAAGTGAAGCGAAGTAACGCAACAATTCTTGAAGCCATTTTCGAAAAACACGGTGACATTGCATCTACCTGCGTATTCAAAACATCTTCCACAAGAACACATTTCCTCGAGGCTGTTTGTGAAGTTGTCAAACGGATCAAAACCAATAATATGACTGAGATGGTGGAAGATATAGAGTGCCAAGTGTCGGATGCAGAAGCCGCCAACATTAATGTGTCATGGATTCGAGCGCACTTTGAAGACTTTAACAAAAGGAAGGAGACCAGTAAAAAGTACAGTTTGCTTTTGGAGATGAAATCAAAGACCAGTTTGGCTAAAAGAGCTGCCCAAATGGATCTGAGGGAAAGATGCGCAGAGCTAACCGGTGCGCAACAACGGTTTGAAAAGGCTGAAAGATGTGTGAAAGTAATGCATCTTGTTAAAAACAATCTAAATGACAACATCTTGGAGTCTAAAGCTAAACTAGACTCATGGGTAAAGCATCCAGTTGTATAGGCTAATTAATTAGATCATGTAATGGTGTGTAATTATTAGAAGTTTGCCATTAGATGTCTTGTATTTTGGTCGAATGGGGTGAACCCGTTAAGTTTAAACTTTATGCGTTTTAAACCTTAAATGAATATAATTAGTATTTAATCCTAACACTTAATGGATCCATCCGACCGAATCGATTGAACTATTTTGATTTTGGTAATGACCTCTTCATCACATATGTACTTGCTAAACAAGTGAACCCGAACACAATCTTTATAATTAAACTGGTTAAACATGTACTAGACAATAGACATGACATCTCTTTCTTCTCCGTGAAGCTAGTCAATCACCAAGATGACTGTTGGTTTTTTAATTTGTTATTATTAATATTTTGTATAATGATCTGTTTTTCAATAAGTTATACCCTTTCCTGTTAATTTTAATTTTAATTGTGTTAAATGTATGCTTTTGAACTAACTGAAACATAAATCCATGAGGGATGGTGATAGAAGTAGTGTGTTGTGTAGTGATTGACTAGAGTGGTTGGAACAAGGTGACTAGGTGTAATATATCAAAGTCAGTGTTTCTGAAGGGACCTAGAGTGTCAATAACTCTACATATCTCTTTCGTGTAGGGTAATTTTTTGAAATATTTACAGACAGAAACCCTTGTTTTTACGGTCAGACACCACACATCTGGTACAGATTCTAACCCTAGATGCTGCTTTTTGTTTGAAATGGAGTACACATGTTGCATAAGATGTTTGTATTGTTATGTATTAGTTGTTTAGATAGATAAGAGGAATTTGGCGTATTGTTGCCACTTGCTTTATAACATTCTTCAAGTTTTTTGTCTTATTATTTGAATCTGTTTTTTAAAAGTTAGAAAATGTTATCACATGATCCAGTGAGTTAAAAATGAAATTACACACGTGACACCATAAACCATCACGTTATTGTTTTGACACTATAAACATCATCAATTGACAGGCTATGAACCGGGTTCATAAAATAAAAGTAAAATTATACCATGGAGATCCATCAGCCCTAGCTCGGCTCAGCTCATGAACAAGCCTACACCTGGCAAAACGGGCAGGTCGGGTGCCGGGTCAAAATGGGTCACTTCAAAAAAGGGTTGTTTTGGTTCGGGTCGAAACGGGTATAAAACTAGTCAGGGCCGGCTCTGGGCCCGGCAAACCCGTGCCGACGCCCGAGGCCCAAAATTTCAAAGGGCCCGAAAAGTCTTTATAAGCTTGTATATATTTATTAAATTATATATTTAGTATATTTATCCGTTTATTATGCAAAAAAGTATTGGTGGTGTAGTGGCAAAAACCATCTTAAAATAATGTAAAGGTTCGATTCTTTGCTCCATCATGAAGTTTATTTTTTGTAATTCATTTACCCTTAATCATAATTTTGGGCCCAATTCTTTTCGTCGCCCGAGGCCTAAATTTTTTCAAGAGTTTTCAGGGATGGCTCTGAAACTAGTTATGATTTGTTAAGTTGTAATTGCTTAGAATTTTATGATTTGCATCAAATGAAATTACGAGTGAAAGTGATCAGATTGCATATCTCACAAATTTTGTAGAAACCACAGTCAGAATTTAAAAAATTGTTGGAGTGATAACTCCTTACCGCATTGTTTTTTTTTGTCTTGTCACTTGAATCTTCTTGTTAAAAGTTTGGCATGTTATCGAAAGCATTCTGCAAGTTCAATACTTGTAACGTTTTCGATGCTTTCTTTCTGATAACAGGCTTCCGGACACCAATTAAGAAGCAATCAAGAATGGATATACCTACACCACAACAATTTGATTGTTATACAGACATGAAAATTGATGAGCGAAAGCGAAATGCGCCAAACAGTTTGTGTTGTGTGTTAGAAGGGTTAACCGATGCTCAAAATTCTGATATAAAGGATATGGGCTTTGAATCTATGAAGTGCTTTAACATACGCAACATACCAGCTGGTTTAGGGTATTGGTTGTTGCTCAACTATGATCATAAAACAAACGAGTTAAACGTTGGCAACCGTAAAATTGAAATCACACCCTCAAAGGTTCATGATGTTCTTGGAGTGCCTAAGGGGGAAATTAGCGTCTATGAAAAGCCGAAGCTGACAAAAAGAGATGCTATTAGAGAACAATGGAAGAGCCAGTTCATTACTGCTTGTATAACTATTAAACATGTGACTGAAAAGCTTAAGTCATATCGACGAGGCGGGATACTTTTTAAGCTTAACTTCCTTGTTGTCTTCAACTCTATTATGGGTGAGACAACTAAGAGTGCAACCATTAATCAAAAGTTTCTCGGGTCAATCAATAATGAAGCCGACATACCGAACATGGATTGGTGTAGTTATATCATAGCTTGCTTGAAGAGAACTAAAGAGGGATGGAGTGGTATAGAGCCCTATAACGGCCCGTTCACCGTTCTTGCGGTACGTTTGCTTATTGGTTACATAAGTTGCTTATTAACATGAAGAAATTAATATGATTTTCATTACACAACAGGTGTTATACGCACACGAACGACAACTGAAACGTAGTCCTGAAAATGCAGTAACTCCAGCGTTACAATATGTTACCACTGATTTCTTGGTTGATCTTGAGCGGTCCTTGTATGACAACGGACCGTGTTCGAATGATGACATTAAAAAGGAGGATCCGTTAACTCCAAATGTTGAAGATCACGTTCAGTCACTAGGTCCTGAAGCTCAAGGTCAAACTGTTGAAGGTCAAACTGCTATTGACCAAAATGCTAAGGTACCTGATGTAACTTCTGTTCAAACAGATCCGGTATTGAACCTAAAGGCACCCAATGGCCCACGAGGGTCTCAATCACTGTCTGGATTATCAGCTAATATAGGACATTGTAACCGGCTAGAACCGTCTAAAGACAAGAAGGTAAGTCATGCACACTGTTGAACGTTATAATCTAATTCCTTTGGGTTTGAAATGTTTGGGCCTAAGAAATTGGTTTAAAAAATAATATTTGAGCATAAACTACCGGTCTAAATTTTCATACTCACTAAAACTAATGGCTCAAAATAATGAATTTGATGATGATGGAGATAATCGCAACCAAACGGTAACAAACGAGAAGCAAAACTGTAGTTTTTGGTTTTCGAAAAAAAAAAGAAACAATACTAAACCATCGGTTATTAGTTTGGATCATGGTTTGTCAATAGCGAGCGTAGCGATCGCTGTAGCGCGCTACGTAGCGTATTTGTCTAGGCTCGCTATAATGGTTGTAGCGAGAGATAGCGGCAATTTATTTATTTATTTATTTAATATAAATTGTAATTAAATATAGCTATAAAATAGCTGGATAGTATGTTTTTGTTAAATATACATGTAAAATAGCATATATACAAGGGTATTTTGATATAATATACATATAAAATTAATTTTTTTCTAGTGTATCACTGTTTATAAAATAGCCGCCTGCTATTTATCGCTATTCGCTATGTAGCAACCTTATCGCTATTTTTCGCTATTCGCCAGTAACAACTATGGTTTGGATCGATTGTATCGCAGTGGTTTCGTCAGTTATCTCAGTTTCGGTGAATTGGTTTTTGATCACGCTACTCATAACTGTTGTTTCCTTGATTGCAGATTGGTAATAATATGGGCAAGACAAAGAAACGTGGTTGGAGAAACACAAACACTTGCATACCAAAGAAGTAACTTAAGTTTTGGAGGAAAACTTCAGATTTTGCTATAAAATTAAAGAGTTAGCCTCTTTTCAAACTCATATATGAACACAACAGGAGAAGAAGAATCAAGAATGTGTATAGAAAAAATCAACAATAATACAGATGACGTTTAAAACAAATATGGTTTAAATCTGTTCGTATTCAGACTAACATGTGTTGCTTTATCTTTGTAGTTACTGGATGATGATGGTGTTGGTGATGGTGATGGTGTCGGTGCCGGGGTAGGCCCCAAGCAGGTGCAATGTGAGTTGGCTGAAAATGTGTCTCTTATGTCAAATTCTGTATGTATCTCCTTATACTTCTCATATATGTTATACATTCCGATGATTAGGGCTGCAAACGAACCGAACGAACACGAACCTTGTTCGTGTTCATTTGTTAAGAAATATATGCGTTCGCGAACTGTTCACGAACACTTATCGAGCGAGATATTATGTTCATGTTCGTTTGTTAAGGAAATGAATTTGTTCATGTTCGTTTGTGTTTGTTTGTTAATTTTAGGCAAGAAACAAAAAAAAAAAAAAAAAACCGTTGACGAACACAAATGAGCACAAACTAATGTTCATGAACACAAATGGAAACAAACGGACACAAACAATCGTTCATGAACAGAATATATAATACATTGACACTTATTAGATATTTAATTTGTCGGAATTTTGAAGTATTTAAATAAATATAAAAACTTAAAACACTAATGAACTATCGAACACAAACGAACACATTACCGAACGTTCACGAACATGAACGAACGAACAGGACCTCTGTTCATGTTTGTTCATTTAACTAAACGAACGAAATTTCTTGTTCGTGTTCGTTTGTTTAATAAACGAACGAACACAAACGAACTTCCCGCCGAACAGTTCACACGAACTGTTCGTCGAACGTTTGGTTCGCTTGCAGCCCTACCGATGATTAGTATTAGACAAGGAAATTTAGGCGCAAATGTACAAAACTTGGTTATTTTGACTTCTTATTAGTCTTCTTTTGGGTCAAATTGTGTTTCTACACACGCTAGAATAAAAAAAGTGCTCAATACATTACCGGTTAAATTGGGTCAAGTCTGGTTGTGTTAGCCTTTGTTGTTTTCTTAAAGTTTATATAATTAGTGTTTATTCTTTTGATGCTATAGTTTACTAACATCAAGTAGTAAATTATTAAATTACATTTTATATATTAGTTATTACGAAATTTTAAAGATTATAGAAAAAACTACTGTGTCAAGCCAGCTTGTTTGATCCATTACCCAACCTGACCCGACCCGTTCATTTTGGTCACCACTGATCTATATTCTTTTATTGTATAGCTGGAAAAGTCGACTTATCAAAGTGACATAGTTTGTGTCCAAGGCTACAAAGTGAAGCGAAGTAACGCAACAATTCTTGAAGCCATTTTCGAAAAACACGGTGACATTGCATCTACCTGCGTATTCAAAACATCTTCCACAAGAACACATTTCCTCGAGGCTGTTTGTGAAGTTGTCAAACGGATCAAAACCAATAATATGACTGAGATGGTGGAAGATATAGAGTGCCAAGTGTCGGATGCAGAAGCCGCCAACATTAATGTGTCATGGATTCGAGCGCACTTTGAAGACTTTAACAAAAGGAAGGAGACCAGTAAAAAGTACAGTTTGCTTTTGGAGATGAAATCAAAGACCAGTTTGGCTAAAAGAGCTGCCCAAATGGATCTGAGGGAAAGATGCGCAGAGCTAACCGGTGCGCAACAACGGTTTGAAAAGGCTGAAAGATGTGTGAAAGTAATGCATCTTGTTAAAAACAATCTAAATGACAACATCTTGGAGTCTAAAGCTAAACTAGACTCATGGGTAAAGCATCCAGTTGTATAGGCTAATTAATTAGATCATGTAATGGTGTGTAATTATTAGAAGTTTGCCATTAGATGTCTTGTATTTTGGTCGAATGGGGTGAACCCGTTAAGTTTAAACTTTATGCGTTTTAAACCTTAAATGAATATAATTAGTATTTAATCCTAACACTTAATGGATCCATCCGACCGAATCGATTGAACTATTTTGATTTTGGTAATGACCTCTTCATCACATATGTACTTGCTAAACAAGTGAACCCGAACACAATCTTTATAATTAAACTGGTTAAACATGTACTAGACAATAGACATGACATCTCTTTCTTCTCCGTGAAGCTAGTCAATCACCAAGATGACTGTTGGTTTTTTAATTTGTTATTATTAATATTTTGTATAATGATCTGTTTTTCAATAAGTTATACCCTTTCCTGTTAATTTTAATTTTAATTGTGTTAAATGTATGCTTTTGAACTAACTGAAACATAAATCCATGAGGGATGGTGATAGAAGTAGTGTGTTGTGTAGTGATTGACTAGAGTGGTTGGAACAAGGTGACTAGGTGTAATATATCAAAGTCAGTGTTTCTGAAGGGACCTAGAGTGTCAATAACTCTACATATCTCTTTCGTGTAGGGTAATTTTTTGAAATATTTACAGACAGAAACCCTTGTTTTTACGGTCAGACACCACACATCTGGTACAGATTCTAACCCTAGATGCTGCTTTTTGTTTGAAATGGAGTACACATGTTGCATAAGATGTTTGTATTGTTATGTATTAGTTGTTTAGATAGATAAGAGGAATTTGGCGTATTGTTGCCACTTGCTTTATAACATTCTTCAAGTTTTTTGTCTTATTATTTGAATCTGTTTTTTAAAAGTTAGAAAATGTTATCACATGATCCAGTGAGTTAAAAATGAAATTACACACGTGACACCATAAACCATCACGTTATTGTTTTGACACTATAAACATCATCAATTGACAGGCTATGAACCGGGTTCATAAAATAAAAGTAAAATTATACCATGGAGATCCATCAGCCCTAGCTCGGCTCAGCTCATGAACAAGCCTACACCTGGCAAAACGGGCAGGTCGGGTGCCGGGTCAAAATGGGTCACTTCAAAAAAGGGTTGTTTTGGTTCGGGTCGAAACGGGTATAAAACTAGTCAGGGCCGGCTCTGGGCCCGGCAAACCCGTGCCGACGCCCGAGGCCCAAAATTTCAAAGGGCCCGAAAAGTCTTTATAAGCTTGTATATATTTATTAAATTATATATTTAGTATATTTATCCGTTTATTATGCAAAAAAGTATTGGTGGTGTAGTGGCAAAAACCATCTTAAAATAATGTAAAGGTTCGATTCTTTGCTCCATCATGAAGTTTATTTTTTGTAATTCATTTACCCTTAATCATAATTTTGGGCCCAATTCTTTTCGTCGCCCGAGGCCTAAATTTTTTCAAGAGTTTTCAGGGATGGCTCTGAAACTAGTTATGATTTGTTAAGTTGTAATTGCTTAGAATTTTATGATTTGCATCAAATGAAATTACGAGTGAAAGTGATC
Source organism: Helianthus annuus (assembly GCF_002127325.2). Classification (NCBI taxonomy): domain Eukaryota; kingdom Viridiplantae; phylum Streptophyta; class Magnoliopsida; order Asterales; family Asteraceae; genus Helianthus; species Helianthus annuus. The sequence continues at coordinate 10,819,183 of NC_035434.2, forward strand.
AGATTGCATATCTCACAAATTTTGTAGAAACCACAGTCAGAATTTAAAAAATTGTTGGAGTGATAACTCCTTACCGCATTGTTTTTTTTTGTCTTGTCACTTGAATCTTCTTGTTAAAAGTTTGGCATGTTATCGAAAGCATTCTGCAAGTTCAATACTTGTAACGTTTTCGATGCTTTCTTTCTGATAACAGGCTTCCGGACACCAATTAAGAAGCAATCAAGAATGGATATACCTACACCACAACAATTTGATTGTTATACAGACATGAAAATTGATGAGCGAAAGCGAAATGCGCCAAACAGTTTGTGTTGTGTGTTAGAAGGGTTAACCGATGCTCAAAATTCTGATATAAAGGATATGGGCTTTGAATCTATGAAGTGCTTTAACATACGCAACATACCAGCTGGTTTAGGGTATTGGTTGTTGCTCAACTATGATCATAAAACAAACGAGTTAAACGTTGGCAACCGTAAAATTGAAATCACACCCTCAAAGGTTCATGATGTTCTTGGAGTGCCTAAGGGGGAAATTAGCGTCTATGAAAAGCCGAAGCTGACAAAAAGAGATGCTATTAGAGAACAATGGAAGAGCCAGTTCATTACTGCTTGTATAACTATTAAACATGTGACTGAAAAGCTTAAGTCATATCGACGAGGCGGGATACTTTTTAAGCTTAACTTCCTTGTTGTCTTCAACTCTATTATGGGTGAGACAACTAAGAGTGCAACCATTAATCAAAAGTTTCTCGGGTCAATCAATAATGAAGCCGACATACCGAACATGGATTGGTGTAGTTATATCATAGCTTGCTTGAAGAGAACTAAAGAGGGATGGAGTGGTATAGAGCCCTATAACGGCCCGTTCACCGTTCTTGCGGTACGTTTGCTTATTGGTTACATAAGTTGCTTATTAACATGAAGAAATTAATATGATTTTCATTACACAACAGGTGTTATACGCACACGAACGACAACTGAAACGTAGTCCTGAAAATGCAGTAACTCCAGCGTTACAATATGTTACCACTGATTTCTTGGTTGATCTTGAGCGGTCCTTGTATGACAACGGACCGTGTTCGAATGATGACATTAAAAAGGAGGATCCGTTAACTCCAAATGTTGAAGATCACGTTCAGTCACTAGGTCCTGAAGCTCAAGGTCAAACTGTTGAAGGTCAAACTGCTATTGACCAAAATGCTAAGGTACCTGATGTAACTTCTGTTCAAACAGATCCGGTATTGAACCTAAAGGCACCCAATGGCCCACGAGGGTCTCAATCACTGTCTGGATTATCAGCTAATATAGGACATTGTAACCGGCTAGAACCGTCTAAAGACAAGAAGGTAAGTCATGCACACTGTTGAACGTTATAATCTAATTCCTTTGGGTTTGAAATGTTTGGGCCTAAGAAATTGGTTTAAAAAATAATATTTGAGCATAAACTACCGGTCTAAATTTTCATACTCACTAAAACTAATGGCTCAAAATAATGAATTTGATGATGATGGAGATAATCGCAACCAAACGGTAACAAACGAGAAGCAAAACTGTAGTTTTTGGTTTTCGAAAAAAAAAAGAAACAATACTAAACCATCGGTTATTAGTTTGGATCATGGTTTGTCAATAGCGAGCGTAGCGATCGCTGTAGCGCGCTACGTAGCGTATTTGTCTAGGCTCGCTATAATGGTTGTAGCGAGAGATAGCGGCAATTTATTTATTTATTTATTTAATATAAATTGTAATTAAATATAGCTATAAAATAGCTGGATAGTATGTTTTTGTTAAATATACATGTAAAATAGCATATATACAAGGGTATTTTGATATAATATACATATAAAATTAATTTTTTTCTAGTGTATCACTGTTTATAAAATAGCCGCCTGCTATTTATCGCTATTCGCTATGTAGCAACCTTATCGCTATTTTTCGCTATTCGCCAGTAACAACTATGGTTTGGATCGATTGTATCGCAGTGGTTTCGTCAGTTATCTCAGTTTCGGTGAATTGGTTTTTGATCACGCTACTCATAACTGTTGTTTCCTTGATTGCAGATTGGTAATAATATGGGCAAGACAAAGAAACGTGCTTGGAGAAACGCAAACACTTGCATACCAAAGAAGAAACTTAAGGTTTGGAGGAAAACTTCAGATTTTGCTGTAAAATTAAAGAGTTAGCCTCATTTCAAACTCATATATGAACACAACAGGAGAAGAAGAATCAAGAATGTGTATAGAAAAAATCAACAATAATACAGATGACGTTTAAAACAAATATGGTTTAAATCTGTTCGTATTCAGACTAACATGTGTTGCTTTATCTTTGTAGTTACTGGACGATGATGGTGTTGGTGATGGTGATGGTGATGGTGTCGGTGCCGGGGTAGGCCCCAAGCAGGTGCAAAGTGAGTTGGCTGAAAATGTGTCTCTTATGTCAAATTCTGTATGTATCTCCTTATACTTCTCATATATGTTATACATTCCGATGAGGCGATGATTAGTATTAGACAAGGAAATTTAGGCGCAAATGTACAAAACTTGGTTATTTTGACTTCTTATTAGTCTTCTTTTGGGTCAAATTGTGTTTCCACACACGCTAGAATAAAGAAAGTGCTCAATATATTACCGGTTAAATTGGGTCGAGTCTGGTTATGTTAGCCTTTGTTGTTTTCTTAAAGTTTATATAATTAGTGTTTATTCTTTTGATGCCATAGTTTACTAACATCAAGTAGTAAATTATTAAATTACATTTTATATATTAGTTATTACGAAATCTTAAAGATTATAGAAAAAACTAACGTGTCAAGCCAGCTTGTTTGACCCATTACCCAACCTGACCCGACCCGTTCATTTTGGTCACCACTAATCTATATTCTTTTATTGTATAGTTGGAAAAGTCAACTTATCAAAGTGACATAGTTTGTGTCCAAGGCTACAAAGTGAAGCGAAGTAACGCAACAATTCTTGAAGCCATTTTCAAAAAACACGGTGACATTGCATCTACCTGCGTATTCAAAACATCTTCCACAAGAACACATTTCCTCGAGGTTGTTTGTGAAGTTGTCAAACGGATCAAAACCAATAATATGACTGAGATGGTGGAAGATATAGAGTGCCAAGTGTCGGATGCAGAAGCCGCCAACATTAATGTGTCATGGATTCGAGCGCACTTTGAAGCCTTTAACAAAAGGAAGGAGACCAGTAAAAAGTACAGTTTGCTTTTGGAGATGAAATCAAAGATCAGTTTGGCTAAAAGAGCTGCCCAAATGGATCTGAGAGAAAGATGCGCAGAGCTAACGGGTGCGCAACAACGGTTTGAAAAGGCTGAAAGATGTGTGAAAGTAATGCATCTTGTTAAAAACAATCTAAATGACAACATCTTGGAGTCTAAAGCTAAACTGGACTCATGGGTAAAGCATCCAGTTGTATAGGCTAATTAATTAGATCATGTAATGGTGTGTAATTATTAGAAGTTTGCCAGTAGATGTCTCCGTATCTTGGTCGAATGGGGTGAACCCGTTAAGTTTAAACTTTATGTGTTTTAAACCTTAAATGAATATAATTAGTATTTAATCCTAACACTTAATGGATCCATCCGACCGAATCGATTGAACTATTTTGATTTTGGTAATGACCTCTTCATCACATATGTACTTGCTAAACAAGTGAACCCGAACACAATCTTTATAATTAAACTGGTTAAACATGTAAACTAGACAGTAGACATAACGTATCTTTCTTCTCCGTGAAGCTCATCAATCACCAAGATGATTGTTGGTTTTTTACTTTTTTTAATTTTTTATTATTATTTTGTATAATAATCTGTTTTCAAATAAGTTATACCCTGTTAATCTTAAAAACAAGTTATACCCTGTTAATCTTAATTTTAATTTTAGTTGTGTTAAATGTATGCTTTTGAACTAACTGAAACATAAATCCATGAGGGATGGTGATAGAAGTAGTGTGTGTAGTGATTGACTAGAGTGGTTGGAAGACTTGGAACAAGGTGACTAGGTGTAATATATCAAAGTCGGTGTGTCTGAACTCTGAAGGGACCTAGAGTGTAAATAACTCTACATATCACTTTTGTGTATGGTAAATTTTTGAAATATTTACAGACAGAAACCCTTGTTTTTACAGTCAGACACCACACATCTGGTACGGATTCTAACCCTAGATGCTGCTTTTTGTTTGAAATGGAGTACACATGTTGCGTGTATATTGTTCATAAGATGTTTGTATTGTTATGTATAAGTTGTTTAGATAGATAGAGGAATTTGGCGTATTGTTGCCACTTGCTTTATAACATTCTTCAAGTTTTTTGTCTTATTATTTGAATCTGTTTTTTAAAAGTTAGAAAATGTTATCACATGATCCAGTGAGTTAAAAATGAAATTACACACGCGACACTATAAACCATCACGTTATTGTTTTGACACTATAAACATCATCAATTGATAAGGCTATGCGGTATGGTGATGGTCCTCCCTTGGAGGATGATCCGCCACATAAGCGTCACGTAGATCGGGTGTGAGGATGGGGCAAAGAGGATGAAGGTGAGGAAATGGGGGATGGGCTTAAAATATATGTATATGTTGTGTGTATATATGTGTGTGTGAGGGGGTTTTGTCTTGTAGTGGAGCGGCTTCAACGTCTTACTTGGGCCGTTTGGGACGCCGGCGGTGGGGGGAGAAATGGGCGGAGGCGCGGCGCCGAAGCTGGACGGACTGGGGACGACCTCCACACCCTCCAACCTAACTTATAAATATACTAATTTTCACAGCATTAAGATGCGCAATCTAAGTGACTTTTCTGTTAAAAAAATATAGATGGCTTTAGTGCAATATCTAGAACACTTATTTGTAGTTTTCTTTTTAGAATGTCGAACAATTGAAAACACTTATTTATATGTGAAGGTTTGTTCCCATCAATTAATCATCTTTCACCCACTCAATAAAAGTAAAACACAAGTAAATGTGCACATTAGTTATGACAACCACAATACGTATCCCAGAAGCTTTCAAAATATCATATATCTTGATATTTTCAAATTTATGACATCATTACTTATCTCAAAATGTATATGAAAACAAACACAACACAATGTCATTTTTGTTTTTTTACAATATATATATATATATATATATATATATATTAAAATGTCATAAAGTAAAACAAAATATAAATTAATTAATTAATATATTATCATTTAAATTTGAATTTTGATGTGACTACTAAGAGCACCCGGGGCGGTAACGTGATGGCCTTCATCACGCGTTGAACTTGAAACGGTACACCGCCGCCACTAGTCCCACCACGCGTTGATCTTTTAACGCGTTAACCTGACCACGCGTTGAACTTTGAACTTGTTTGTTGTTTTGTGAATGAGTGAATGAATGGTATCTTGTACATTGTGCATTATAACTTGTACATTGGAATCCCATCACTAGTGATTCCACCCCTCCTACATTTCTATCACTAGTGATAGAATATTGGTTGTACACATGACATGACTTGATTGGATAGTGGGAGTGATAGATTCTATCACTAGTGAACCACCCCTAGTCCCCTAATAGTAAAAAAAACTTAAATAGCAAGGCCCTTTTCCTTCAAATATTTACAGTATTTTATAAACCACTAGCAACCCCCAAACCACCAACTCTATTCACTTCAGCAACTCAGTCATCTTCAAAGTTCAAACACTCACTCAACACGAATATTTGGTACGGATCCCGTTAACTCTGTTCCTCTAATTTGCAATCTAATCATGAACGTTTACATTGATTTAACAAGATGTTTGCATATATATTAACTAATTGCATCATTATGCCTGCCTGATAAATTGAGGTGATTCTGTAATGAAGCTGTGATTTAAATTAAAAGGCATATTGTTATCACTTACTTTCTGTGAATTTTGATCGTCAAGTTTTTGTGTTGTCACTTGAATATAATTATTTATAGTCTAGAAAAAAGAATAGCAAGTTATTTATTTGGAATAATGGACTTTAATAATCTTAACTATTAGCCGTTGACCGGTAAAACGGCACCAACTTAAAAAATAACCAGTGGTGGTCTCACCTTTTCACATATTGTAAACCAATGGATCTTTACTTTCAGAATCTTAATTTCTTTTTGTCCCCTTATCCTTTTTGGTTAAGTAAAGCTCTATTGGTTTACAATATGTGAAAAGATGAGACCATCACTGATTATTTTTGAAGTTGGGACCGTTGCAGGCCAACAACTAATAGAAAAATATTAAAATTCATTATTCCTATTTTTTTCCATTCCGTGAGTTTAAGACTTGATAACACATGCAAAGCTTTGTTTCTGAACTCCCATCGACATATTTTGTGCTTATGAGAGGTTCTAGTTGGAACATAATTTTTGGCTAAACAAAGTTTTTTTTTTGTTTTCTTACGAAGGGCTAAAATCACACCAAATCCGTTTTTAGTGGGGCTTGAACCCTCGACCTTAAAGGGAATAACACCTTTTTTTAACGGCAAATTTCTTTTAATACTGTCGTCTGTGGGACTTGAACCCAAGACCTCCTCTTCCAAGGTGTTTAAAACCTTTGCCTTTCCAATGACTTTGCTAATTAGAGCAAACCCCGCCCTTAGGGAAACAAAGTAAATCATTTATTTTTAATCTTAATTTTTTTTTAATTTAGGAGTAAATTGTTTAAATGCAATTTAATTCATCTCTCTTGAAAATAATGTATATATATACGAACAAATGTCTATCATTTATGTATAGGATCTAAACTACTATGTGTAGGTGAATGGTTAAAAGTAAAAATAAAAATATATTAACACATTGGTTCAAATCATTTTTATTTACATAACATACACATTTGTATATAAGAATTAAAAGAATTAAAAGGTAAAACAAATTAAAAGTATAAACAATTGATACTAAACTAAAGAGTTAATTGCCCGGATGGTCCCTGTGGTTTAACATTTTTTTCACGTTTAGTCCCCACCTTTTGTAAATAACATGTATGCTCCCTATGGTTTGTCATTTTGTTACTCGGATGGTCCCCAAACATTTACTCTGGGGACTATCCGAGTAACAAAATGACAAACCATAGGGAGCATACCTGCTATTTCTAAACTAACTGACATCTACTCAGGGACTATCCGAGTAACAAAATGACAAACCATAGGGAGCATAACTGCTATTTTCAAAAGGTGGGGACTAAATGTGAAAAAACGTGAAATCACAGGGACCATCCGAGCAATTAACTCTAAACTAAATGATTTAGGTTTATTCTTTTTTTTTTCTCCCAATATATGGTGTAAGGTGTTTGTAATAGACTTCACCCTATATAGATATACATATAGAGAGATTGTGTTAACACACACACAACAGTCAAGTCATATTCTAAGATCTAGGAAAATCTTTTTTTTTTCTAATAAAAACTATGGAATCACAAAACATTATTGTGTGTGCTTAAGGTAGTGTTTTTGTTTTCCAGGGAAGAAGAAAGGTGCAAAATCAAATACAAATAGAATGGAGTGAAACAAATGGGTACACATATACCTTTACTAATTTAATGTTCCCTTTTTTATTTGAAACGGGGCATCATTGATTAAACAATGTGTATGAGTTAATCAATTGCGTGGCGTCTTTGATGCAGACAACTCGTCTTCATTAAGGGGTAAACGCAAAGAACGTACGCAAGAAGAGTCTCATGACGATTTCCAAACCCGTGCAAAGAGAAAGATATCCGATGAACACGTGACTAAAAAACCACATATACTACAAGTACAACCATTTATACAATACTCAAACAAAAAACTCACGTCACGAAACAGCCCGAGGAAGCTCTGTAACGCAGTTGTAGGCTTAAGTGATGCTCAAAATGATGCAATTAAGGATATGGGTTTTGAATCTATAAAGTATATGAACATACGCTCCATACCAAACGCTTTGGGGTATTGGTTGTTGACAAACTATGATCATAGAAAAAACACATTGAATGTTGGAACCCATATAATAAACATAACACCTACCATAGTTCATGATGTCCTTGGTGTGCCTATGGGTGGAAACGACGTAAATGAGATTAACAAGCCGTCGAAGCGCAATGCTGTTATCTTAGAATGGAAGAGACAGTTTGGTTGTAATCCTGGAAGAATAAGTGTGAGACAAGTGATTGACAAAATGAAGTTACAGTGATTGACAAAATGAAGTTACAGAAAGACGGTAGAAAGTTTTTTAAACTGAACTTCCTTGTTGTGTTCAACACAATAATGGGCGAGATAACAAAAAGTACCGCCGTCAATTTGAGATTCCGAACCTCAGTTAGAGATGAAACTATTAGAATATAAGCTAGATAAATATATATTAGATAGTATAAGTTTTATTATTAGGATATAATTATTATGTTATTATTGGTTATTATAAGTTTTGGCAGTTACTCTTTTTATTATGCCATGTATATATATCTCATGTATTAACAATATTCATTACCAATTTCGAATACGATCATATCATTTCTCTCAAAAGATTCGAAACCCTAATTCATAGTTTACGTGATCTGCAAATTTCAATTAACAAAGTGGTATCAGAGCCACAAAGATTCACACATAAGATTTCTTCTCTTTCGATCTGTTCTTATTTATTCTCTGTCTGTCTTCATTCCATTAAACCACCGTCATCATGTCAACATCCAATGGAGGAATTCAATCTCAAATTCCAAAATTGCTAGGGCAAAATTACTATCATTGGCATATCCAAATGAAAGTTTTACTAGAATCACAAGACCTCTGGTCAATCATCGAAGATGGATATAGTGAAATCCCTGCCAATGCTTCAGAAAACGATCAGAACACATATAGAGAGAAAGTCAGGAAGGATAAGAAGGCGTTACATGTAATTTTTCAGGCAGTAAACGAAACTGTGTTCGAACGTGTGGCAACAAGTAAAACATCTAAAGAAGCGTGGAACATTCTTCATAAGGCATATAGAGGAGAACGCAGGGTTAAAACGGTAAGGCTTCAAACTTTACGATGTGAATTTGATGCATTACGGATGAAAGATAGTGAATCAATAGAAGAATATATCAATCGGACCACAGTTATAGTAAATCAATTAAGACTAAATGAAGAGGAAGTCCCAGAACAACGAATAATAGAGAAAATACTTAGAAGTCTCACTCGAAAATATGAATCAGTTGTGGTCGCAATCGAAGAATCTAAAGATCTGAATACCATCACAACAGAAGAATTATTAGGAATTCTGCAGTCTCATGAATTAAGATTAAAGCAATACGATGATTCACCAATGGAACAAGCGTTTCAAGTTCAAAGTCAAGGACTGGAACGTTCAAGATCACTTAGATCTGAGAATACAGGAAGAGGAAGGGGTAGAGGAAGAGGCAGATACAATGGACAGATTAGATGTTTTAACTGTCAACGGTTAGGACATATAGCGAAATTCTGTCAAAGGAGAGACGATACTGAAAAGATTAGCAATGCACTTATGCATGAAAAGGAGGAGGATGAGGAAACTATGTTTATGATCTTTAACATAGAAGAAACAACGAAGGACGGTTGCTGGTATTTAGATAGCGGATGTAGCAACCATATGACTGGCGACAAAAGTCTATTCGTCACACTAGACGAGTCGGAGAGAAGGGAAGTTAGGACTGGGGACAATAAAAAATTAGAAGTGCTGGGTTGTGGAGATGTTTTGATCAGATTCAAGGGAGTAGAGAAAAGGGTACCGAATGTATATTTTGTTGAAGGTTTGAAACATAATCTTCTAAGTGTTGGCCAGTTAGTGCAGAAAGGATATGAAGTTAAATTTCATAACCATGAATGCACTATAAAGGATCAAAAGGGCATGAGTATAGGGAAAGTTCAAATGACCGGAAACAAAATGTTTCCTTTAAATTTAGAATATGATGATACACCAAGGGCCTATAGCATGATGATATAAGATACCTCTGTATTATGGCACCGAAGATACGGTCATGTTAACTTCGAAACCTTACATATGATAAGTAAATGCAATACTGTGAAGGGTTTACCAAAGATATCGAACTTCTCAAGTAATATATGCGAAGGATGTCTATTTGGTAAACACACAAGGAAGCCATTTCCCAAAACAGCAAGATGGCATGCAACAAAACCTCTACAGCTGGTACATTCAGACATATGTGGGCCCGTGAGAACGCATTCGATAGGCGGCTGTAGATATTTTATCACGTTTATAGATGATTACACGAGGAGGACTTGGGTATATTTCTTGAAACTAAAGTCTGAGGCTCTTACACAGTTCAAGATCTTTAAAAGATTAGTTGAAAATCAAATAGAGTACAAAATAAAATCGCTTCGAACTGATAGAGGTGGAGAATTTTGTAGCTATGATTTTCAGAACTTTCTCAAAGAAAGCGGAATCCATCATCAACTAACAACAAGCTATACACCCCAGCAAAATGGGGTTGCTGAGCGTAAAAATAGAACGCTGATGGAGCTTAGCCGAAGCATGATAAAAATGAAACAACTGCCTCACTCGTTTTGGGCTGAAGCTGTAGTCTGTGCAACATATATATTAAATCGAACCACAACGAAAAGCGTTCAAGATGTAACTCCTCAAGAAGCATGGAGCGGAACGAAACCGAGTGTGGATCATCTCAGAATCTTTGGGAGTATAGCCTATGCTCATATACCGAAGCAACAACGAGGGAAGTTGGATGACAAAGTAGAAAGAACCATTTTTGTCGGGTATAGCGAAAATAGTAAAGCTTATAGACTTTATAATCCAATCACAAATAAGACTATCATTAGTAGAGATGTTACATTTGATGAAAGTCAAGATTAGGGGTCTGTGACAGCAAATGTGGATTCTAATATCATTCAAGTGAATCAAGAACAGGATTTGGATACAGAAATGGAACATGCAACTCAAGAACCAAATGCTGCAAACATGCCACAAGATATCGCCCCTCAAAGTCAAAGTCAACCGGAGATACATCCACATAATGAAATAAACAATGAACAGGATGATACCATGGAAGATGACACATCTTCTACTACATCAGAAAATGAAGAATTAAGGACACGTGATATCAGAGATATATATCAGCATTCATCACAATTGACTGATGCCCAAGTGAAACAACTATACGAACATAATCAAACAATGTCAACTAATGTCGCCAACTTTGCCCTCTACACAGATGCTGACCCGACTACTTATGCAGAAGCCGTAAAAGATATCAAATGGCAGGAGGCAATGGATAAAGAAATAGAATCTATACATAAAAATGGTACTTGGGAACTGGTGGAACCAAAAAACAATCAAAAAGCAATTGGAGTCAAATGGATATTTAAGACAAAATACAATAAACACGGAAGAGTTGACAAGTATAAGGCTCGTTTGGTAGTGAAAGGCTATAACCAGAAATATGGAGTGGACTATCAAGAAGTTTTCGCCCCAGTAATCAGATTTGACACTATAAGACTTGTTCTTGCCTTGGCTGCTCGTCACGGTTGGTATCTACATCAGATGGACGTTAAAACGAATACTACGATACATAAAAGGAACAGTAAATGAAGGTATAACATACTCAAAAGGAAGCAAAGGAAAATTAGTCGGTTTTAGCGATAGTGACTACGCAGGAAATGTGGATGACAGTAAGAGCACTTCAGGATATATTTTCAATCTAGGATCTGGAGCTATAGCTTGGCAATCAAAGAAACAAAAGGTCGTGGCACTTTCTTCTACAGAAGCTGAATACATCGCTTTATCTATGGCCGGTTGTCAAGCTCTTTGGATGAAGGGGATACTAAATGATCTATGTTTTAATATGGACTGTCCACCTACTGTCTATTGTGATAATAAATCTACCATATGTTTGGCTAAAGATCCTGTTTATCATGGTAAGAGCAAGCATATAAGAGTCAAGTATCACTTCATTAGAGATCTTATAAAGACTGATGAGATAGAAGTTTGTTTTTGCTCAACGAAAGATCAAGTGGCCGACATTCTCACCAAAGCTTTGCAACCCAAAGATTTCTACCACTTCAAAGAACTCCTTCATGTTGCAGTTATCTAGCTTACGGGAGGGTATTAGAATATAAGCTAGATAAATGTATATTAGATAGTATAAGTTTTATTATTAGGATATAATTATTATGTTATTATTGGTTATTATAAGTTTTGGCAGTTACTCTTTTTATTATGCCATGTATATATATCTCATGTATTAACAATATTCATTACCAATTTCGAATACGATCATATCATTTCTCTCAAAAGATTCGAAACCCTAATTCATAGTTTACGTGATCTGCAAATTTCAATCAACAGAAACAGTGATAGCTAACATGGATTGGTGTAGCTACATCATAACATGTTTGAAAAGGACTAAGGAAAAATGGAATGGTAAAGAGTCATACAATGGGCCGTTGACTTTCCTTGCGGTATGTCCATATATTATGAAAGGCAAATGTTATATATCTTGAATTGTTTATTAATGTTGCATTCTCTAAACAGGTGCTATACGCACACGACCAACTGCTAAGACATACACCAGCTAAGGCGAAAACTCCAGCTATAAAATATTTTACAACTAAGTTATTGCTGGAACTTAACTCATTACTTAGCGAGAATGCACACCCTCGTAACAAGCAGGTAAATCATAGAAATTGTTGAATATGGGTACACTGATTTACTCATATACAGATCGTTTGCTATATCAGACACTCACCGTGAACACGTGAGAATACAATTACAACAGCAGGAGAAAAGTAAACTACAAGAAACACAATTTAAATCAAACGCACGGGTTACAATGACATACCCAAGAAATTTTGAAATCCTCAGTTTAATATTTCTAATAGATATAGGATATACATAAAATTAGAGATAGTATCTTGTATAGTTTTATAATTATCTCTCCCCTAAAATAGGGATCTTATTGTACCTATATATATATATATATATATATATATATTGATGATTATCAATGAAAGAGGGCAAGGACTTTATACTCTATCAATTTCAAATCTATAAATTGTACTTTTGTATGTAGACTAACATGTATTGCTTTATCTTTGTAGTTACCCAATGATGCGGATGCGGATGAGGATGCGGATGCGGATGCAGATGAGGATGAGGATGAGGATGAGGATGAGGATGAGGATGAGGATGATGATGATGATGATGATGATGATGATGAGGATGATGATGATGAGGATGAGGATGATGATGTTGATGATGATGATGATGAGGATCATGAGGATAATGAGGATGAGGATGAGGATGCGGATGAGGATGGGGATGAGGATGAGGATTATGATGATGGTGATGACGACGATGTAGTACTCTTAGACCCCAAGCAGTTACAATGTGAGCCGGTTGAAAATGTGTCTCCTGTGTCGAATTATGTATGTATCTCTCCACCTCTCTCTTATGTTATGTATCCGTATGATTAATAGTAGAAAAAGGACATTTAGGCCCAAATGGACAAAACTTGATGAAATTTGGCTAGTTTAGTCTTTTGAGTGAACTAATGCTTCCAGACAGGCTTGAATAAAGGAAGTGCTTAATAGTTTGCATGTCTAATTGTGTTGGGTCGCAGGGGCGTAGCTTTCAAGGGGCCGGGGGGAGCCCGACCCCCCGAACTTTTCACTCAGTAGTGTTATGTATGTACGTTTCGTATAGAATTTTTTAGGCATATACGTTTTCGACCACCCCAGTTTTATAAAAAGAAAATTAACTCATATAGAATCTTAAGGTCCGGTGACTTCTGACCCCCCGGTTGAAATTTTCAAGCTTCGCCACTGTTGGGTCGGGTCAGGTTGTGTTAGCCTTTGTTATTTCTCTTACATTTTTAAGTTAGGACAGTTTTTTGGTGCTACAATGAACTAATATTAAGTAGTAAACTCTAAAACTGCATTTAATATATTGGTTATCGCGGAATCTAAAGAATATAGAAAAACTTACATGTCAACACAACTGGTTTGACCCATTACCCGACTTGCTCGTTTTGGTCACCTCTAATATGTATCTTTTTATTGCATAGCCGGAAAAGTTCTCATCTCCTCAAAGTGACATAGTTTGTGTCCAAGGCTACAAAGTGAAGCGTAGTACTGCAACAATTCTTAAAGCCATTTTCAAGAAACACGGTGATATCGCAGCTGATTGTGTATTCAAAACAGATTCTGTGAGATCATCAATCCTTGAGGTTGTTTGTGAAGTTGTCAGGCGGATTCAAACGGATGATGTTATTGAAATAGGGGAAGATATAGAGCGCCAATTGTCGGATGCTGAAGCCGCCAACATTAATGTGTCGTGGATTCGAGCACACTTTGAGGCTTCTCACAAAAGGAAGGAGGCCCAAATGCTTATGCAAACAAAAACAAACATCACACTGGTAAAGAAACCCGCCCTGATGGATCTAGTAATGAGATATGTGTCACACCCCTAATTTCCACGTGTCACCGGTGGGCCCGGTGGGAAGTATAGTGACGTAGTTGGCATCATCATAGACAAACAACACAATATATAAATGCACAGCGGAAGCAAAGATAGATTCATTTCAACTTTAATAGAATGTAATACTAAATATCACTAGTAGTTGAAACGGATCCACAGGCGGATCAAAATAAAATAAGATATTGTTCAACAGTTTTATTGTCGTCCAAGCTTGCGAGACTTATTGTGGACGCTCTAGAAGACAGCCAGCCTATTACGTGTAGTACCTGCACTTAACCTTTTGGGAAAATACGTCAGTTTACACTGGTAAATACAAATTAACTGACTCATTTTGAAAAGATTGAAAATTGATTTAAATGCACATGGCATAAAATATTTTTATAACTTGGGATAATTATGCAATATAATCTTGTAAGGGATTTACATGTTATTTATGCGTTCAGTAGCCCGATCCGTAGACCGGGTTAAAGATCAATAGACACACCACAATATAGAGTTATACACTGACGGGTGTACGCCTACACCCCGTGCTCAGGTCGTGGCCATCTCGTAAGATGATGCCAAGGATATCCGGGACATGGTCATTAACCCCCCAAAGGCTTTAAGCAATAAAACACCTTCAAAACAAGGTCATCTCAATAAATTTAACCACTATTCGATTAAAGAATTCAATGCCGGACCAAGCGGTATTTTATATACCGTACCCCAAGCCCGTATAGGGAAAATAAGTTAAAAGTATTTACCTTGGTAAGTATGAATCACAATTAGCAAGTGAAGGTAGCTTTTACTGGGTCTCCTATTCTGGAACAAAGGTTTATAATAACCCATTAGATTCCTAACGGGTCTTTATTTAAGCCTAAGCTTAGACCGGTTAGTTTTAAGGACGATACGGTTCAAGCGCACGATTAAGCGAAGACCGGATAGAATGTGATTTAGACCTGACAAGTTTGAATACTTGTATAATTTGGGTATGCTAAATACATTCTGGATTTTGAGACAAAAATGATAATGTTTGACCCGTTTCGGTCAATTTATGCAAACTAGTTACATAACCCGAACCGAACGCTAAAAGAGCGTTACGGGTAACCACAAGAGTCATATGCAAGTTCCCTGAGATAATATGCTTTAAATATGTTATAATATTAGTAAGATAACTTCTATTTTGCCTCATACGGATTTAAACTCAATTTACGCCTTATAAGGGCATTTTGGTCATTTAAAAGATTATAAAAGAGTTAAATTGGAAATCTGAGTTACAGGTCTGATTTATACAGTAAATATACTTAATTTGACATATTATAACAGTAGGGTATGACCCATTTATGAAACTTATCATTTAAAATCGAACTATGCACCTTAGGGATATTTTGGTAATTTCACAAGGGCTTAAACGGTCAAAACTGGAAACCTGAGTTCAAAAACTTATACTTACTGTTATTTTATAAAAACATGTTAAAAACATCAGTAGGTATAACCCTTATACGCTTAATATGGTTATAGTACATACTATGCGTTAAAAATGCTTAAAAAGGCGATTTAGAGCCGTTTCCGGGTTTTCAAAGGAAAGCTGATATTTTTATATTTCCAGAATGCTGAAAATATTTTATTTAACAAATAAAATCAGTAGAAAAAGGTTTGGGGTCAAAAAGATTTATAAAACTCATTTTATGGCTTAAAAGGTCAAAACCGGTATTAACCGAATTAAACTTAGAGGCCTATGATACGATCAGCCAAAAATTAAATAAAAATCTTCAAAAATCCCAAAATATTATATAACATCAGTTGGTAAAAAGTTTGGTATCAAAAAGTGGGCTTAAATAGGTTATACGCTAATTACGCCGTTTATTTAACATAAAGCTTTAGATTTACGATATCGGGCATAACTCTAAATCTGGACCTCCAACTGATATCAAATTTTCGGTGCAAGTTTATAATTTAGTAATAAAGGTTTTTACTCTTTCACTTTTCCAAAAATCACGTTTTATAGCAAAAAGGGCAAAATAGTCATATTTAAGCATAAACCGGTAACATGCATATGAATCGGACAAGCGTTGAACCAAGTCTTAAAATCTCGAGAGTTGCACATAAATACAAATGGTCCAAAATAAGCTCTAAGTCAGATCTCAATCATGCATGCACGGATCCGAATCGAGAGTCAAAGAAAAAGTCATTTTATAAGACTTTCGGTTCCAATCCGGGTTTATACTAAAAATTGTCGAGTTGATCATGATAAAACATATTCTTACATTCATTACAAAGTTATTTGGATGATCAAACTGATTGCATGTAATCTACATTACTATTTATGCTAGATTTTGCAAAAACACGTTCTGTTGACTTTTTAAGAACAACTTTGACTCGACAATAATCATGCTTAGAGTGGGAATCAGAAAATACCCTTTTGAGGGTTTGTTTCCCACATAAATACCAACTTGTAGGTACTTTCAATTTGAGAAATGACTGAGCCATTTTCGTTTAATCAAAAAGTCAAACTAGAGTTACGACGGATTGACTTTCGGCTAATAATCTAAGTTAGAACGAATTAGAGAAGGTTATGAATACTTACAAGAGTCCTAATGAAGCTTAGAGATCACTATGAAGCAGCTTTGTCGACCTGAAAGCTCCAGAATAGCTCTTGTGAATTTTGAAAGATGTAAGTGTTCTTGGTTACTACCCTTTGTGCCTTCTATGCAAGTTTTGATCTGATTATAAGGTGTTTCAGGAGTTGTGAGAGGGTTACAGGTGTCCTAGCATGCATGTAATTCGATTGGTGAGTTTGGGAGGTGGTAAAAGCTGTCATCAACTCGCAAAACGGACCCAAATGCTGCTGTTCGCGATTTTCTGGAGCTGGGCGTGGGTCGCGGCCCGCTTAAGGGTGCCCAGGCGGGCCGCCTGGGCTTGCAGACCCACAAAACTTGTTTAACATTTGCGATTTGGTCCCTGATCTTCGGTTACGAGGTTTTGGCCATTTATCTTGACCCTTAGACTCTCAAACTTGATTTTTAGGAACCTTGGGACATTTACAAACATGGTAAAGTCCTCGGTTTTCTTTGCGCTCACCCGAAAAGTCACGAAATTCGACGTTGACGCTTTTAACCCTTCATGTACGGTTTTGGTCATAACTTTCTCATACGATAACGAAACTTCATGAATTTTTTACCACATATTCTAGTGAGTATATTTTAGCATTAGAAAGCTTAGGGTTTGCCAAAAGATCACTCAGAGGTATAAATTCAACATGTTGACACATTTAGCCCCTGTAGTTTGTAATTCCTCACTTTCTTACATTTTCCGCTTTGTATGATCCATGATTTAACCGTTTGAGACTATAAACATTATGTAGGGTTATTTTAGAGCCTATCTTTCCATTGTTGACACTTTGGACCCTTATAATTCCATAGTTTTACTGTTTGTTAACTTTAGTCCCTCTAAAGTATGTTTTCACATATCCAAAGCTTATGCCACGTGTCAATACATTATTGGACGTAAATTTCCGAGGTGTTACATCCTCACCCCCTTAAAAGAAATCTCGACCTCGAGATTTACTGGAACAAATGAGGGTATTTTTCTTTCATTGTGGATTCTACTTCCCAGGTGTATTCGGGACCTCTACGGGCATCCCACTTGACCTTAACAATAGGTATGTACTTTCTTCGGAGCTTCTTCACTTGTCGATCCTCAATTGACAATGGTTTTTCCACAAACTTCAAGCTTTCATCTATGTGTACATCTGTATGCGGTATGACCAGTGATTTGTCAGCGAAACACTTCTTCAGATTACAGATGTGGAACACATTATGTATAGCGCTAAGTTCTTCAGGAAAGTTTAACTTGTAAGCAACTGATCCGACGCGTTCGATAACCTCAAAAGGTCCTATGTATCTCGGGCTCAGCTTACCTTTCTTACCAAATCGCATCACTCCCTTCCAGGGTGATACCTTAAGCAATACTTTGTCACCTACTTCGAAGTGAAAAGGCTTACGCTTTGGATCCGCATAACTTTTCTGCCTATCCCTGGCAGCTTTCAAACGATCGCGAATTTGGACAATCTTATCCGTTGTCTCAAAAATAATCTCTGGTCCTGTTAGTTGGACATCTCCAACTTCCGCCCAACAAATAGGCGATCTACACTTTCTACCGTATAGGGCCTCAAAAGGCGCAGCTTTTATGCTGGAGTGGTAGCTATTGTTGTAGGAGAATTCAATTAGTGGTAGGTTCTTATCCCAACTACCACCCAAGTCGATCGCACATGCACGTAGCATGTCTTCCAAAGTTTGAATAGTACGCTCGCTTTGACCATCAGTCTGTGGATGATAAGCCGTACTAAAATTCAAACGAGTGCCCAAGGATTGTTGGAAACTCTTCCAAAAATGTGACGTATATCTAGTATCTCTATCGGAGATAATAGATACAGGTATACCATGCAGCGCTACAATCTTATCAACGTATAATTGAGCTAACATATCGGAGCTATAAGTCTCCTTGATGGGTAGGAAATGAGCTGACTTCGTCAGTCTATCTACTATGACCCATATAGTATCATTTCCCTTTCTCGTCGTTGGCAACTTGGTGATGAAATCCATTGTCACCATTTCCCATTTCCACGTGGGAATTTCAGGTTGTTGAAGCAAACCTGACGGCTTCTGATGCTCAGCTTTGACTTGCGCACAAGTCAAACATTTAGCTACATGCTCTGCTACGGACTTTTTCAAACCAATCCACCAGTAGTTTGCCTTTAGATCCTGGTACATCTTATCAGCTCCAGGATGAACGGAATATTTGGAGCTGTGGGCTTCCTGGAGGATAACATCCCGAAGTCCTCCATAAACTGGAACCCATATTCGTCCATTCAGTCTTAGCATTCCATCTTTGTCATAGGATAACTGTTCCTCAGTTACTCCTAGCTTTTCTTCAGGATAATTAGCTTCCAACACAGCTTCCTTCTGTGCAGCTAACACCCTTTCGTTCAAATTATTCCTTATTTCTATGCGCTTGGCATTGATCCTTATCGGCTTCACTCTTTCTTTTCTGCTTAAGGCGTCAGCAACTACATTTGCCTTGCCTGGATGGTATCTTATCTCACAGTCGTAATCATTTAAAGTTTTCATCCATCGCCTTTGTCGCATGTTCAATTCCTTCTGATTGAACAAATGTTGAAGGCTCTTGTGATCCGAATAGATTACACACTTCATTCCATACAAGTAGTGTCTCCAAAGTTTCAATGCAAATACGACGGCACCCAGTTCCAAGTCGTGGGTGGTGTAGTTTTTCTCGTGCACCTTTAGTTGTCGTGAAGTGTAGGCAATGACCTTGCCTCTCTGCATGAGTACACAGCCCATGCCAGTGTGTGACGCATTGCAATACACCACGAATTCTTCCATACCATCGGGCAATGTTAACACTGGTGCATTGCTCAACTTCTTCTTCAGAATGTCAAAGGATTCCTGCTGCTTAGGGCCCCAATCAAACTTAATCTTCTTACGCGTCAACGAAGTTAGGGGCGCAGCAATCCTTGAAAAATTTTCGATGAATCGCCTATAGTATCCTGCTAATCCTAGGAAACTGCGAATTTCGGTAGGCGTCTTTGGCTCTTGCCAATTCATAACTGCTTCTACCTTAGCGGGATCTACTTGGATTCCACGCTCACTTACCACATGCCCAAGGAATTGGACTTCTCGAAGCCAAAATTCGCACTTTGAAAATTTGGCATAGAGCTTCTCATGATGTAGAAGTTTGAGAATACAACGAAGGTGTTTCTCGTGGTCAGCCTGGTTCTTTGAGTAGATAAGGATGTCGTCAATAAAGAGGATGACGAATTTATCCAGATAAGGCTTGCAAACGTGATTCATGAGATCCATGGATGTGGCTGGTGCGTTAGTGAGCCCAAAAGGCATCACTAGGAACTCGTAATGTCCATAACGAGTCCTAAACGCTGTCTTGTGAACATCTTCATCCTTGACCTTCAACTGGTGATAGCCTGACCTCAAGTCGATCTTGGAAAAGTAGCTTGCCCCTTGTAACTGATCGAACAGATCATCGATCCTAGGCAAAGGATACCTATTCTTGATGGTGACTTTATTAAGCTCGCGGTAATCGATGCACAGATGCATCGATCCATCCTTCTTTTTGACAAACAAAATCGGCGCTCCCCAAGGAGACGAGCTAGGTCTAATAAAACCCTTAGCTAACAGATCATCTAATTGCGTCCTTAACTCCTTCATCTCCGTTGGTGCCAACCTATATGGTGCTCTCGCTACTGGCGTCGCACCCGGAATGATGTCAATTCGAAACTCCACTTGCCTATCTGGTGGTAAGCCAGGTAGTTCTCCCGGAAACACTTCAGGGTATTCCGAAATGACAGGGATATCTTCAATCTTCGGCTTTGGCTCATCAACAGTAACTTGCGCCATATAAATGACACAACCTTTCTGCAGACATCTGGATGCCTTGAGCATGGACACTTGCTCAGGCAATCCATGCTGGGTATCTCCTTGGATAGTGAGTGACTCACCGGACGGAGTTTTAACTACCACTTGCTTTCTGTTGCACACAATCTGGGCTTGGTTATGTGACAACCAATCCATACCTATCACTACGTCAAAACCGGCTAGCTTAAAGGGAAGTAAGGATAATGGAAAAGAGTGATTCCTAATGGATATAACACATCCATCTAAAACGGTTGAGGCGGTTTCTATGGTTCCATCAGCTAATTCCACCTCATACTTCACACTTAAGGCCTTTATAGGCAATTTTAACAACTCACAGAATTTATTATCTACAAAAGACTTATCTGCTCCAGAGTCAAACAATACTCTAGCAAAAACATCATTTACAAGAAAAGTACCTGTAATAACGTTGTCATCTTGAACTGCTTCCTTAGCGTCCATCTTGAAGACTCTTGCATTGGTCTTCTTTCCATCATCAGTTTTCTTAGCGTTCTTTGGGTAATTAGACTTAATGTGCCCCTTCTCGTTGCAACCGTAACATGTTGCATCCTTCAGACCCTTACACTTCAAAGTCGTATGATCCTTAGATTTGCAGATTCCACAGGGTCTCGTGAGGGACTGCGATTTCAACTCTAAGCGACACTTCCCAAAATGGTTTTTCTTACAGGTTTTGCATTTGGGCTTATCCCCTGATTGTTGCCACTCTCTCTTAAATCCCGACCCTTTCCTGTGGTCGTTATTCCCTCGGTGTCTCTTCTCCGATCTCCGTGAGGTATCGTCCTCACGTTTCCTCTTATTCTCTTCCGAGTTCTTAAGTGCTCTCAATCTGACTACGTCCTGGGTGAGAGAGAGAGATAGATCAGTTACTGATCTGAACGTTGTAGGCCTCGATGCCTTAACACTTGCCTTAATCTCAGGTGCCAATCCCCCAATGAAACGGGCAATCCTTCTCGGCTCTGGGGTTACCAAGTATGGAACCAACCTAGATAGGGTATTGAAAGTGGTGAGGTATGCCTGGCAGTCTAGATTTTTCATCACTAAAGATACGAAGTCTGACTCGATCCTTTCAACTTCGTGTTGTGGGCAAAAATTCTCTTTAATAAGGGCTACGAACTGATCCCATGACATACTGTAAAGTGTGGCATTTCCGGCAGCTTGTAAGAGAGATTTCCACCACGCCAGTGCGTCCCCTTTGAATGATTGGGATACGTACTTCACTACGTCCCGATCAGCACACCCGCTGATATCTACAACTGTATCCATTTCGTCTAACCAGGTCATGCAGTCGACCGCTCCCTTCTCCCCAGTAAAGTCACTGGGTTTACATGAGACGAAGTACTTATACGTACAGGACTTACTGTGCGATTCATGTTTCTGCTTGATCTCCTTTTTCGGGATACTGCTGTGGTTAGAGGAGTGATTATCCTCATCATTCTTCTTTAGCTCGTCTTTCTTAGATGCATCCTTCTTAGAGAGTGGTTTGGTATGAGCCTCAGAATGATCCTTGGTCTTGGAATGTGGCGCGGACCGGGCCCTACTTCGGGTCCTACTTGGTTCACTATATTGCCTTTCAATGGCTTTGGCAACAGCATTTTCTACTAATGCTTGTAGCTCCGCACCAGTTATATGTATTCTAGTGTTATCTGGTCCTTCCTCGGAGTGACTGTTTACTTCTTCAGACTTAGCCATGTGGTTTTAGGTGCTACATAAAAGTAAGGACAAGGTCTATTTAGAAACCTAACAGTATTATCGTTCTTGACGATTTATTAACCATGGTAATAAGAGCCATATTAGTTAATTTAATTAATTTCATTCAGGACTTTTTATTAGCAACTTTACCCTAGAATGAAATATATATATTGGCACAATAGGCCTAGTCACTTGGACAATTTCTAAATTTTGAATTCAGATTTTTATAGGATTAGGATTGTATAATTAAAACAAATAAACCCTTTGCTTGGCAGGGAGTTTGTAAACCACGACTGCCCTTTTTGTTTTATATGACATTAGTCATAACCCGTAGGCATCAAGTCACAATCAGATATATATAGAATACAAATTTGGATAGCTTATTAAAAAGAGTGACATGTGTGATTTTGCGGATCACGCTTGCCAAGAATGTTAACATGTTTACAGATGTTAACAGAGATTTGAATCTTTTAAATAGGTTCTACCATATTGGCCAGGTCTTTTAATATGACATTCAAGCTAGGTTTTACCTTTTTAAGATTCTTACTATTAAAATGGTAAAATAAAATAAAAATTACTATTTTTCATTTATTTGTATATTATATTCATGCATAAAATTTTAAAATGAAAAACTTAATTTAGCCATTTCAATTAATTTAACTAACATAGGTTTGCCCTAAACGGGACTTTTACTCAAATAACATGCCCACGCAGGAGCTAAGCTAACAAACAAACCCACGCAGGGGTCAAACAGAAACAACAAACCCACGCAGGGGTAGAACAGAAAGGAAAATATGCCCACGCAGGGGCAGAGTACAGAAATAAATGTCCTCGCAGGGACATGATTAAATAACTAGCAAACAAAGGATTTAGTAGTCCTTCTTGCTCTTTCCCTTGATCAAATCCACCATCTTCTTAAACATCCCACGATTATGCCGACGCTCTTCCCGCAATTCATGCCGCATCTCGCGTCGCACATCATTTATCCGTTGAAGGATTTCTTGAACTTGTGGTGGCGACATCATCGGTGCCGGCGGTGGTATTTGATATTGTGGTGGTTGAGGATGTAACACCCCGTGTTTTCCAAAGTCAAAGTCAAGTGTTGACTGTTATTGGAATTAAAGATTAATTTCATTTTTAGTTTCATTTTGATTTTCGTATTATTTGGAGTAAGTGTTGTATAATCAAACTAAATCGACCGATAATCGAACTGTGAATCAACGACCGACTGTGAATGATAGGAAGTAACAATGCAATAAAGCTAGTCAATCAATAATCAAGCTAATCAAACCAATCATCGAACTCAAGTGTGGGAATTTTAATGCTTTTTATACGTGTGTGTGTGCCTTATGTGTTACTTGTGCATGTTTACTTTTATGTTAAAGTGTGTGGTGAATCAATCAAATCAATCAAGACTCAAAGGTGAATCAAACTCAATGGAAATCGAACCCGAAATGGTTGTAAGGATGCTTGTATGTTAGATATAGTAGTTGAGACTAAAAGTAATTTGATTAGGAATTCTATCATCCTCAAATCATCGTTCATCAAAGTCGAAATATCAAAAATCGTCGCGAAACACTCAAAACCAGGCAAGCCGATCGAACAGGGCAACCTGATCGAACAGGCTAGCCGATCGAACAGGACTGTTCGATCGGACAGCTGCTCGATCAGGAATGCTGTTCGATCAGCTGACCTTTCCTCTTTTGGAAGCCTATAAATAGGGCTGTCCTTGTCAAGCTTTCCACTTTTGGAAAAGCTCTGACCGACCAGCCTCTTCTACTCACTAAATCCAAGATTTCTCTCAAACCGGTAAGTATTTCACTCTAATTCTTGTACGTTTTTGTTCATTAATCGATTCTCCATCTTTCTATCTTTTAAAATCTGAATTTCATCCATGAAATCACCAAGATCTAGGTGTTCTTGAGTGATGTCATCATGGTGTTCTTGGTGTTCATCAAGAACTTCATGTTCTTGACTTCATTCAACCATGAATAAGCTAGATCTAACCGATTTCCACATAAATAACCTAAAATCTTCAAAGGATCTTAACATTTCACGGTGGAAAAAGGATTGGAAGATAGGTTTTCATCTATCTTTCAACTCTTTTACACTCAAACCGGTGAAAACGAGCTTGAACCAATTTATAAATCAATCTAAACAAACACACGGTTCAAGATTCGGGTTCTACCGAGAGATATACCGATTCCGGGTTAAACGTTAAACTTGGATTCCAAACCGTCTCTGACCGAGTTTGGGTGATTCCTGCTCGAGTCAGTAGGCTAAATGGGGACTTCAGCTTTGTGGTTCAACTCGTAGTCAAAATATCTCTAAAACATCAACAATTAACGGGAATAACCAAGTGTTAGGTGAAAGGTTAACTGAATCGAGAAGCTGGCCGAACGGCTAGGCTGTTCGATCGAACAGCCCAACCGAACGACTATGCCAGCCGACCGGTTAGGCTAACCGATCGACTAGCACTTAGACCCACCAACTCACAAAAGTGTAGTATTGACGAGGTACTGTTCGATCGACTACGCCACTCGATTGTAATCATTACTGCTCGAATCATGAGATACTATACTTTAAAACACTAAACTTTTGAAACAATGGAATGTCACCCGATCGAGCATGCTAACCGATCGAGTGACATCTTGCCAAGTCTGCAATGCTAACCGATCGGTTGGGCTAACCGATCGAACAGCAGTTCGATCGGCCAACCTGAAAGGTAGTACAAACCATCATACACAAACACATCCTTCTCATCAAAGGAAGAAACAATCCACTTGAAGGAAACCAGCCGATCGAGCCAGCCAGCCGATCAAATGGATGTTCGAACGGACTTCCAACCCAATCGAACAGCCCACTCGATCGAACTGCTGTCCGATCGAATGGCCTACCCGATCCAAGTACATTGTTTACTTTTTCCGCGTTACTCATCGTTGTATTATCGAACTATTCAGGCTAAACTATTCTCAGTGCTCCCTTCAATCCACGATCAACCACTGTGAGTATACTCGACCCCTTTTTGCTTTCAGCACTGTTGGGTGTTACATACGTTCTCTATCAAATTCACAAATAACTCAAACTATTTGAACGCTAACCTACTTGCATGTATTACTTGTCTAAATGATTGCTGTTTATTATGTTTACACGTGGAGTGCTATCTACCTGCTTTAGCAACATAGTACTATAGTTTGGACTCAGCACCCGTTCACACGGGGGTTGCTAAGGACAATTACTTGCATGGATTACGGTGGTAATCATGTATTGCGAACTGTCTCGGACAGTCAACTCGAAGTCATTGGTATCGATGGTCCCATGTCGATAATTTACATGCATCGTTTTCCCTTGTGTACGTGCTTGGTTATGCGTAAACTATTCGAACTCTATATGCTATATCAAACTTGTGTACTCACCTTTACATTATATGTATTGACTTTTATTTTAACGTATGTGACAGGTGTTTAAGCTACTAGCGTGCTAGGGAAGCGAGGCAATAATAAGCTTCTAGGAGTTTGTGACCTTAGGACAGTGTCCACGTACCTGTTCCAGGGCCATAATTATCTGTAGATCTTGCACTGGCACCTGTAGTCAGTAAGATCTATAGTTAGCAGTCTAGAAGTCTTAAAACAATATTTACATTCGGTTTGTAATAATTAAGAATTTGAGTTGTCGGAACAGTTCCCATATTGTTTAGTCGATTTCTATGATAACTTGATATTGTTTGGGACACGGTATGGGACGTGTTGTGTAACTGAATTGTATGTTAGTTGTTATGGAAACTTCTGAACAATCTGTTTCGCTCAGTGCCGCGCCCCGATGATTCCGCCATCGGTTGGGGTGTGACAGATTGGTATCAGAGCCATAACTATAGGGAATTAGGTTAGACACGATCTAGTCCGGATCGCTGTCTTAGAGACCTAGACTATAGTTAGGAACCAAGAGACCAAGTTTATGTGCTTATTTTATGTCGTTTTCTTCTGTTCTACCATTACATCCGAACTCCGAGCCAAATTTTGTAATTTGGACGGGATTAGGAGTGAAACCCGCAAATTCCTGCCTAAATTACGAATTTTTGCCAATTACTTTGTGCTAATTTCTATCAACAAAACGGGGGAAAGCTATACCAAATTCGGGGCTGAAACCCATAATTTGATGAAAACTTCCTCTAGATTTTCTTAAAACAAGGAAGAAATTTGCTAAGCTAGGGGTGAAACCCTAACCTTGGCAGTTATTCCAACTTTATTTTATCTCGCCAAGGCAGTTGACGGACTCCAACGACCTGAACTCACGAGTATGGCCTAGAATGCGCATGCATAATGCCCAAGAATCGAGGCAGAAACATGTCCCCTAGAGTCGAAAGTGACGACAAGTCAACTGTGAATAGTTAAATTGCCATGGTTAGTCAAAGTCTAGTAGCCGCAGACAATCCACTTTCCGATTTTGAGTGTTGCTTTGTTGATTTTATATGATTTACCTGTTTACGTATTTCAAGATTTGTTGGTTACTCCATTTGTTATCAATCTGCGTGACCTTTGTTGCTATCCTATCTCGACTCAAATCCTTGTTGATGTGATCTAAACGAAACCAGTGTGCTATGCTACTCGACGTGTTATACACGATCACTATATTCGAAAACTTAGAGGCGGTTAGGAAACTAAGTGCGCTATGCTACGCTATACGACTAAGTTAGACGATACGATGAGATGCTATTCGATATGCAAAACGAACGACACTCGACTTGTGGTTATAGGTTTCTGTTTTCTGACTACCTCTGTGATAAAAAAATTGCGTACGTGTTTAGGAAATTATGTGCCCTATTTGCTTAATTGCTTATGCGCTCTAATTGCTTCTGTGCTTATGTGCCTCTATGATTATGTGCTTATGTGATTATATGTGTTACGTGACGTGAGATGCGACGTGATTCTAAGCGTTAGTAAACTAAGACGTGCGAGATTCGAATTCGTTGTGTTGAGCCCTATGGCGATGTCTATTGCAGACCATGTCGTCATCATCAAGGCCTCGTCAACGTCTTACTCGTCGGGAGAAGAGAGATCGTCGTCTTGCTGCTATCCTCTCTAAAACAGTAGCAAAGGCTGTGAGTGAAGTATTCGAGAACGCAAGCAAGTCATCTGAGGAATCCCGAACCCTCACGCCCAAGGACTCCAACAAAGCTACTTTTAGCTTCAAACAATTCAAGGCATGTGGGCCAAAAGAGTTTACCGGTGAAGATGGCCCTACGGCTCTGTTTCATTGGTTTGACTCTGTGGAAGTTACCCTTCGTCAAAGCGGATGTCCAGATCACCTCCGTACTCTCAATGCTACCGGTGTCTTCCAGTCACGAGCTTTGGACTGGTGGACCGCAGAAAGGAACAAGCGCGGGAACGACGCTGCATACGAGCTGACGTGGAAGGAATTGAAAGCGATCATGATGGACGAGTTCTGTCCTCCCCACGAACGCCAAAAGTTGGAGGATGAGTTCTGGAGTATCAAGCAAAAGGAGGGTGACAATGCTGGTCTCACTGCCCGTTTCAAGCAATTGAGTATCATATGTCCCGACCAGGTCAAGACTTCTGACATGACCATCAAGAAATACATCCGTGCTCTTCCGGATTGTGTCGCAGATTTTGTTCACGCCTCCAAGCCCGCAACGATAGAGGAGACCTACCTACTCGCCGCTGAGATTAATGACAAGCGGGTGAAGGCTGGTTTCTGGGATAAGCAAACCAAGTCTTTGCATCAAGTCACCGCAGCATCAACCGATAACACCACTGCCCAAGCCTCCAAGTCTTCGAGAAGAAGAAAGAAGAACAAAAGTTGTGCTGCCGCAACCACTGCTGCTCCCATTCAGTCTGTGCCAGCACAACAACAGCAACCACAGCGTTCAGCGCCAGTGATCAATGCGCCGCCAGCGAAGCGTGCGTACACCGGCCCCCACCCACTCTGTGCTACATGTTCCTATCATCATCCGGTGGGTGTGGCCTGCCGATTCTGTGCCCACTGCAACGTTTACGGGCATTTCACTGCGAGTTGCCGCTATGGTCCCCGTCAAGCTCAAGCTCAAGCCGCTGTTAACCAAGCTCTACTCCCTGCTCCTCAAGCTCCTCAAGCTGCACAGGCCCCGGCAAACAATGTTCGGACCTGCTTTGCATGTGGTGACCCTAACCACTTCGCAAACCGGTGCCCGAACAGGGTGGTGAAACAAGAAGCTCAACAACCCCAGCAACAACAACAACAGCCTCAACAACAAGCCGCTCACGCCAGAACTTTCAACATCAATGCACGTCAGGCTCAAGCTGACAACAACGTGGTCAATGGTACGTTCCTTGTGAATGGTATATATGCATCATGTTTGTTTGATACTGGAGCCGATAACTGCTTTGTGTCATTTGAATTTGAGAAGCTTCTTAGACGTAAGCGCTCTTATCTTTCGACGCCTTTCGAAGTAGAAGTCGCTACAGGAAGAACCATTGCTGTCAATTCTGTGCTCCGTGATTGTACTCTCAAGCTCAACAATCATATATTCCCGATTAATCTCATTCCAATGCAGCTCGGAAGTTTCGATGTCATAGTAGGCATGGACTTTCTTCGTGAAAACCATGCTGAAGTTGTGTGTGCCGATAAGATGATTCGTTTTGTGCTAGCTAGTGGTGATATTCTATGTGTTTACGGTGAAACTACTGCGAAAGATCTCAAGCTCATGTCCTGTCTTCAAGCTCGCAAATATCTCCGCAAGGAATATCGAGCCTTCTTGGCCAACATTGTTGTAGCAGAGACGGACAAGAAAAAGAAAGTTGAAGTCAAGGATGTCCCCGTTGTCCGAGAATTTCCTCAGGTGTTCCCTGATGATCTTCCTGGATTACCTCCAAGTCGTGATATCGACTTTCGAATCGACCTTATTCCAGGAGCTAACCCAGTAGCCAAAGCTCCGTATCGACTCGCTCCATCTGAGATGCGAGAACTCTCAAACCAACTCCAAGAGTTACTTGAAAAAGGCTTCATTCGCCCGAGCACTTCTCCATGGGGCGCACCAGTCCTTTTCGTCAAAAAGAAGGACGGGTCGTTCCGAATGTGCATCGACTACCGGGAATTGAACAAGCTGACCATCAAGAACCGATACCCCTTACCAAGAATCGATGATCTGTTTGACCAATTACAAGGTGCTCAGTGTTTCTCCAAGATTGATCTACGTTCAGGCTACCATCAGTTGCGGATTCAAGAGGAAGATATACCCAAAACCGCTTTTCGAACCCGATATGGCCACTACGAATTTGTTGTCATGCCTTTTGGTCTGACCAACGCACCCGCGGTCTTCATGGATCTGATGAATCGCGTGTGTAAACCGTTCTTAGACCGTTTCGTCATTGTATTCATCGACGATGTCCTGATCTATTCCAGGTCGAGGGCCGAACATGCGCAGCAATTGCGATTGGTTCTCGAGTTGCTTCAGGGAAACCAACTCTACGCCAAATTCTCCAAGTGTGAGTTCTGGTTAGAGGAGGTTCAATTTCTGGGTCATATTGTGAATAGTCGGGGTATACACGTTGATCCTGCAAAGATTGAGGCAGTCAAGGGGTGGGTTACGCCAAAGAATCCGTCAGAAGTTCGCTCTTTTCTCGGATTAGCTGGTTATTATCGACGATTCATTGAAGGATTCTCAAAGATTGCTGTACCGCTTACCTCCCTTACTCATAAAGACAAGCCTTTCGTGTGGGGAACCGCGCAGGAGACTGCTTTCCAAACCCTCAAACACATGCTGTGCCATGCACCAGTTCTTACACTGCCGGACGGAAGCGATGACTTCGTTGTCTATTGTGATGCTTCAAACCTTGGACTTGGCTGTGTTCTCATGCAACGAGACAAGGTTATAGCTTACGCATCTCGACAGCTCAAAATCCACGAGAAGAACTATACAACCCATGACCTCGAGCTAGGCGCAGTTATCTTTGCCTTAAAGATTTGGCGACACTACCTCTATGGTACAAAGTGCACGATCTTCACCGATCACAAGAGCCTACAACATATATTTAACCAAAGAGAACTCAATATGCGTCAACGCCGATGGGTAGAACTTCTCAACGATTACGACTGTGAGATCCGTTATCACCCAGGCAAAGCGAATGTAGTTGCAGACGCCCTCAGCAGAAAGAATTACGTGATAGGTGTTCGAAACATCCAGGCTCAGTATAACCTCGAAACTCTCATCCGCGAAGCACAACACGCTTGCTTCAACGAGCGTACGTTGAAGAAAGAACGAATCTATCACGAAGGAACTCAGCTCGTGAGCAAAGCCAACGGGATATTCTATTATCTGGACCGAATCTGGGTTCCGAGGAGGACAGATTTGCGAAAGATCATCATGAACGAAGCCCACAAATCTCGGTATTCCATTCATCCCGGTGCGGACAAAATGTACCAGGACCTTCGCTACAAGTACTGGTGGCCTGGGATGAAAAGGGATATTGCTCTATATGTTGGTAGCTGTTTAACTTGTGCAAGAGTCAAGGCTGAACACCAAAGACCTTCAGGCTTACTCGAACAACCGCCGATACCCGTATGGAAGTGGGAAAGCATAGCTATGGATTTCATAACTAAGCTTCCGACCACGCCATCAGGTCACGACAGTATTTGGGTTATAGTCGACCGTCTAACCAAATCAGCCCACTTTCTGCCAATACGAGAAGACTATAAGGTGGCCAAGCTAGCCCAAATCTACACCGACGAGATCATTAAGAATCATGGTACGCCTCGAGACATCATTTCGGATCGCGATGCTCGGTTTACATCGAGATTGTGGGAAACTTTTCAAGCAGCTCTTGGTACGACGCTGAATTTGAGTACCGCATTCCACCCGCAAACCGACGGGCAGACTGAAAGAACGATTCGTACTATTGAAGACATGCTCCGTGCGTGTGTTATTGATTTTGGTGGTAGTTGGAACAAACACCTACCATTGGTCGAATTTTCGTACAATAATAGCTATCACTCCAGCATCGAAATGGCACCTTTCGAAGCCTTGTATGGTAGGAGATGTCGATCGCCTATTGTATGGCACGAGGTCGGTCATTCACAATTGACTGGGCCCGAAATTCTGCAAGAAACGACTGACAAGATCCACCAGATAAGGGAAAATTTGGTAAAGGCCCGGGACAGACAAAAGATGTACGCCGATAAACGACGCAGGCCCCGCGAATTTGCAGTTGGCGACTACGTGCTCCTAAAGGTATCACCTTGGAAGGGAGTAGTCCGATTCGGCAAAAGAGGGAAACTTGCGCCTCGATTTGTTGGACCTTTTAAGATTCTGGAAAGGATCGGTAAAGTTGCCTACAAACTCGAATTACCGGAGGAACTCAGCAATGTCCACCCGACTTTCCATATTTCAAACCTTCGAAAATGCGTAGCCAACCACGACGCAATAATACCACCCGACGATCTTCAGGTCAATGAGACGCTACACTTCGTGGAAAAGCCTGTCGAAATCATGGACCGACAGACCAAGCAACTCAGACGCTCTCGCATCCCTATTGTAAAGGTACGATGGGAAGGCAAACGAGGCGCGGAGTTCACTTGGGAACTCGAAAGTGACATGAAGGCCAAGTACCCGCAGTTGTTCAGATAGATCTGAAGCATCAAATAGGTAAAATCACACGGCGATGTACGGTTCTCGGCCTAATTTCGGGACGAAATTCCCTAAAGGAAGGGAGACTGTAACACCCCGTGTTTTCCAAAGTCAAAGTCAAGTGTTGACTGTTATTGGAATTAAAGATTAATTTCATTTTTAGTTTCATTTTGATTTTCGTATTATTTGGAGTAAGTGTTGTATAATCAAACTAAATCGACCGATAATCGAACTGTGAATCAACGACCGACTGTGAATGATAGGAAGTAACAATGCAATAAAGCTAGTCAATCAATAATCAAGCTAATCAAACCAATCATCGAACTCAAGTGTGGGAATTTTAATGCTTTTTATACGTGTGTGTGTGCCTTATGTGTTACTTGTGCATGTTTACTTTTATGTTAAAGTGTGTGGTGAATCAATCAAATCAATCAAGACTCAAAGGTGAATCAAACTCAATGGAAATCGAACCCGAAATGGTTGTAAGGATGCTTGTATGTTAGATATAGTAGTTGAGACTAAAAGTAATTTGATTAGGAATTCTATCATCCTCAAATCATCGTTCATCAAAGTCGAAATATCAAAAATCGTCGCGAAACACTCAAAACCAGGCAAGCCGATCGAACAGGGCAACCTGATCGAACAGGCTAGCCGATCGAACAGGACTGTTCGATCGGACAGCTGCTCGATCAGGAATGCTGTTCGATCAGCTGACCTTTCCTCTTTTGGAAGCCTATAAATAGGGCTGTCCTTGTCAAGCTTTCCACTTTTGGAAAAGCTCTGACCGACCAGCCTCTTCTACTCACTAAATCCAAGATTTCTCTCAAACCGGTAAGTATTTCACTCTAATTCTTGTACGTTTTTGTTCATTAATCGATTCTCCATCTTTCTATCTTTTAAAATCTGAATTTCATCCATGAAATCACCAAGATCTAGGTGTTCTTGAGTGATGTCATCATGGTGTTCTTGGTGTTCATCAAGAACTTCATGTTCTTGACTTCATTCAACCATGAATAAGCTAGATCTAACCGATTTCCACATAAATAACCTAAAATCTTCAAAGGATCTTAACATTTCACGGTGGAAAAAGGATTGGAAGATAGGTTTTCATCTATCTTTCAACTCTTTTACACTCAAACCGGTGAAAACGAGCTTGAACCAATTTATAAATCAATCTAAACAAACACACGGTTCAAGATTCGGGTTCTACCGAGAGATATACCGATTCCGGGTTAAACGTTAAACTTGGATTCCAAACCGTCTCTGACCGAGTTTGGGTGATTCCTGCTCGAGTCAGTAGGCTAAATGGGGACTTCAGCTTTGTGGTTCAACTCGTAGTCAAAATATCTCTAAAACATCAACAATTAACGGGAATAACCAAGTGTTAGGTGAAAGGTTAACTGAATCGAGAAGCTGGCCGAACGGCTAGGCTGTTCGATCGAACAGCCCAACCGAACGACTATGCCAGCCGACCGGTTAGGCTAACCGATCGACTAGCACTTAGACCCACCAACTCACAAAAGTGTAGTATTGACGAGGTACTGTTCGATCGACTACGCCACTCGATTGTAATCATTACTGCTCGAATCATGAGATACTATACTTTAAAACACTAAACTTTTGAAACAATGGAATGTCACCCGATCGAGCATGCTAACCGATCGAGTGACATCTTGCCAAGTCTGCAATGCTAACCGATCGGTTGGGCTAACCGATCGAACAGCAGTTCGATCGGCCAACCTGAAAGGTAGTACAAACCATCATACACAAACACATCCTTCTCATCAAAGGAAGAAACAATCCACTTGAAGGAAACCAGCCGATCGAGCCAGCCAGCCGATCAAATGGATGTTCGAACGGACTTCCAACCCAATCGAACAGCCCACTCGATCGAACTGCTGTCCGATCGAATGGCCTACCCGATCCAAGTACATTGTTTACTTTTTCCGCGTTACTCATCGTTGTATTATCGAACTATTCAGGCTAAACTATTCTCAGTGCTCCCTTCAATCCACGATCAACCACTGTGAGTATACTCGACCCCTTTTTGCTTTCAGCACTGTTGGGTGTTACATACGTTCTCTATCAAATTCACAAATAACTCAAACTATTTGAACGCTAACCTACTTGCATGTATTACTTGTCTAAATGATTGCTGTTTATTATGTTTACACGTGGAGTGCTATCTACCTGCTTTAGCAACATAGTACTATAGTTTGGACTCAGCACCCGTTCACACGGGGGTTGCTAAGGACAATTACTTGCATGGATTACGGTGGTAATCATGTATTGCGAACTGTCTCGGACAGTCAACTCGAAGTCATTGGTATCGATGGTCCCATGTCGATAATTTACATGCATCGTTTTCCCTTGTGTACGTGCTTGGTTATGCGTAAACTATTCGAACTCTATATGCTATATCAAACTTGTGTACTCACCTTTACATTATATGTATTGACTTTTATTTTAACGTATGTGACAGGTGTTTAAGCTACTAGCGTGCTAGGGAAGCGAGGCAATAATAAGCTTCTAGGAGTTTGTGACCTTAGGACAGTGTCCACGTACCTGTTCCAGGGCCATAATTATCTGTAGATCTTGCACTGGCACCTGTAGTCAGTAAGATCTATAGTTAGCAGTCTAGAAGTCTTAAAACAATATTTACATTCGGTTTGTAATAATTAAGAATTTGAGTTGTCGGAACAGTTCCCATATTGTTTAGTCGATTTCTATGATAACTTGATATTGTTTGGGACACGGTATGGGACGTGTTGTGTAACTGAATTGTATGTTAGTTGTTATGGAAACTTCTGAACAATCTGTTTCGCTCAGTGCCGCGCCCCGATGATTCCGCCATCGGTTGGGGTGTGACAGAGGAGGCTGCGGCTGCTTATATCCATAAGATGGGTATCCATAGGTCGACTGTCCCGTAGTCCAGGGACCTCCAAAAGTACCCTCCGGATTGAGAGAGTTGTAGTTCGCGGCTACCCAGTAGGGATCCTCTGTATAGTTATAACCTGGGGGAAAAGTCGGCTCGAAGGGGTTATATGCGGCCGCACTAGTATAAGCGGGGATTGGGTTCCCAAAATCCTGTG
Organism: Helianthus annuus; assembly: GCF_002127325.2. Lineage (NCBI taxonomy): Eukaryota > Viridiplantae > Streptophyta > Magnoliopsida > Asterales > Asteraceae > Helianthus > Helianthus annuus. Next base: position 10,854,478 of record NC_035434.2, read on the forward strand.
GTGGTGGTGGCGCGATTGGCGCAGATGTTACCTCTGAGACGGGGTGTGAAGGTTCTCCCATCTCTGGTTCTTCGTGAAGTGGCGAGTATCGGCTGCTACCTGAATGTGGAGGGGTGCCGATGCATATTCCCCCTCGTGTGGACATACGAGCGTTCCTTCCTCTTCGCCTTGGAGGCGGGGGAGGCAAAACCGGAGGTGGTGGCGGCGGTGGAGTGACCACGTTACGCCAGAAATCCTCAGAGGGGTCCTGCTGCTGCTGGGAGTGCAAGGTGTAGGGGAGAGTTATGGTAACTAGGGGTAAATACCCAGTCATGCTGCTTGAATCTCTCCTCATAACTGTCGGGACCATGGTAAGGTGATCCCACACACGGTGACCCATCTGAAATCTCGATGGGGTGGTTCGGTGTTCCGGACGGTGGCATGGAAGGATCGGTATCCTCATCGATATCCATCTCGTTGCCACCCGGAAAGTGGTCTTCCGGTCCAAGTGGGTTATGACCCATTGGTTCTCCCAAGTAATCATCAGGGTTGAACAGGCCCTGAAAGACAGGTGCTGGGTAATCAAAAGGTGATTGGTGGTTTTGGAGAGGTATGTAGGATTGATGGGAGTTGTGGGGCTCATTTTCTGAATGAGGCCCTAATGAGTGTGGGACAGAAGGTGAGGTACTCAGTGAGTGCCTTGCGGGTTCAGCAAAAGATCTCCACAGATTTTGAGCATCTGTGTTATGGGAGCCTGAAGGTGTTCGCCTGTGCGAAGGCCCGACTTCATGGTCATGTGAGGTTGCGTATGCTCCTTGTCCCCTTCCTCTTCCTCTCATACGTGGCGGCATTTTGTGAACCTGTCAAAAATCAAACAAGTGACACAACAAAATATATATAAGACAAAGTTAGAAAATAAAACAAATTTTGAATATTTCCTAAGTTCTTTGTCTAGACTCGAGAATCGAGGAATGTGCAATTGTGTAACTGAGATTAAACACAAAAGGCTAGTGTTTAATTCACTCAGAGTTGGCTCTGATACCAAACTGTCACACCCCTAATTTCCACGTGTCACCGGTGGGCCCGGTGGGGAGTATAGTGACGTAGTTGGCATCATCATAGACAAACAACACAATATATAAATGCACAGCGGAAGCAAAGATAGATTCATTTCAACTTTAATAGAATGTAATACTAAATATCACTAGTAGTTGAAACGGATCCACAGGCGGATCAAAATAAAATAAGATATTGTTCAACAGTTTTATTGTCGTCCAAGCTTGCGAGACTTATTGTGGACGCTCTAGAAGACAGCCAGCCTATTACGTGTAGTACCTGCACTTAACCTTTTGGGAAAATACGTCAGTTTACACTGGTAAATACAAATTAACTGACTCATTTTGAAAAGATTGAAAATTGATTTAAATGCACATGGCATAAAATATTTTTATAACTTGGGATAATTATGCAATATAATCTTGTAAGGGATTTACATGTTACTTATGCGTTCAGTAGCCCGATCCGTAGACCGGGTTAAAGATCAATAGACACACCACAATATAGAGTTATACACTGACGGGTGTACACCTACACCCTGTGCTCAGGTCGTGGCCATCTCGTAAGATGATGCCAAGGATATCCGGGACATGGTCATTAACCCCCCAAAGGCTTTAAGCAATAAAACACCTTCAAAACAAGGTCATCTCAATAAATTTAACCACTATTCGATTAAAGAATTCAATGCCGGACCAAGCGGTATTTTATATACCGTACCCCAAGCCCGTATAGGGAAAATAAGTTAAAAGTATTTACCTTGGTAAGTATGAATCACAATTAGCAAGTGAAGGTAGCTTTTACTGGGTCTCCTATTCTGAAACAAAGGTTTATAATAACCCATTAGATTCCTAACGGGTCTTTATTTAAGCCTAAGCTTAGACCGGTTAGTTTTAAGGACGATACGGTTCAAGCGCACGATTAAGCGAAGACCGGATAGAATGTGATTTAGACCCAACAAGTTTGAATACTTGTATAATTTGGGTATGCTAAATACATTCTGGATTTTGAGACAAAAATGATAATGTTTGACCCGTTTCGGTCAATTTATGCAAACTAGTTACATAACCCGAACCGAACGCTAAAAGAGCGTTACGGGTAACCACAAGAGTCATATGCAAGTTCCCTGAGATAATATGCTTTAAATATGTTATAATATCAGTAAGATAACTTCTATTTTGCCTCATACGGATTTAAACTCAATTTACGCCTTATAAGGGCATTTTGGTCATTTAAAAGATTATAAAAGAGTTAAATTGGAAATCTGAGTTACAGGTCTGATTTATACAGTAAATATACTTAATTTGACATATTATAACAGTAGGGTATGACCCATTTATGAAACTTATCATTTAAAATCGAACTATGCACCTTAGGGGTATTTTGGTAATTTCACAAGGGCTTAAACGGTCAAAACTGGAAACCTGAGTTCAAAAACTTATACTTACTGTTATTTTATAAAAATATGTTAAAAACATCAGTAGGTATAACCCTTATACGCTTAATATGGTTATAGTACATACTATGCGTTAAAAATGCTTAAAAAGGCGATTTAGAGCCGTTTCCGGGTTTTCAAAGGAAAGCTGATATTTTTATATTTCCAGAATGCTCAAAATATTTTATTTAACAAATAAAATCAGTAGAAAAAGGTTTGGGGTCAAAAAGATTTATAAAACTCATTTTATGGCTTAAAAGGTCAAAACCGGTATTAACCGAATTAAACTTAGAGGCCTATGATACGATCAGCCAAAAATTAAATAAAAATCTTCAAAAATCCCAAAATATTATATAACATCAGTTGGTAAAAAGTTTGGTATCAAAAAGTGGGCTTAAATAGGTTATACGCTAATTACGCCGTTTATTTAACATAAAGCTTTCGATTTACGATATCGGGCATAACTCTAAATCTGGACCTCCAACTGATACCAAATTTTCGGTGCAAGTTTATAATTTAGTAATAAAGGTTTCTACTCTTTCACTTTTCCAAAAATCACGTTTTATAGCAAAAAGGGCAAAATAGTCATATTTAAGCATAAACCGGTAACATGCATATGAATCGGACAAGCGTTGAACCAAGTCTTAAAATCTCAGAGAGTTGCACATAAATACAAATGGTCCAAAATAAGCTCTAAGACAGATCTCAATCATGCATGCATGGATCCGAATCGAGAGTCAAAGAAAAAGTCATTTTATAAGACTTTCGGTTCCAATTCGGGTTTATACTAAAAATTGTCGAGTTGATCATGATAAAACATATTCTTACATTCATTACAAAGTTATTTGGATGATCAAACTGATTGCATGTAATCTACATTACTATTTATGCTAGATTTTGCAAAAACACGTTCTGTTGACTTTTTATGAACAACTTTGACTCGACAATAATCATGCTTAGAGTGGGAATCAGAAAATACCCTTTTGAGGGTTTGTTTCCCACATAAATACCAACTTGTAGGTACTTTCAATTTGAGAAATGACTGAGCCATTTTCGTTTAATCAAAAAGTCAAACTAGAGTTACGACGGATTGACTTTCGGCTAATAATCTAAGTTAGAACGAATTAGAGAAGGTTATGAATACTTACAAGAGTCCTAATGAAGCTTAGAGATCACTATGAAGCAGCTTTGTCGACCAGAAAGCTCCAGAATAGCTCTTGTGAATTTTGAAAGATGTAAGTGTTCTTGGTTATTACCCTTTGTGCCTTCTATGCAAGTTTTGATCTGATTATAAGGTGTTTCAGGAGTTGTGAGAGGGTTACAGGTGTCTTAGCATGCATGTAATTCGATTGGTGAGTTTGGGAGGTGGTAAAAGCTGTCATCAACTCGCAAAACGGACCCAAATGCTGCTGTTCGTGATTTTCTGGAGCTGGGCGTGGGTCGCGGCCCGCTTAAGGGTGCTCAGGCGGGCCGCCTGGGCTTGCAGACCCACAAAACTTGTTTAACATTTGCGATTTGGTCCCTGATCTTCGGTTACGAGGTTTTGGCCATTTATGTTGACCCTTAGACTCTCAAACTTGATTTTTAGGAACCTTGGGACATTTACAAACATGGTAAAGTCCTCGGTTTTCTTTGCGCTCACCCGAAAAGTCACGAAATTCGACGTTCATGCTTTTAACCCTTCATGTACGGTTTTGGTCATAACTTTCTCATACGATAACGAAACTTCATGAAATTTTTACCACATATTCTAGTGAGTATATTTTAGCATTACAAAGCTTCGGGTTTGCCAAAAGATCACTCAGAGGTATAAATTCAACATGTTGACACATTTAGCCCCTGTAGTTTGTAATTCCTCACTTTCTTACATTTTCCGCTTTGTATGATCCATGATTTAACCGTTTGAGACTATAAACATTATGTAGGGTTATTTTAGAGCCTATCTTTCCATTGTTGACACTTTGGACCCTTATAATTCCATAGTTTCACTGTTTGTCAACTTTAGTCCCTCTAAAGTATGTTTTCACATATCCAAAGCTTATGCCACGTGTCAATACATTATTGGACATAAATTTCCGAGGTGTTACAATATGAAAAGCTTACGGCTGCCTATAAACAGTTTGAAGAGGCTGATAGGTGCATGCAAGTACTCCATCTTGTTGAAAAGAAGCTAAATAATAACATTTTGGAATCTAAAGATGAAAATGGCGTGTGGGTTAAGCAACCCATTTTATAACTAAGTCGTTTAATAGATGGAAGGTTGTTAGCGGGCATAATATTATAACTGCTGCTATGAAAACACCTTACGTTTTGTCACACGAGGCGGGGCTCGCTTTTTGGAACACAATGGTTAAGTTTTTGTATAGCCTTTCATGAAAATACTTGGGCTTAGCTTTTTGACATGCTCCTTTTGATATGCTACTTAAGACCACAAGATAACTAGTTTGACTACACAAGGCAATCACACTGACACAAGGACCATCATATCCATCTTTCTGAATTCATAAAACTTCATCATGTATATATTTGTCATAGAAGTGAACCCGAAAATAATGATTTTAATTAAATTGGTTAAACACGTAAACTCGACATGATGTCTCTTTCTTCTTCTTCACTCAGTGAACCATGATATTAAACTATGTTAATTTTTGTTACTCATGATACGTTAATGGTTTTGAGTTTCTATGAATTGTATAAGATGAAGTGAGAATGTTGAGTAAAGATGTTATGTGTTAAACTTTTTGTTCATGATTTTAAAGTGAGGGTTTGTAAATATGTACAAGTTTAATCCATCAAGTGATGTGGATAGAAGAATGATTAGTGATCGACAAGAGTGTAAGCTATGGTTCGCGACAGACCTACAAATCACATCATATTACTAATTTCTGTAATTTTTGTTTTCTAGATATTGTATACCGTTCTCTATTGATTTTTATTTCAATCGTGTCTTAAGTGTATTAATTTGAACGAACTAAAACATAAATCAACAATCCTAATTAGTTTACGATGCATGTTAAGAATACATGGAATATTTAAATTCATGAAGTGATGTTGATAGAAGTAGCGCATGTAGGAATCCGTTCGTGTAAAATTAAATAAAAATTTATTAACTTGAACTTACAATGGAAATAGGAAAGCAGAAATAAATTACAATTACAACCGAAAGAAAATACAAGAACAGAATTACAGAAAATTAAAAAGTTCTTGGCTGAGGATCGTGTTAGACACGGGTCCCTTAAAACAAATTTCGTGTCTCCCAGGAGAACACGTTTTTTTTTCCAGGATACAACAGTCGCGAGCAGTTGCACTGCCGGTCTTGACTCCAACCCGAAAAGCATAACAACGAATTCATAATGGCCATATCGAGTTCGAAAAGCGGTTTTGGGGATGTCTTCCTCTAGAATGCGCAATTGATGATAGCCTGAACGTAGATCAATCTTCGAGAAACACTTGGCACCTTGCAGCTGATCAAATAAGTCATCGATTCGAGGCAAAGGGTAACGGTTCTTGATGGTCAATTTATTCAACTCCCGATAGTCGATGCACATCCTGAACGACCCATCCTTCTTTTTAATGAAAAGGACTGGTGCGCCCCAAGGAGAGGTGCTCGGGCGAATAAAGCCTTTTTCAAGTAACTCCTGGAGTTGGTTTGAGAGTTCTCTCATTTCGGATGGAGCGAGTCGATAAAGATCTTTGGCAACAGGGTTAGCTCCAGGAATAAGGTCGATACGAAAGTCGATATCACGACTTGGCGGTAGTCCAGGAAGATCAACAAGGAACACCTGAGGAAATTCACGAACCACTGGAACGTCTTTGACTTCAACCTTCTTTTTCTTTTCCTTCTTCGCTACTACAATGTTGGCCAAGAAAGCTCTGTATTCCTTGCGGAGATACTTGCTAGCTTGGATACACGACATTAGCTTGAGACCTTTCGAAGCTGTTTCACCGTACACACATAATAAATCACCATTCGCGAGCGAGAATCGAATCATCTTATCCAAACACACAACTTCAGCATGGTTTTCGCGAAGAAAGTCCATGCCTACTATGACGTCGAAACTTCCAAGCTGCATCGGAATGAGGTCGATTGGGAAGATGTGATTGTTGAGCTCGAGAGTACAATCACGGAGAACAGAGTTAACAGCGACAGTTCTTCCAGTAGCGACTTCGACTTTGAATAACGAGGGGACATAAGAGCGCTTACGACTAAGGAGCTTCTCGAATTCAAACGACACAAAGCAGTTATCGGCTCCAATATCAAACAAACATGATGCATAAATACCATTCACAAGGAACGTACCATTAACCACGTTGTTGTCAGCCTGGGCTTGACGGGCATTGATGTTAAAGGTTCTGGCACGGGCTGCTTGCTGCTGCTGCTGCTGAGGCTGTTGCTGCTGCTGCTGGGGTTCTTGTTTCACAACCCTGTTCGGGCACATGTTTGCAAAATGGTTAGGATCACCACATGCAAAGTAGACTCGAGCATTGACCGCGGGTGCTTGAGCTGCAGGCTGGCCTTGAGGGGCTGGGAGTAGAGCTTGCTGAGCAGTGGCTTGAACTGGGGCTTGACGGGGACCATAGCGACAGTTCGCAGTGAAATGACCGTAGAGGTTGTAGTGAGCGCAAAAACGACAGGCGATTCCCACCGGATGATGATATGAGCATGTCGGGCAGAGCGGGTCGGGACCTGTGTAAGCACGCTTCGCTGGCGGTGTATTGGTCGCTGGGGCTGGTCGGTGATGAGACTGCTGCTGAGCCGGTACGACTTGTAGAGGAGCAACAGTTGTGGTGACAGCACAGTTCGTGTTGCTGGAGCTGTTGTTGTTGTTTTTCTTCATTCGGCGTGAGGACTTGGAGGGTTGAGCAGTGGAGTCGGTGGTTGGTGCAGTAGTAGCTTGGTGCAGAGACTTGGATGGCTTATCCCAGAAACAAGACTTCACCCGCTTGTCATTGATCTCGGCGGCAAGCAAGTAGGTCTCTTCGATTGATGATGTCTTGGTGGCGTGAACAACGTCGGCAACACAATCAGGTAGAGCTCGAATGTACTTCTTGATGGCCATGTCTGGCGTCTTGACTTGATCGGGACAGATAATGCTAAGTTGCTTGAAGCGAGCAGTTAAAGCAGCGTTGTCTTCGTCCTTCTGCTTGATGTTCCAAAACTCGTCCTCCAGCTTTTGGCGTTCAGGGGAGGGCAGAATTCGTCCATCATGATGGCCTTCAGCTCTTCCCAAGTCAGCTCATAAGCTGCATCATTCCCGCGTTTGTTTCGTTCGACCGTCCACCAGTCGAGAGCTCGGGACTGGAAGACGCCGGTTGCATTTAGGGTACGGAGATTTTCAGGACAGCCGCTTTGGCGCAGAGTGATTTCAACTGAATCAAACCATTGAAAAATGGCGGTAGGGCCATCTTCTCCGGTAAACTCTTTGGGTCCGCATCCTTTAAACTGTTTGAAGCTGAAAACAGTCTTGTTGGCATCCTTAGGAGCTTCAGTTCGCGACTCCTCAGACGACTTGCTGACATTCTCATATACCTCGCTCACAGCTTTTGCCACTTGCTTGGCGATGATAGCAGCGAGACGCTTGTCTCTCTTTTCTTGGCGGGTAAGTGGGGTTCGGTGTCCAGATGACGACATGGTCTGCAACAGACATTGTCGTATGTCTCAGACACAACAGTTCGAATCTCACCTCACACGTCTACTACTTACTAAAGCTTAGAAACACGTCGAAACACGTATCACATAACACATAAGCACATAATCACAGTTTCACGTAATCACAGAAGCACATAAGCACAGAATCACAGAAACACGTAAGCACATAGGCATTTAATCACAGAGACACATAAACACAGAAGCACATACACATTCAATTGCAGAAACACTAGGCACGTGGTTCCCTATAAGCACATAGAGCATTCTGACTGCCTCAAGATCCTATCATTCAAAGTTCGCGTGTCGTTCGTATAGCATATCAAGTAGTATAGTATAACCGTATAGTGTATCGAGTAGCGTAGTATATTCGTATAGCATGTCGAGCATAGTATAATCGTATATCGTAACATAACTTCGGCTAGATTCGTAGCGACTTGTTAGCGTGTTGAGATAGAATAGCAATAAGAGTCGTGTGTGTCGATTGAAGTGATAGCAAAAATCGAGCGAACATCAAAATTAAACACATAACGGGTAAACACACTTAAAACACATAAAATCGATGAATCATCAGAGTTGGCAGTTCCAGGCTCAGAATCGAAACACAAAAAATCAAGAAATAGATTGTCTGCGGCTAATAGATGTTGACTACCCAAAGCGATTCGACTATTCACAATAGACTTGTCGTCACATTTCGACTTTACGGTTCGTGTTTCTGCCTCGATTCTTGGGCTTTCAGCACGCATTCCTTAGGTCATACTCGTGAGTTCAAGTCGTTGGAGTCCGTCGAGGCTTTGGTGAGATAAAAATCCGGAGCAAGTTGTCAAGGTTAGGGTTTCACCCCTAGCTTAGCAACTTCTTCCTTGTTTTAGTAAAATTTGAGGAGATTATTCATCAAAATATGGATTTCACTCCTGATTTGGTATAATTCTCCTTGTTTGTTTTCGAAAATAATAAGGAAATAAATTGATAAAATCGGCATTGATCAAGTAATTTAGTCGGGAGTTTGTGGCTTTCACACCTAATCCTGACTAAATCGCTTGATTCTATTTGAAAATTCGAGTGCAGTGATAGTGAAGAGTAGCTGGTTATAGCACCTAAACTTGGTCTGTTGGTTCCTAACTATAGTCTAGGTCTCTAAGACAGCGACCCGGACTAGGTCGTGTCTTGCCTAATTCCCTATAGTTATGGCTCTGATACCAATCTGTCACACCCCAACCGATGGCGGAATCATCGGGGCATGGCACTGAGCGAAACAGATTGTCCAGAAGTTTCCACAACAACTATTAATACTATTCAGTTAAATGATACGTCCCATACCGTATCCCAAATAATACAATCAATTATTACAGATAACAACTAGTCAAGTAATTCTGTTCCGACAACTCAGATTTAAATAAATAACATAAATACTGTTCAAATGCTTCTAGGGACCCGGTCTGACAAGATCTGCAGACAACTATGCTCTAGACGCTTGTTCCTGACAGACAACTATTTGTTAGAGGGGGGGGGGGGCTCCAGAGCTTTATTCTAGCCTCGCTTTCCTAGCAAGCAAACATCTTAAACACCTGTCACATAGGTTAAAATACAGTCAATACATAAATGTAAAGGTGAGCATACAAGTTTGATAATAGCATATAGAGTTCGAAATAGTTTACGCATAACCAGCACGTACACAGAGGAAAACGAAGCATGTTAATTATCGACATGGATCTATCGATACCAATGACTGCGGGTTGACTGTCCGAGACAGTTCGCAATACATGATTACCACCGTAATCCATGCAAGTAATTGTCCTTAACAACCCCCGTGTGAACGGGTGCTGAGTCCAAACTATAGTACTACGTCATTAAGGCAGGTAGACAGCATTCCACGTGTAAACATAATAACAAACATTCATTTAGTCACGTAATACATGCGAATCGGTTAGCGTTCAAATAATTGAGTAGTGTGTTCAATTGTGATTTTGATAAGTAACGTATGTAACACCCAAAAGTGCTAAAGCAAAAAGGGTTCGAGTATACTCACAGCGATTGATTGATGGATTGAAGGGAGCGCTTGGGAGTAGGGTTAGCCTGAATAGTTCGATAGCATAACGATGAGTAATACGCAAAACGGAAACAAGTGATGATGGGTCGAACAGCCTGGTCGATCGAACAACAGGTTCGATCGGACGGGTTGTTCGTTCGGTTAGACAGTCCGTTCGGACGGTCTGTTCGATCGGCCGGTAGACTCGATCGGCTGGACTGTTCGAGTGAATTGTTTCTTCCTTTGAGTAAGATGTGTTTGTGTATGATGGTTTGACCTTTTGAAGTTTTCGTTGTAGTATTTGAGAACACTGAAGTGTCCTTACCTTTCAGGTCGATCGATCGAGCGACCTGTTCGGCCGGCTTAACCGATCGGTTAGGAACTTCAAAAGTGGGTCCTCAGTGGGATGTCACCTGATCGGACAACATGTTCGATCGGGTGGCACTCCAATACGTTGAACGAGTTGAAAATCGATTAAGGGTTGAAGCATAGTATCTCATGATCCGAAGAGTAATGTTGACAAACAGCCGTTCGATCGTACTGTACCTCGTTCAATACCATACTTCATGAAATTTGTCAAAGTGTGGGGCCATATGCTAGCCGATCGGCTGGCCTGGTCGATCGGCTGACATGTCCGATCGGTTGGGCTGTCCGTTCGGATAGCCTAACCGTTCGGTCAGCATCCTGACCTGGTCGGCCTGTTCGTCTAACACTTGGCTGTTCTGATTATTTGACGTTATATCGAGGTATTTTGACAACGAGCTGAACCATAATACTTTCGTTCTTACTTGTTTTCCTTGCTCGGACAGGAATCACCCAAATCCGGCCATTGAACGGTTCGGAACGGTAGTTTAACGTTTAACCTGGAATCGGTGACCTCGTAGATAGAACCCGAATCTTGAACCATACAACTGTTAGAATGATTAGTGTGTTGGTTCAAGCTCCGTTTCTACCGGTTTAAAGGCACTGAGTGTAAAAGAGTTGAAAGAAAGTTGGAAATCCTTCTTTTAATCCTTCACACCATGTAAATGTTCAGATCTGTAATAGATCTTAGTTTGTTTATGTGGAAATCGGTTAGATCCAAGTGATTCTTGGTGGAATGAGGCCAAAGCATGGTGTTCTTGAAGAACACCATGATGACGTCATCCTAGAATGTTTAGATCTTGATGATTTCACGGTTAGAAATCAAGATTTGAAAGAAAGAAAGGTGTAGGAGTGTGTATTGATCAAGAAAGTACAAGATTTAGGATGAAAACTTACCAAAATCGGAAGAAATCTGAGAAAAGGAGGGGAGCACGAGCTGGTCGGTCAGAGAGATTCCAAAAGTGGAAAGAATGACAATGACAGGCCTATTTATAGGCTCCAAAAGAGGAAAGGGCTGGCCGATCGGCCAGGCTTCCCGATCGGACAACCTGCTCGATCGGACAGTCCGTCCGATCGGCTGGGCTGTTCGATCGGCTGACAGCCTGATCGATCCACAGCTTGTTTCGAGTGTTCGGTGCGATGATTTCTGATATTTCGATTTCGATCGAAGACGATACGAATACGATAGAGTTTCCTATTCAAATTACTTTTAATCCCAACCACTATATCTACATACAAGCATCTATATCTTGCGTAACCTCTTTTCCACTAACTATCATGATTCGATTTCGATTACATTCGATTGAGTTTCGAGTTTCGATTGATTCGATTGATTACCACACAAAACATAAAGTAAACATGCACATGTAACACATAAGGCACACACACAAGTATTATAACACCAAATCCGCATAGTTCGAGTTTCGAGTTCGATTGATGATTCGATTAACTTGATTATCGATTGATTAACTTTATCGCATTGTTACTTCCTACTATTCACCGTCGTAAATCGGTTCGCGTTGATTAAACATTCGATTACTCGATATATTCTGATTAACAACACTTACTCCACATAATACAAATAAGACATAAAATAGACTATTTACAGTCAAAGAAGTCAAAGTTGACTTGGACTTTGACTTTGACTTTCACATTCGAAAACACGGGGTGTTACACGGTGGTTCGTCAGGAGGTGAGAAACAGTGGTTATCAGCGGTGGTTAAGTGGTGATTCTTGGTAATCGTCGTTGGTCGATGGTAACGGAGATGAATGATACGTGATCGGAAATCGTCGGAAGTCACTCAGAGGTCGTGGGAGACGGTGGGAAAGGGGACGTGGTCGGCGGTCGTCGAGTTCGACGGTGGTGGTTGTACATGATGGTAATCGGTAGTCCAGGCCGCCGATTTGTGTGTTCAGAGGTAGATAGTGGTTCGGTCAGAGGGAATAGTGGGGTCACGGTGGTGATTGATTGTCCAGTTGCTTAGTCACCGGAGAAAAAAGAACACATAGGAGAGATGGTTTGTAGGGTGATTGATTGTCATGACGTCAGCAGTGTGCTGCAACTTTTAAGAGGTGAGGGGATTAATATTTTGAAGAGAGAGGGAGAGAGGTCTAATGAAATAAAAATGAGGAGACAACAAGCATTAAATGGAGAGAGAGTGTGGTGACTTGACATATGAGGTAATTGACCAATATACCCTTTATGTTGGCACAATGTGATTGGTTGAGAGTGGTTCTCGCGGTTCTTACAACTGGAGGTGGTTTTCATTTTAGCGGCTCACTATATATATATATATATATATATATATATATATATATATATATATATATATATATATATATATATAGGGCCAGGAACATTTCAGAATCATAAATATTTACAGAACTCCTAATAAACAATCTTTTTATTTATATATTTTTATGCTTAGGATAATTTTATCATTTATTATGTCTATTTTTACGATTACCAAGGGCGTAGCTTTAAAGGGGCCGGGAGGGGCGCCCGACCCCCCGAATTTTTCGCTCAGTAGTGTTATGTATGTACGTTTCATGTAGAATTTTTTAGGTATATACGTTTTCGACCCCCGGTTTTATAAAAGAAAAATTTAGTTATAAAGAATTTTTAGGTTCGGTGACTTCCGACCCCCCGGGGGAAATTTTCAAGCTTCGCCACTGACGATTACATACATGTTAAGAGTAATTTTATCATTTTTTATATGTAATTTTATAATTACACATATGTAAACTAGTTTTTTACATATATGTAATTAGTTATGACACATATATATAATTTTGGCAATTAAACATATGTAAACTACTTTTAACATGTATGTAATCAAAGAAATACATATAATAGATGATAAAAAGATCCTAAATACAAAAACTTATATAAAAAATGATTGTTTATTAGGAGTTCGGAAAGTTCTGTAGTTATTTAGAGTTCTGAAATGAACTCAACCCTATATATATATATATATATATATATATATATATATATATATATATATATATATATATATATATATATATATATATATATATATATATAGGGGGCTGCTAGAATGAGAACCACCCCGAGTTGTAAGAACCGCGAGAACTACACCCCACGGAGCGCCGTTCGCCATGATTTTTTTTTTACAAGTAGATGTGTGTATTATAAACACAGCCGTAAAAAATCATGGCGAACGGCGCTCCGTGGGGTGTAGTTTTTTACACCACAAGTTTGGTGTTTTTTAATTTTTTTTCTTTTTTCTTTTTTTTTTCACCAAACTTGTGGTGTAAAAAACTACACCCCATGGAGCGCCGTTCGCCATGATTTTTTACGGCTGTGTTTATAATATACGCATCTACTTGTAAAAAAAAATCATGGTGAACGGCGCTCCGTGGGGTGTAGTTCTCGCGGTTCTTACAACTCGAGGTGGTTCTCATTCTAGCGGCTCCCTATATATATATATATATATACATATATATATATATATATACATATATATATATATATATATATATTGAAATGTCATAAAGAAAAACAAAATATAAATTAATTAATTAATATATTATCATTTAAATTTGAATTTTGATGTGACTACTAATAGTAAAAAAAACTTAAATAGCAAGACCCTTTACCTTTAAATACTTTTAGAGTATTTTATAAACCACTAGCAACCCCCAAACCACCAACTCTATTCACTTCAGCAACTCATCTTCAAAGTTCAAACACTCACTCAACACGAATATTTGGTACGGATCCCGTTAACTCTGTTCCTCTAATTTGCAATCTAATCATGAACGTTTACATTGATTTAACAAGATGTTTGCATATATATTAACTAATTGCATCATTATGCCTGCCTGATAAATTGAGGTGATTCTGTAATGAAGCTCTGATTTAAATTAAAAGGCATATTGTTATCACTTACTTTCTGTGAATTGTGATCGTCAAGTTTTTGTGTTGTCACTTGAATATAATTATTTATAGTCTAGAAAGCAGGTTATTTATTTGGAATAATGAAATTTAATAATCTCAACTATTAGCCGTTGAACGGTCCCAACTTAAAAATAACTAGTGGTAGTCTCACCTTTTCACATATTGTAAATCATCACTGGTTATTTTTGAAGTCGGGACCGTTACCGACCAACGGCTAATAGTTGGGATTATTAAAATTCATTATTCCTATTTTTTCCATTCCGTGAGTTTAAGACTTATAACACATGCAAAGCTTTGTTTCTGAACTCACATCGACATATTTTGTGCTTATGAGAGGTTCTAGTTGGAACACAATTTTTGGCTAATTAAACAAAGTTTTTTTTTTTGTTTTCTTATGAAGGGCTAAAATCACAGTATCACACCAAATCCTCCTTTAGTGGGGCTCGAACCCTCGACCTTAAGGGGAATAACACCTTTTTTTTGAACGACAAATTTCTTTTATTCTTGTTGTCTGTGGGACTTGAACCCAAGACCTCCTCTTCGAAGGTGTTTAAAGACTTTGTCTTTCCAATGACTTTGCTAATTGGAGCAAACCCCACCCTTAGGGAAGCAAAGTAAATCATTAATTTTTAAGGGTCAATCTATTTGGACACCTTATCTGCCTATTTAGACACCCTTTGCCTCGTATAGGCCTATACGAGGCGTATAGGGTTACATCAAAATCAGTGCCTGACTCATGTCACTTCTGGTTTGACCCCTTCAAGACGCCTCGTATAGGCCTATACTGGGCGTATAGGACCCTTCGTATAGGCCTCATATGTGACCCTTTGCCCCTTATATGCCTCGTATAGGCCTATACTGGGCGTCTTGAAGGGTTTTTTTTTTTTTTTTTTTTTTTTTTTTTTTTAACAAACATTTTATACAATATTAATCGTTTTAGCAAACTTTTATACAAAAACAAGTTTTTTTATTTTAAATAATTAATATTAGGACCACTCGTTGGTTTTTTTTAGTTGAAAAATAGATGTTTTGGTAGGGTAATTTGATTGTTTTTTGAGGGTGATGTTTTTTGAGTAAAAAAATGGTGTATAGTATAAGTCTAGTATAGGTCCCATATAGGTCTTGTATAAGCCTATATGCCTAAACGGGACCTAAACCACACCTATAGTCCTATACGAGTGTTGTATCTTATCCAATAGTCCAATAGGGCTTATACAAGACCTATATGGGACCTATACGAGACTTATACTATACACTATACGATACAATACGATACCATACTATACGATACAATACGATACTAGACTATCGTATCATATAGTGTAGTATAGTATAGGTCGCTTATAGGTCTTGTATAGGCCTATCGACGTATACGGGCGTTGTATCGTATTGTATAGTGTATAGTATAAGTCTAGTATATGGCCCCTAAAGGTCTTGTATAAGCCTATAGGCCTAAACGGGACCTAAACCACACCTATAGTCCTATACGAGTGTTGTATCTTATCCAATAGTCTAGTATCGTATTGTATTGTATCGTATCATATCGTATCGTATCGTATAGTGTAGTATAAATCTCATATAGGCATTGTATGGGCCTATGGATGTGGTATCGTATCCTATAGTATCGTGTTGTATCGCATCGTATCGTATAGTATAGTGTAGTATAAGTCTCGTATAGGTCTTGTATAAGCCTATCGTGTTGTATCGTATCGTATAGTATAATATAAGTCTCGTATAGGCATCGTATAATTAATATTAGTGTTATTATAATTAATATGAGTTTTTTTATAATTAATATTAGTGTTATTGATATTAATATGAGTTTTTTTTATAATTAATATTAGTGTTATTATAATTAATATGAGTTTTTTATAATTAATATTGGTGTTATTATAATTAATATGAGTGTTATTATAATTAATATGAGTTTTTTATAATTAATATGAGTTTTTTTATAATTAATATTAGTGTTATTATAATTAATATGAGTTTTTTATAGTTAATATTAATGTTATTGATATTTAAAAAGAGAAAACAAAAAAAAAACCCTTCAAGACGCCCAGTATAGGGCTATACTGGGCGTCTATGTGGACCAAAAGACCATTATACCCCTGAATTAGGCCTATACTGGGGGCAATTCAGGGGTTTAATGGTCTTTTGGACCCTTCGTATAGCCCCAGTATAGCCCTATACTGGGCGTCTTGAAGGGTTTTTTTTTTTTTTTTTTTTTTTTTTTTTTTTTTTAACAAACATTTTATACAATATTAATCGTTTTAGCAAACTTTTATACAAAAACAATAAAACTTTTTTTTTTTAAAAAACAACTCAAATTACCCCACCAAAACACCCATTTTTTTACTCAAAAAACATCACCCTCCAAAAACAATCAAATTACCCTACCAAAACATCCATTTTTCAACTCAAAAAAAAAAAAAAAAAAAAAAAAAACCAATGAGGGGTCCTAATATTAATTATTTAAAATAAAAAAACTTGTTTTTGTATAAAAGTTTTGCTAAAACGATTAATATTGTTAAAATGTTTGTTAAAAAAAAAAAACCCTTATATACGCCTAGTATAGGCCTATACTAGGCATATAAGAGAGGCAAAAAAGACCAATTTACCCCTAGTATAGGCCTAAATCAGGGGCTAAATGGTCTTTTTCCCCTAGACGCTCAGTATAGGCCTATACGAGGCGTATACGAGACAAATAAGACAAAATATGACATAATCAGAGATTCTCTTGGAAATTGAAAAAGGCTATACGCCTCGTATAGGTCTATACGAGGCGTCTTGAAGGGTGTCCAAATAGGCAATAAGGTGTGTAAATATGTAGACCCATTTTTAATCTTAATTTTTTTAATTTACGAGTAAATTGTTTAAATACAATTTAATTCATCTCTCTTGAAAATAATGTGTATATATACGAACAAATGTCGTTAATTTATGTATAGGATCTAAACTACCATGTGTATGTGAATGGTTAAAAGTAAAAATAAAAATATATTAACACGTTGGTTTAGGTTTATTCTTTTTGTTCTCGCAATATATGGTGTAAGGTGGGAGAGGTCTTAGGTTCAAGTCCCACAAACAACAGGAGTAAAGAATTTGCCGTTCAAAAAAAAAATATATGGTGTAAGGTGTTTGTAATAAACTTCACCCTATATACATATACATATAGAGAGACTGTGTTAACACACACACAAAAGTTAAGTCATATTCTAAGATCTAGGAAAATCTTTTTGTTTTCTAATAAAAACTATGGAATCACAAAACATTATTGTGTGTGCTTAAGGTACTGTTTTTGTTTTCTAGGGAAGAAGAAAGGTGCAAAATCAAATACAAATAGACAATCTGGAAGTTAAAAAATGAAGAACCATACACGAGGAGCGAAACAAATAGGTACACATATGCCTTTACTAATTTAATGTTCAGTTTTTGTTTGAAACGAGTGCATCATTGATTAAACAATGTGTATGAACTTAATCAATTGCGTGGCGTCTTTGATGCAGAAAACTCGTCTTCATTAAGGGGTAAACGCAAAGACCGTACGCAAGAAGAGTCTCATGACGATTTCCAAACCCGTGCAAAGAGAAAGATATCCGATGAACACGTGACTAAAAAACCACATATACTACAAGTACAACCATTTATACAATACTCAAACAAAAAACTCACGTCACGAAACAACCCAAGGAAGCTCTGTAACGCAGTTGTAGGCTTAAGTGATGCTCAAAATGATGCAATTAAGGATATGGGTTTTGAATCTATAAAGTATATGAACATATGCTCCATACCAAACGCTTTGGGGTATTGGTTGTTGACAAACTATGATCATAGAAAAAACACATTGAATGTTGGAACCCATATAATAAACATAACACCTACCATAGTTCATGATGTCCTTGGTGTGCCTATGGGTGGAAACGACGTAAATGAGATTAATGATACGCGGTTGGAAACCGGTGCTTGTTATTGTTTAACTTAACGTTTTTTCGTAAGTTTTAGTTTCGAATAGCCTACTTTTAATCAAGAATGTGTTTTGCAGGATTGATGGAGTTTAAGGAGCTTTTTGGGAGCTTTACAGGTCATCGGGTCGAAAACCGGAGTACCGGGATGCGTTACGGATCAACTGGAAGTGCAAGGAGCCAAAAATGGAAAATTGGTTTTTAGGGAGCCGTCGGCGACGGGGTATAGGCCGTCGGCGACGCCCCCTGGATAACCCCGTATGCTGAAATGCCCGTATCCAGGTGGTTAAGCCGTCGGAACAAAATGAAAAATCCAAGGCCCGTCGCCGACAGGTTGAGGGCCGTCGGCGACGGCCTGTCAAAAACAGAAACGGGATTGTGGCCATTTGGGGTTTTATTTCGATTCTTATTGGTGCTAGCTCCTTCAATTCGGGAGTTACACTTAATTTTGAGTTTGAAAGACATTCTTGGAGCCATTATTCACCCACCTTTCACTACCACTTCATCTCGAATCAAGAATCCATCCTCTCAACAACCCGAATTCTCATCCAAATCAAAACCCTAGTTCATCACCATTACAACCATTCAACCCATTCATCACCACCAACCATTCCAAACCCTAACCATTCCATCATCCATCTTCAAGTCCCAAGATGATCCAATTCAAGTTCCGTGCATCCGTTGATCGTGCCATTTACACCATGAGCGGCTAATTCCTCGGAGGTTTCACCCCGGTGTAGGTTAATTGTAAGTCTAGGGTTTGAACAATGTTTTAGTTTGGTTTTGTGACAACTTGATTTGTATTTGAATTGATTGACAATTGTCTTGCATTTGAACTATATTTGTGAATTGTCGAGTGAGTTATGAAATTTGACTTTGCGAAATAAGTTTGTGCAATTATGCCTTGTCATTCAAAAGGTTTTATTTGTCCGAAGTAACGAAGTGCATTGTAGTCCGTGTATGCGTTGATAACAATTGGCACCTAAGCTTTGATGATAGAAATCCGTTAATAACATATTCAAGTGAATTAAATCTAAAACGTGTAAGAACCCTAGGATTGCAATAACCGAACCGGGTGTGAACCTTGTTTTCTCTATCTTGTCAAAACCTTTATTTACATTATTGCAATTGCTCGTTTTTTTTAGTAGTTATAATTTATATCTTCCAATCAAACAAAAATACAAAAACATATCTTAGCAAGCTTCATAAACGTGACATTTTCTGCATTTCATTCAAAGTCCATTCGCAAACCACATACTCTTCGTGGTTCGACCCCTTACTACCACTAGCTATTTGTTAAGGGTAATTAGGGTATATAAATATTATCTTTGACCGGAGCGCGACTCTCCGATCAAATTTTGGCGCCGCTGCCGGGGAGTGCGTGCGCTTTGTGTTTGGATATTGTTTGAATTAGTGTGATTAACTGTTTAAATTGTTTTGCTTTCTTTTTGTATTGTCTTTTTCCTTGTTACGCGGGGTGTGTTACTTGTGCAGGTTACAGGTAGTGCATGCGTACACGAAATTTCGGGAGGACTTCACCGTTAGTCTACGAACCGGAAATTGAAAGACTCGCAAGAAGAAACTTAGCAAGCCGGTTAGAAGCAACTCTTGCTTCTAATCAAACCAACCAAACACCACCATTCAAACCAACCATTGAAACCGATTCAATGGCAAACCACAATTCCAACCAAGACTTTAACCCGAACCAAAACCTCCACCCAAATCAATTCCAATCCCGAGGAGCCTTTTATCCCGCTCAAGAGCAACCGGGTGGTAACACAAATGCAAGACCACCCACTCCACCTTTCCGAAACCAAAACACCAACAACACCCAACGAACACCCCAACAACAACCTCTTCACCGACAAGCATCGTTACCTATTAACCTTGATGATCGGAATGTCAACTCCAATCGAAGAGGTAACCGTGATCACGGCAATCCCGTAAATGAAGACCCGTTTTTCAACATCGACGATTTAAGGAATGCAATTCCCGATGACGAACCGTATAGTGTTCCCGGTTATCAATCGCCGGAACACGTGAGCATTCATACGGAAAATTCGGACGATGGGGGTTATTATGATGATCGAGCCAATGATGATGAAGATTGGGGTTACTTGAATAGGGGAAACGTATACAATGCTCGAAGGTACGACGATGAGGAGTTTGGGTCTCAAAACGCCAACTATGTTGGGGAAGAGGAATATGGCTACGGGGGTGGAAGAAACAATGGGTATGGGAACAACCGTCAACCACAAAACAACAACCAACGGAACCGGAATGAAGGGTTTTACAACAACAACAATAACAACAACAATGTAAACCCTAACCGGATTCCTCGTTTTGTGGGAGGTGGTAACCCGAGAGATAATCGAAGAGAGGAGCGACGGGATGAAAGACGGGATAATCGAAGACCGGTCGATCAAGAAGTTAATGGGCCACAACGTCGTCAACAACCTCCACGGGGAGTAAACGACCGTTTCCGACCAATAGTGACCGAGAACAACTCTCCAATAGTATGCGAAAGGAGGATGTTCGATTGTAAGCCGCATTACATCAACATCCTTCCTCATTTCAACGGGAGGTCCAATGACGAGCCATACACCCATTTGACGGAGTTCTCGTCTATTTGTGATATTATTGGAGGGCATAATTTCGCATTAGAGGAAGTGAAGCTTCGCCTATTTCAATTTTCATTGAAAGATAAAGCAAAGCAGTGGTTCTTTACACTTCCGGCCAATAGTATTCGAACTTGGGAACAAATGCAACAAGCATTTTTGGACGAATACTATTCCATGGCCAAGACCGACGACGCTAGAGATGAAATTCGGTCATTTCGTCAACTTTCAAGTGAACCTTTACATGAAGCGTTCACCCGATTCAAAGAACTCATGAGGAGATGCCCACATCACCAAATAGAAAAATGGGAATTGGTGAAATGTTTCGTACGGGGTTTGGATGATGCGACTTGGAATCGGCTCGAGACGACAAGCAATGGTACACTCTTGAGCAATCATGAGGATGACGATTGGGAATTTTTGGAGAGGATGAGCAAACGGTCCAAACAAAAAGAATCAGCCGATAGAGCAAAAAGGCATCCGGTTTCCCGGTCACTTCCCGATCTCGATTCCAAGGATCGGATTTCCACCTTAGAGCGGGAAATAGCTCAATTGAAGAAAAAGAAGGAGGTGAATGCGGTTCAATTTGAAGTGTGTGAAGATTGTGGTGATATTGGGCATAGCACCAAGCAATGCCCAACGGGATCGAGTGACTACACCGAAGAGGTAAATCAAGTGTATGGGGATCGGAAGCAATACGACATGAATTCCAACACTTACCATCCGGGTTTGAGAAATCACCCTAATTTCCGGTATGGTAACGCCTCAAATCAAATGAATCTGAATTTCCAATCGGGTAATCAAGGTAGTCAAGGTGGGTCCTCATACAACAATCGTCAAGGTGGTAACCAAGGGGGTTACCAAAGGAACTACAATCAAGGGGGTAACCAAGGGTATCAAAACCGTGAAGGTAATTATCAACGAGGTTACAACCAAGGCGGAAATGGGAGTAGTGCTTCAAACTCTCAAGGTGATGACTCGATAAATTCAAAATTTGATGCTATTATGAATGCTATCAATCATTCAAATCAAGAGATGAAGAAAGAGTTTGAGGTACCAGATAAATCCCATAAGGCGTTGGAGAAGCAAGTGGGGCAACTTGCTCAAGAGATGGCTCAAATGCGCGGAAGTGGAGGAGGACTTCCAAGCGACACCACGGTGAACCCTAAGCATCAAGGGTCGAGCTCGAAAAACACACGTGAGGTACCAATAAACAAAATTTCTTTACGTAGTGGTCGAGTGATAGATAATGGTGTTGAGCCACCACCACCCAAGTTTGTTGAAGGGGTGGTGGAAGATGCGAGTGATGATGAAGAGAATAACGGTCGAACGGGTCAAAATAAAAATGAATTAAAAATTAACAAAGATACACCCGTTGCGACCGTTCCCATCCCAAAGGCTAAGGACAAGGGTGTGGAGGGTAATACCGCCCCTTTTCCCGAAGCTCTTTTGGGACCATCTAAGAAAGTGGTAAACAAAAGAGGCCCACATCAAGAGGAGATGTGGGAAATTTTTAAACAAGTTAAAATTAACTTACCACTCTTAGATGCTATCAAACAAATTCCTTCATATGCGAAATACTTGAAAGATTTATGTACCCAAAAGAGAACTCACAAATTTCCTAAAAAACTTGATTTAACCGAAAATGTGAGTTCAATCCTTTCGGGTGCACTTCCACCAAAACTCCAAGATCCGGGGGCGCCCATTATTTCAATACAAGTGGGTGAATTCAAAATGACACGGGCACTTTTGGATCTTGGGGCGAGTGTGAGTATCTTGCCGGGTAGTTTATATGACCAATATGATTTTGGTCCACTTCAAGTGTCGAACACCACCGTGGTGTTAGCCGACTTGACCCCTAAACTACCCCGTGGGATAGTCACTGATGTAATAGTCAAGGTCGAGGACTTTTACTATCCGGTGGACTTTCTTGTGTTAGATTATGTTTCTTTGGACCGAACCAAGCAACCAACGGTGATCCTAGGTCGACCATTTTTGGCAACATCGAATGCCCAAATTAATTGCAAATCGGGCACGGTCGACATGACTTTTGGTAACCGTCGGTTGCGGTTAAATGTCTTTTCAGGATTAACGGATCCTCTAGTTGGCGATGAATGTTATATGGCGGACATCGTTGACGAGTGTATACCTCTATGTGACACTAGTGTCGAAGAGGAAAACACAATAGAGGAGTGTTTCATGTTTGACAGGTTACAAGGAGAAACAAATCGGAGCATGGATGAAGAGATGAAAGAGTTGGAGGTTATGGCGGCAAAAGAAGGAAGGCCCACTTGGACACATCAAGTGGAAAGTCTTCCGGAAAGCATAGACACGAAGCTGAAGCCGTCATTGGAAGAACCTCCGGCATTAGAGTTGAAGGTGCTACCCAAGCATCTTAAGTATGCTTATGTGGGTGAAGGTAGCACGCTCCCGGTCATTATTGCATCCAATTTAACCGGGGAGCAAGAAGAGAGGTTGATGAAGGTATTGGTCACCCATAGAGCCGCTATCGGGTGGACCATTGCGGATTTGAAGGGAATTAGTCCCTCGGTGGTGATGCACAAGATCATCACGGAAGATGGAATGAACCCTTCTCGCGACACACAAAGAAGACTAAATCCGAATATGCGAGAAGTAGTGAAGAAGGAAGTTTTGAAGTGGCTAGATGCGGGTATTGTATACCCTATCTCGGATAGCCAATGGGTGAGCCCGACACAAACAGTTCCAAAAAAGGCGGGTATTCAAGTCGTCACAAACGACGCAGGTGAAGAGGTCGCCACTCGGCCGGTAACCGGGTGGCGTATTTGTATTGACTATAGGAAGTTGAATGCCGCAACTTCCAAAGACCATTTCCCTTTGCCGTTTATTGACCAAATAGTTGAGAAATTGGCCGGACAAAAATTTTATTGTTTTCTGGATGGTTATTCCGGATACAATCAAATTGCTATACATCCAGAAGACCAAGCAAAGACCACTTTTACTTGTCCATATGGTACTTTCGCATTTAGGCGGATGCCATTTGGACTTTGTAATGCCCCCGCCACCTTTCAAAGGTGTATGATGAGTATCTTTTCAGATATGGTGGGGGAGTCTTTGGAAATCTTCATGGATGATTTCTCAATATTTGGGTCATCATTTGATACATGCCTTGACCAACTCGAAAAAGTGTTGAAAAGATGTGTTGAGAAAAATCTTGTTTTGAGTTGGGAAAAGAGCCATTTCATGGTTCAAGAAGGGATTGTGTTGGGGCACGTAGTGTCGAGTCGTGGGATAGAGGTGGATCGTGCAAAGGTGCAAGTTATTTCTACCTTACCTTATCCCACGAATGTTAAGGGTATTAGATCATTTTTGGGTCACGCGGGGTTTTATAGAAGATTTATAAAAGGGTTTAGTGATATAACCAAACCCCTATGTAAATTATTACTAAAAGACCAACCGTTTGAATTTAACCAAGATTGTCAAAATGCCTTTAATGTGTTGAAACAAAAGTTGATTGAGGCCCCGATCTTGCAATCACCGAATTGGTCGTTGCCATTCGAAATTATGTGTGATGCAAGTGATTATGCGGTGGGGGCCGTGTTGGGTCAAAGGGTAGACAAGAAACCGGTGGCAATTTACTACGCAAGTAAGACTCTCTCGGATGCACAATTGAATTACACAACCACCGAGAAAGAGCTACTTGCGGTGGTATATGCGTTGGATAAGTTCCGTGCTTACATATGGGGTACTAAGGTCATTGTTTATTCTGACCATTCTGCAGTTAGGTATCTCATGGACAAGAAGGATGCGAAGCCGAGGCTAATCCGATGGGTTCTCTTGCTACAAGAGTTTGACCTAGAGATTCGAGATAAGAAAGGGAGCGAGAATGTGGTCGCGGACCATTTGTCTCGACTAAGTGTAGAGGATTCTTCCCGTGAAGAAATTAATGAGACTTTTCCAGATGAGCAAATCTTAAAAGTTGGAATATTACCATGGTATGCTAATATTGTCAACTATTTGGTTACAGGTGACTTGCCGGCTCATTGGGATAGAAGGAAGAGGTTGCACTTCTTGTCTCAAATCAAGTATTACACGTTGGAAGAACCGGACTTATTCAAGATTTGTCCGGATCAAGTAGTTCGAAGATGCATACCCGACGAGGAGATTCCTAGCGTCTTGATGCACTTGCATTCATTTGCTTGTGGGGGCCATTTTAGTGGTCACAAAACAGGACACAAAGTGCTCAATAGCGGCCTTTATTGGCCGACTATTTTTAAGGATGCTTTTAATTTCGCTAAAAATTGTGTCGAGTGTCAAAAGTTAGGGAGTGTATCAAAAAGGGATGAAATGCCCATGCAACCGATCCTTATTGTAGATATTTTTGATGTATGGGGGATCGATTTCATGGGCCCATTCCCTAATTCGCATGGCAACTTATACATTTTGGTGGCGGTCGATTATGTATCCAAATGGGTCGAAGCGATTGCCACTAAAACGAATGACCACACCGTTGTTTGCAATTTTGTTCAAACAAATATAATTTCTAGATTTGGGGTTCCCCGAGTGATCATTAGTGATGGGGGATCTCATTTCAAGAATTTTAATTTTGGCAAACTCTTGAAACGGTATGGTGTTGACCATCGAATTGCTACTCCCTACCACCCACAAACAAGCGGTCAAGTTGAGGTTTCCAATAGGCAAATAAAAGAAATTTTGCAAAAGACCGTTCGACCCGACCGAAAGGATTGGTCAACGAAGTTGAATGATGCTTTATGGGCTTATAGAACGGCTCATAAAACACCTATTGGAACCACTCCTTATCGCTTAGTTTATGGGCGAAATTGTCACTTGCCGGTTGAGCTTGTGCATCGTGCTTGGTGGGCTATAAAAGAGGTTAATATGAAATATGACGATGCAGGAAAGGAGCGAAAGTTGAAGCTTTGTGAGTTGGAGGAGCTTAGGGAAGAAGCGTACGAGTGTGCTTCAAAGTACAAGGATGACATGAAGAGAGCACATGACGCGAAGTTGAAGCCAAAGGAGTTTGAAGTGGGTCAAAAGGTTTGGCTCTACAATTCGAGGCTTAAATACTTCCCCGGAAAGCTCAAGAGCAAGTGGATGGGCCCGTATGTGATTACACGGGTCGGGAAACTTGGAGATGTTACAATCAAGGACCCGAAGGACGGGTCGAAACAAACGGTTAACGGTCACCGCCTTAAACCATTCCTTGATGGTAATGAAGAGAAAAAGGATGCAAATGTGGAGTTGGTATGTTTCTTGGGAAGCGTACCAACATATGAGGTAAATTAAAAGGGCCGGTAACACGTTTTGTAAAGTTATGTATACTTATTCAATTGTTTGCGTAATTGGATGTGAATCGTTTCCGGTTCATACTAACCTTTCTTGATTGTGTGAAGTTCGGGCATTCCAAACGGGTCGTGAAGATACAAGGTATGTTTTAGACTTGATTTGGTGCATTGAGGACAATACACGACTTTTTGGGGGGTGGTAGGGCCGTTAACGGTTATTTGTTTAAAAATTTTAACTTACAAAAATCACAAAAACATTTTTAATAATTCTTAGGAATTTTTAATGTACATAGTCCTTTTGGTAAAACTTCATAATTTTCCTCCTATTTTTCCAAAAAAAAAAAAAAAATTAATAATTTTAAAAACCCGTCGGCGACGGGGTGGTGGCCGTCGGCGACGGCTTCCAAAAATGCCCATAGACACCATTTTGACCGTCGGCAGACTATTAGCCCGTCGCCCCACACCTCAAATCCAAAGCCCGTCGGCGACGGGGTGGGACCCGTCGGCGACGGCTTCTCAGTTTCGTTCCGACGCAGCTCGAGTCTAGGGGTTAAAAAAACGAATTAAAACTTCTTTTTACCTCACCAACCCTCATCCAAACCCATTATTCACCACAAATTCGACCCATAACTATCTTACATCACTCCACACTTTCAAAATCTCTGCCTTCTCTCTCCTAACATCACCTATTCCCTTCATCTTCTCCACCTTCCTCCCTAAGAACCCTAAACCTTCAACTTACCATAACTCTCTCAATTCTCCACCAAATCCACTGATTCTTGGGTCCATCTTGAGTAATTTTTCAAGACGAACAAAACCCCTAACACGGTTTTCACCAAATCTTGCTATTGTGCAAGATTTCTGGACGTGTTCTTTAGGGTTTTGAAAGGGTGTGCATCAAAGTGCTTGCTTGTCATCTTTTCTTAGTTCTTCTTGTCTAACAACACCAAAGGTATGGATTATTCGTAAATTTATGCTTGATTATTATATATTAGTGTTTTTCTTCCGAAATTTTAAACTTTTTGGTTTAAGAGTAGGTTGTTTAGACAATGTATGTTATGATAGCATGATTTTGAGCAAGATTAGTAGTTTTGAATGGAATTTGAGCATGTCATAACCATAGTGAAGTGATTACACTGTTACGAACATGATTGAACATGAAGATGATGTTGAATTTTTGTTGAAATTATATGAGATTGTATGATTGACAAAAGATTAATAAGTTATGATAAAGTAAGCGACTTTGGAAGTTTAAAGAGGCAACTTTGCGTATACTTGTTAATTAAATTGTCAACATCATACTTCATGTTCAAAGTTTGGGAGTTAATGAAGGTTGAATCTATATTGATGTTTTGCTTGTTTGTGATTGTAGTCATGGCAGGAAGCAAGAGACAAAAGACTACGGGTCAAGCTTCATCATCCGGGATTGGGTCTTCTTCCGGTTTAATACCGAAGAAATGGGAACAACCGAGCACTGTTGCAGAAAATGATCCAAGATTATACCGACAAGATTGGGAATGGGCAAAGTTCAGGGATAGTCAAAATGCCAGAATTTGGGATGACGAGAAGAACAAACAGTTATCGAGCTACCAAGATAGAAAGTTGGAAGCTAAGTTGTGGAAATGGAAGATGACAAACGGGGTGAACACGTCGGTTCCAACAAGAGTAATATGTGAACGGACCGTGAATGTAGAAGAATTCCGGAAAATCGGGATTGTACAAATGTTTGAGAGGTTGGGATGGGAGAGCGTTTTGGATTGGTGTGAAGACAATACTCACCGGATTTACTTGTCGGAAGTATGTGAGTGGTTGTCCACTTTGAAGCTTGTAAACAAGAATGAATCCCCTTCGCAATGGAAGTTAGTGGGGAAGACATCTCGAGGAAACATGACGATGTCTTTCGAAACTATGAATCGTATTGCTGGGTTTGACTCTTTGGGGGTACAAGCCTATGATTACCCATCCATTGAGAATTTTTTGGATAATCACTCGAACATCAACGATATGGATCAATTGATAGATGTCATTTTGCCAACCCACCCAGGGGGTGACATGAAACGGAAGCATATGTCGCTCGAGGGAAAGATCCTTCAAGGGATCTCGGTTGAGAACATTTTAGCAAGATTTGGTGATCGTGGGGGTGTGAGAGTAAGTGATTGCAGGGTGGTGCATGCCTTATTGTATGGGACCCCGACACTGTCGTGGAGGCACATAGTCATGATGAACACATGGGCTACCAGGGAGTCGTCTCAGAGGCGGTTTATTCCGTATGCACGCCTCATTAGTGCCATGCTTGTGCAGCAGAATTGCTTACCCTCGGAAGCACTATGGGTCTCTAAGCCAGTGGAGGAATTTACTTGGGGTTACATGAAGAAAAATTGGAGGATAGAGGTCAAGTTTTCGGGAAATAGGTATGTGGTGACCGATGATTTGGGGAACAAGTTTGAGGTTCGTACTTCCGGGGCACCACCCGTGCAGGAAGAAGATGTGGAGATGGAGGAAGAAGAGGAGGAAGCTGAACCCTCTGATGCACAAAGACCAAGGCAACGTTACATGCGGCCACATAGGGAGATCAACGCTGAGGTGGCAGGTTTTGTGACCCGACGACGGGTGCCCTCCTACAAAAACTTTGACAGGGGGCAACAGGAGATATATGATAATGTCTCCGCGTGTATAGGAGAAGGTTGGGAATACAATCAAAGGAGAGAAGCTTGGCAAGGGTCTTACGGAGCTTCAATGCAAGAATACTGGGACGCTCAAGGAGCCCAACGTGAAAGAATGAATAAGTTCATGGAAGAGCAAGAACTGTTCCAAGCCATGCAAAGATCACACATGGAACAGTTAGCAAAGCAACAGGAGGATGAAGCAGCCCGAAGGCGGGCATGGGAAGAAGCGGAAACGGCGCGTCGACAACAAGAAGAAGAATTGAACCGCCGCCGTTGGAGTGCCATGTATGTCTCTCAAGAGATGGCGCTTAATAACGCCAAAGTGTTGCATGATCAGGAGCGACACCATAGAGACTACCAAGCCGGCCTCCCCTACGCCGAGCACTCGGG
This sequence comes from Helianthus annuus, assembly GCF_002127325.2. Classification (NCBI taxonomy): domain Eukaryota; kingdom Viridiplantae; phylum Streptophyta; class Magnoliopsida; order Asterales; family Asteraceae; genus Helianthus; species Helianthus annuus. The sequence continues at coordinate 10,883,833 of NC_035434.2, forward strand.
GTGGACAAATTACTCCGATCTTCCCTATCCTCAAGGCCCATCCGACCCGACTCCGCATTGGCCCGAAGCGGTAGGGTCTAGCTTCGTTCCAATCCCGTACCAACCACCACCCCAAGGGGAGTAAAGCCCCTTAGATAACTATAGGGAGATGTTCGAGGCCCTCACTGGTTATCCATACCAACCCAACCCGCCCATGGATCCAAACGAGCGATATCAGCGGTAGAGGTATGGTATGTTTTATGTTGTTGTTGTTGTATATTATTTTCCGTTATTTCTTTTTGTTTTTATTTAATTATTGCCTAGTTAAATGAACTTTGTGGGTGTGTTCCCTATATAACCCTCACGAGACCTACTCGTCCTCCCGAGCTATCGGGAGGTTTAAAAGGGCTTGTTGCATAAGCTAAATGCAACCGTGATTCCTACGAAAGTGAGTTAGGTTTATTGTTGTTGTAAAAAAAAAATTTTCCACATAAAGTCAAAGGTACAACAATGTATGGCTTGGTAATAATTTCATAAAAGTGGTAGAACTAGGTAATTAACAAATTTTGATGGTTGTGATAAGCATGCTTCTACACAAGGGTTAAGATTTGTAGGTACACTATGTTCGTGAGACGACCGCTTAGTTGAAAAGATGAAAAGCACACAAGGAACTAGCGAAAAAAATCAGGTGCATACGTTTCTTTTTACCTTTGATTTTTAGTTAGCAAATAAGTGGATTGTATTTTGTATTTTATTTTCCGGGGTGTAATTTTGGAGAGGTTAGCCGTGTCACATCCCTTGTGCTTTACAAACTCTAGTTCTTACACATTGAGGACAATATGTACCTAAAGTGTGGGGATGGGGGAGTAGTAAAAATTTTCGATTTTGACCCGTTCATTTAAATACTACACATTGAAGACAATGTTTACCTCAAGTGTGGGGATGGGAGAAAATTTCAAAAATTTTTCAAAAATGTCTTGTTTTCAAAGCAATCTCAAAAGCACAAGTAACCAAGTCAACGAGGGATGTCACAAACCATTTGGTCTTTTGTCATGGTCAAGTTCAAATTAATAAGCATATCGGGTATTTAGTGGGTGGTTATTTGAGAATAATTCACCTAAAGAACTAGCAATGTATGCATATCACATATCATACCCTTATACGTGAGGTTTGAGCCCTTTATACATCATAGATTCACATTTACATGTTTCTTTGTTGAGTGGGCCATTAGTCGCGTATTGTAGAACTTGCAACTTTTGATACATTCGAGACTATAGACCGAATATAAGCACGAGAATGATTAAGGCATTAGGTAAACTTTTTTCCTTTTAAACCATTTATCCATCCTTACCCAAACAAGTCCCCTAGTCGCCCAATTTGAGCCTAAACCTTTCGTTTGATCACCCACTTAGCCCATAAACATAAGCCTTTTCTTTTTAAAACACGTGTGATGAAAATTAGATTATAGGAAATTAAGTTTGTATAGTTGTGATTCATAAAAAAAAAAAAAAATTCAGAAAATGTTGCGAAAAAGAATGAAAAAGCAGTGAGAAAAACACAAAAAGATGTGCTAGTAGTTTGTTGAATAAAAGGCGGAAGTTTTCGCCCATTTTGGATGTTTATAGTTTGCTTTTGTTTAGGATAGTCTTTTGTAATAAAATTCGAATTTTTCATCACCATACCCACTTAAAAATATCCTATTCCTACCCTTCGCCTAGCCCCGTTACAACCCTTCAAAGACCTTTTGACTTGTGCTTAGTATTTGTGTTCGATAGTGGAGAATGATTGAGTTGCAAGCCTATGCGGGTACGTGTTCTATTTGGTTTTGAGCGATTAATTGTTGAAAAGCTAATACATTACACATGTTAGCAAACTTTAAGCCGAGTGGAGAGCACATTGTGAGGGATATGCATGATTTGTTAGTTTTACGGGCGAGTTAATCTTGGGTAACCATTTGTGTATCTAAAGCACGTCACCGCTAAATACATTGAATATTGTAAAGAGTTTGAACTTTTGTATGACATTAGACCTTAACCTTTGTCTCAGGAATGGGATGTATGTTCGTTGTTCGACCCACGTGAAAGTGAAAAATAGATTTGCTTGGGGACAAGCAAAAGACAAGTGTGGGGATGTGATACGCGGTTGGAAACCGGTGCTTGTTATTGTTTAACTTAACGTTTTTTCGTAAGTTTTAGTTTCGAATAGCCTACTTTTAATCAAGAATGTGTTTTGCAGGATTGATGGAGTTTAAGGAGCTTTTCGGGAGCTTTACAGGTCATCGGGTCGAAAACCGGAGTACCGGGATGCGTTACGGATCAACCGGAAGTGCAAGGAGCCAAAAATGGAAAATTGGTTTTTAGGGAGCCGTCGGCGACGGGGTATAGGCCGTCGGCGACGCCCCCTGGATAACCCCGTATGCTGAAATGCCCGTATCCAGGTGGTTAAGCCGTCGGAACAAAATGAAAAATCCAAGGCCCGTCGCCGACGGGTTGAGGGCCGTCGGCGACGGCCTGTCAAAAACAGAAACGGGATTGTGGCCATTTGGGGTTTTATTTCGATTCTTATTGGTGCTAGCTCCTTCAATTCGGGAGTTACACTTAATTTTGAGTTTGAAAGACATTCTTGGAGCCATTATTCACCCACCTTTCACTACCACTTCATCTCGAATCAAGAATCCATCCTCTCAACAACCCGAATTCTCATCCAAATCAAAACCCTAGTTCATCACCATTACAACCATTCAACCCATTCATCACCACCAACCATTCCAAACCCTAACCATTCCATCATCCATCTTCAAGTCCTAAGATGATCCAATTCAAGTTCCGTGCATCCGTTGATCGTGCCATTTACACCATGAGCGGCTAATTCCTCGGAGGTTTCACCCCGGTGTAGGTTAATTGTAAGTCTAGGGTTTGAACAATGTTTTAGTTTGGTTTTGTGACAACTTGATTTGTATTTGAATTGATTGACAATTGTCTTGCATTTGAACTATATTTGTGAATTGTCGAGTGAGTTATGAAATTTGACTTTGCGAAATAAGTTTGTGCAATTATGCCTTGTCATTCAAAAGGTTTTATTTGTCCGAAGTAACGAAGTGCATTGTAGTCCGTGTATGCGTTGATAACAATTGGCACCTAAGCTTTGATGATAGAAATCCGTTAATAACATATTCAAGTGAATTAAATCTAAAACGTGTAAGAACCCTAGGATTGCAATAACCGAACCGGGTGTGAACCTTGTTTTCTCTATCTTGTCAAAACCTTTATTTACATTATTGCAATTGCTCGTTTTTTTTAGTAGTTATAATTTATATCTTCCAATCAAACAAAAATACAAAAACATATCTTAGCAAGCTTCATAAACGTGACATTTTCTGCATTTCATTCAAAGTCCATTCGCAAACCACATACTCTTCGTGGTTCGACCCCTTGCTACCACTAGCTATTTGTTAAGGGTAATTAGGGTATATAAATATTATCTTTGACCGGAGCGCGACTCTCCGATCAATTAACAAGCCGTCGAAGCGCAATGCTGTTATCTTAGAATGGAAGAGACAGTTTGGTTGTAATCCTGGAAGAATAAGTGTGAGACAAGTGATTGACAAAATGAAGTTACAGAAAGACGGTAGAAAGTTTTTTAAACTGAACTTCCTTGTGGTGTTCAACACAATAATGGGCGAGATAACAAAAAGTACCGCCGTCAATTTGAGATTCCTAACCTCAGTTAGAGATGAAACAGTGATAGCTAACATGGATTGGTGTAGCTACATCATAACATGTTTGAAAAGGACTAAGGAAAAATGGAATGGTAAAGAGTCGTACAATGGGCCGTTGACTTTCCTTGCGGTATGTCCATATATTATGAAAGGCAAACGTTATATATCTTGAACATGGGAGGCTTTGATGGTGTGCGGGGAGGACCTCCGCACAAGGCCCTCGATTTCGAGGGGCATGAAATTTAAAAAAAAATCCGATACGTATATGCTATTTTTTTTAAAATAGTAAACACATACCACTTCTAATATAGGCACATTTACAAATCATCTTTTATGGTTTAGAATTTAGCCCAAATTGGAATTAGCTTTATTGAACCCAATACTAATTTGATCTTTTTTAAATAATAACAAAACATAACGGAAGGACACATTTTTTCAAGCTCGAACAGGGTATATGAATTCTCAGAGACGCCTCTGCCTCTGATCTTGAATTGTTTATTAATGTTACATTCTCTAAACAGGTGTTATACGCACACGACCAACTGCTAAGACATACACCAGCTAAGGCGAAAACTCCAGCTATAAAATATTTTACAACTAAGTCATTGCTGGAACTTAACTCGTTACTTAGCGAGCATGCGCACCCTTGTAACAAGCAGGTAAATCATAGGATTTGTTGAATATGGGTACACTGATTTACCCATATACAGATCGTTTGCTATATCAGACACTCACCGTGAACACGTGAGAATACAATTACAACAGCAGGAGAAAAGTAAACTACAAGAAACAAAATTTAAATCAAACGCATGGGTTACAATGACATACCCAAGAAATTTTGAAATCCTCAGTTTAATATTTCAAATCTATAAATTGTACTTTTGTATGTAGACTAATGATGAGGATGCGGATGAAGATGAGAATGATGATAATGAAGCTGAAGATGATGATGATGATGATGATAATGAGGATGAAGAAGATGATGATGATAATGAGGATGAAGATGAAGATGATGATAATGATAATGAGGATGAATATGAAAATGAAGATGAAGATGACAATGAAGATGATGATAATGAGGATGAAGATGAAGATGATGATAATGACGATGAATATGAAAATGAAGATGAAGATGACGATGAAGATGATGATAATGAGGATGAAGATGATGATGAGGAAGATTATGATGATGGTGATGACGACGATGTAGTACTCTTAGACCCCAAGCAGTTACAATGTGAGCCGGTTGAAAATGTGTCTCCTGTGTCGAATTCTGTATGTATTCTCTCTACTTCTCTCTTATGTTATATATCCGTATGATTAATAGTAGAAAAAGGACATTTAGGCCCAAATGGACAAAACTTGATGAAATTTGGCTAGTTTAGTCTTTTGAGTGAACTAATGCTTCCAGACAGGCTTGAATAAAGGAAGTGCTTAATAGTTTGCATGTCAAATTGTGTTTGGTCACAGGGGCGTAGCTTTCAAGGGGCCGGGGGCGCCCGACCCCCTGAACTTTTCGCTCAGTAGTGTTATGTATGTACGTTTCGTATAGAATTTTTTAGGCATATACGTTTTCGACCCCCCGGTTTTATAAAAAGAAAATTAACTCGTATAGAATTTTAAGGTCCGGTGATTTCTGACCCCCCGGTTGAAATTTTCAAGCTTCGCCACTGTTGGGTCGGGTCAGGTTGTGTTAGCCTTTGTTATTTCTCTTACATTTTTAAGTTAGGACAGTTTTTTGGTGCTACAATGAACTAATATTAAGTAGTAAACTCTAAAACTGCATTTGATATATTGGTTACCGCGGAATCTAAAGAATATAGAAAAACTTACATGTCAACACAACTGGTATGACCCATTACCCGACTTGCTCGTTTTGGTCACCTCTAATATGTATCTTTTTATTGCATAGCCGGAAAAGTTCTCATCTACTCAAACTGACATAGTTTGTGTCCAAGGCTACAAAGTGAAGCGAAGCACTGCAACAATTCTTAAAGCCATTTTCAAGAAACACGGAGACATTGCAGCTGATTGTGTATTCAAAACAGATTCTGTGAGATCATCAATCCTTGAGGTTGTTTGTGAAGTTGTCAGGCGGATTCAAACGGATGATGTTATTGAAATAGGGGAAGATATAGAGCGCCAATTGTCGGATGCTGAAGCCGCCAACATTAATGTGTCGTGGATTCGAGCACACTTTGAGGCTTCTCACAAAAGGAAGGAGGCCCAAATGCTTATGCAAACAAAAACAAACATCACACTGGTAAAGAAACCCGCCCTGATGGATCTAGTAATGAGATATGAAAAGCTTATGGCTGCCTATAAACAGTTTGAAGAGGCTGACAGGTGCATGCAAGTACTCCATCTTGTTGAAAAGAAGCTAAATAATAACATTTTGGAATCTAAAGATGAAAATGGCGTGTGGGTTAAGCAACCCATTTTATAACTAAGTCGTTTAATAGATGGAAGGTTGTTAGCGGGCATAATATTATAACCGCTGCTATGAAAACACCTTACGTTTTGTCACACGAGGCGGGGCTCGCTTTTTGGAACACAATGGTTAAGTTTTTGTATAGCCTTTCATGAAAATACTTGGGCTTAGCTTTTTGACATGCTCCTTTTGATATGCTACTTAAGACCACAAGATAACTAGTTTGACTACACAAGGCAATCACACTGACACAAGGACCAGCAGATCCATCTTTCTGAATTCATAAAACTTCATCATGTATATATTTGTCATAGAAGTGAACCCGAAAACAATGATTTTAATTAAATTGGTTAAACACGTAAACTCGACATGATGTCTCTTTCTTCTTCTTCTTCACTCAGTGAACCATGATATTAAACTATGTTAATTTTTGTTACTCATGATACGTTAATGGTTTTGATTTTCTATGAATTGTATAAGATGAAGTGAGAATGTTGAGTAAAGATGTTATGTATTAAACTTTTTGTCATGATTTTAAAGTGAGGGTTTGTAAATATGTACAAGTTTAATCCATCAAGTGATGTGGATAGAAGTATGATTAGTGATCGACTAGAGTGTAAGCTATGGTTCGCGACAGACCTACAAATCACATCATATTACTAATTTCTGTAATTTTTGTTTTCTAGATATAGTATACCGTTCTCTATTGATTTTTATTTCAATCGTGTCTTAAGTGTATCAATTTGAACGAACTAAAACATAAATCAACAACCCTAATTAGTTTACGATGCATGTTAAGAATACATGGAATATTTAAATTCATGAAGTGATGTTGATAAAAGTAGCGTGTGTGTAGTGATTAGCTAGAGTGGTTGGGACAAGGTGACTAGGTGTAGTGTTAGCCCTGGTCAATGACAAACCTACTAATTGCCTCATATGATTGCACCAATGCCTTATTTGTAAAGGAGTTTATGGTGTATAATTCTGAATGCCTTTGATTGATAAAGAATACCCTTTAAATAGGGGAATGATACAACAGAATTCTGGGAAAATAAGGAAACCAAATCATGCCAGTTGTTACACCAAAACAGTTACAAATATTAAACAATAATCACAATATATCAGCCAATATAATCGGCTGAATATATGCATGCTAAGACACCCCCTCAGTTTGAGCGGGCGGAGGACAGACGCTCAAGCTGGATCGAAAGGACTAGAACAGCTGTCGTGGGAGCCCTTTGGTAAAAATATCCGCATATTGCAATGAAGAAGGCACATGAAGAACCCAGATATGACCTACACGAACTTTATCTCGAACAAAGTGTATGTCTATCTCGATGTGCTTCGTCCTCTGATGCTGAACTGGATTATTGGATAGATACACTGCAGAGACGTTGTCACAGTAAACAACCGAGGCATGCTGAAGAGGAGTATGTAACTCGAGCATAAGGTTTCGCAGCCAGGTTGCTTCAGCCACTGCATTAGCAACACCCCTGTATTCGGCTTCTACACTGGAACGTGAAACTGTGGGTTGCCTTTTGGAGGACCAAGAGATCAAGTTATCACCAAGAAAAACACAGTATCCTGATGTGGAACGCCGAGAGTCCGAGCAACCACCCCAGTCAGCATCAAAGTAAGCTATCAAAGAACACGAAGCAGACTTTATGATACGTATACCATAATCAATGGTGCCCTGGATATATCGGATGATTCTTTTCATAAAAGCAAAATGAGGATCCCGAGGTTCATGCATAAATAGACACACCTGCTGAACGGCATAAGAAATATCGGGTCGGGTAAAGGTGAGGTACTGTAGGGCCCCTACAAGACTCCTATACAAGGTGGGATCAGAAAACAAAGGACCATCTGTATCGCTGAGTTTAGACGAAAGATCCACCGGGGTGGTACATGGTTTGCATGCAGACATAGAAGCCCGGGCAATGATATCTTTAGCATATTGTGCCTGTGAGAGAAAGATACCATGAGACTGTTGGGAGACTTGAATTCCCAAGAAGTGATACAGGCGACACAAATCAGTCATAGCAAACTCTTTTGATAAGGTTGCAATGATGTTAATGCAGAAGTGTGTTATTGGAGGCTGTAATTACTATGTCATCCACATACAATAGCAAATAGGCAATGTTGGATGAATCCCGGTTGTAAACAAACAAAGAGTTGTCGCATGCACTGCTACGAAAGCCATGAGAAGTAATGTAAATAGCAAATCGAGTGTACCACGCCCGAGGAGCCTGCTTGAGCCCATAAAGGGACTTCTTCAAACGACACACAAATGAGGAGCTTGTTTGTCATAAAATCCCGGAGGTTGATGCATGAACACAGTTTCTTTGAGTTCCCCATGTAGGAACGCATTTTTCACGTCCAAATGATGAATAGGCCATGACCGGGAGACTGCAAGAGATAAAACTGTACGAATGGTTGCCGGTTTAACAACCGAGCTAAATGTGTCTTCGCAGTCAATGCCCACTGTCTGGGAATTCCCATTTACGACTAACCTGGCCTTGTAGCGTTCCAATGTACCATCAGCTTTGAACTTGTGGCGGAAAAGCCACATGCAGCGTATGACCGGTCGATCTTGAGGGCGTGGAACCAATTCCCACGTGTCATTAACCTGTAAGGCAGTAAATTCGGCTTGCATAGCATTTAACCAATTAGGATCTGATAGGGCCTTGGCATATGTGGTAGGTATAGGGGAAATGGTAGTAGTGGTGGTGAAGGCCGATGGAGTAGTGGATCGAGCCTTAGATCGAGTGGTCATAGGGTGTGAATTGGCTGAAGGAGCAGGGTTAGCCAGCTGTGGAATGGGCTGGGTAGTGGACTGGTTACCCGGGTAGTGCTGGGAAGTGTTTCGTGCTGGTTGGTATGGGTCGGCTGCTGTAGGGTTGTGGGACTGTGGGGCCACAGGTTGTTGGGCTGGCTGCTGTTGGGTTGTGGGAGGTCTGGGACGGCGACTGTAGGTGAACGGGAAAGGGGCCGTGACAGACGGCTTTTGAACAGGTCGAGTTAAAGTAAAACCCGGGGGGATGGGGTCATCTAAAAAATTATAAGTGGTGGGGTTTTGAGGAATCGTGTAGGGGAACACGTGTTCATCAAAAGTCACATGGCGAGAGATGTGCACTTTGCCAGTGGTCAGGTCAAAACAACGGCACCCTCGAAAGTCGGGTGGGTACCCAAGAAAGATGCAATGAATGGCTCGTGCATGCAACTTATGTGGTTGGGTGGCTGAGGTGTTAGGATAACAAGCACACCCGAAAACCCGTAGGTGTTCATACTCGGGATGGCGAAGGTAAAGGGCAAAGTTAGGAGTATAAAAGTTTAGGCGTTTTGTGGGTAAGATATTATGCAAGTACACGGCTGTGTGTAAGGCTTCCACCCAAAAGGGCGGGGGAAGATTGGCATGAATTAGCAGAGGACGAATGATGTCATTGAGGCGACGAATCATTCGTTCTGCCCGGTCATTTTGGGATGAGGTTTGGGGGCAAGCAAACCGAAACAGGAGGCCATGTTGGTCTGCAAAGTTTTAAAGGCCTTGTTGTCAAATTCGCCCCCAAGGTCACATTGAAAAGTTTTAATTTTTCGATGAAATTGTGTTTCAATTAACCGGTGAAATTTAGCAAAAGTGGGAAAAGTGTCAGACTTGTATTTAAGTGGGTATGCCCACACGAAGTGTGAAAAGTTATCTATGAGAACCATATAGTATTTGTACCCCGTTTTACTCGTGATTGGAGATGTCCACAAGTCGCAGTGAATTATATCTAAAGGTGCAAAGGTGAAAGTATTAGAAGCATGAAAAGGTAATCGTTTACTATTTGAAATTTGACAAGAATTGCAAAGATTTGAGTTGGAACTCTTATTACATTGAAGATTGAAATTACGACTTAAAAGTTCTAAAACTTGAGTTCCTGGGTGACCCAAACGATCGTGCCAAGGAAGACTTGTGGAAGCAATAAATGTGGCTTGGGGAGGTAATTGCGGCTGAGTAAACGGATAGAGATTTCCAGTGCTGTTGTGACGGGACAGCAGCTTCTTAGTTTTAAGATCCTTCAAGGAAAAGCCAAAAGGGTCAAATTCAACAGAAACTTGATTATCACGAGTAAAACGTCTGACTGAAATAAGATTTTTGATAATATGTGGGCTGTAAAGGACATTGGGCAGGACATATGTGCGGTTGGGGAGGGAGTGAAAACCCGTACCAGATCCATGTATTGGTAAAAATTGCCATTGCCCACCAATAATTTACTACAAACAGGAGACTTATGTGGGATAAGAATTTTACCTTGTTCATGTGTGACGTGAGACTCAGCCCCGGAGTCGAAGACATCTGAAGCCCAAGAGGAAGAAGGCTGGTTCATCTGCATATTGTTGAAAGCTACACTGAGATCAGAAGGACTCAAGGCATTGTACACCCCCTGAGGTGAAGGGCTAAAACCACCGAATTGTTGCTGAGGAACGGCGGAAAAATGAGCCTGTGATGGTGCTGTTTGCTGCTGACCGGTGCTGGAATTGGGTCGCCACTGCTGCTGGGTCGGATAGGGGCAAGGTGGAGGTGTCCACTAGGCCCAGTTTGGATACCCAGGCTGCTGAGAGAAGCCGGAATGCTGCTGCTGTTGACCGGACCAGTTCTGTTTGTTGCTGCTGCCGCGTCCCCTGCCACCACGCCGGTTCCAGGACCCACGTCCCCGGCCTCTACCACGAGTGGAAGAGGAGTTGGGGTCTGAAGAGGGAGTTTGCTGGTTGTTTTGAGGGGTGGTTTGAGAGGATGTGGCGGCTAAAACAGTGGAATGAGAGTCTTTTTGGGCGTCTAAACGCAGAATTTCATCTTGTAGCATACTAACGGCTTGATCCCAATCAACACCATTCTGATTTATAAGGGCTGCAGTAGTGTTGAACTCGGCTGGGAGACCCCTTACCAGTTGAAGAACAAGACGGGATTCGGTCACAGGAACATCGACATCGGCCAGTTGGTTTGCAAGGTCAGTCAATTGCTGACAATAGGCTTCAACGGAGGAGCAAGCCGACAAAGACAAATTACAGAACTTTGTTTCCAATGATGCAGCACGTGCCTTCTTGTTGCTGAGATATATCTTCTCAAGTTTGGACCACGCAGCATGAGCTGTAGCAGTGCTGCTATCCATGACTCGTTTAAGAAGGGCATCGGAGAGCGTGCTGAATATCCATTGAAGGACAAGCGCATCGATTTCTTTCCAGGCCTCATATTCAGCAGATGAGGATGCCGGAGGGGCAGTACTATCAATATGATCCATCACCTTGTAGGCGACAGCATGTAAGCGAAACAGCCTAATCCATTGAGAATACGTGACATTAGTACGGTCTAGGGTTCGGATCTTACTCTGTATATTTGTGACAGAGTATGAGTATGCAGGATGTAAAGATTGAGGCTTTGGGGGCTGTTCGACAGCATCTTTATTCATCGTGATGACTGGTCGGACGTATCCGAATAGAAAAAAAAAAACAAAGGAAGGCGGCGGAAGGTTGAAAGAAGGATATCAGAATTGCTCTGATACCATAAAGGAGTTTATGGTGTATAATTCTGAATGCCTTTAATTGATAAAGAATACCCTTTAAATTGGGGAATGATACAACAGAATTCTGGGAAAATAAGGAAACCAAATCATGCCAGCTGTTACACCAAAACAGTTACAAATATTAAACAAGAATCACAATATATCAGCCAATATAATCGGCTGAATATATGCATGCTAAGAATTTGAAGTTTTTTTTTTAATTTTTTATTTTTAAGAATGAAGTCCCTTTCTTTATTAGTTGAAACGTGTTATGAATTTAAATCGAGATAGATTTTAAACGTGCAACAAGCTGCGCCGCTACCCCTTTTTGAATAGCAAAAGTAAGTATTTTAAAAACTACGTCCATAGATCTCGGGGTCATAACATTACTATCCATGACCATTTGAACTCCACTAAGTAGGTCCACAACCTCTAGCGCCAAGATACCAAAAGTATCAAAAGCAATGTAACGTTCTAAAAGTTTCTAAAACCTTATAACTCAACAGTTGGTGCTTTTTACCACTAGGCAGTTTTTCGGGTTGAAACGTGGTGGCTTGAAGTTAACAAGAGTGATGATTGTTAAATGGGATATGATGCAGCGAGGATAAACGGGAATGGAAAAAATGGCCATTCATTGATCGTTCAAGTTGCTCAAGTGGGGTTGGGACACCGAAAACGATATTGTGTTTTTTACTTTTGTTTTGTTATTTAAAAAGACGAGTATATTATACATAATACAAAAACCCTATAAAAACCTTATGTCGCTGTTTATCTTTTCCATTTGTTGTCATTTGCATCAAAACCGATACATGCTACATGTATAATAATCCTTTTGTTTGAAAGTTATTAAGGATTAGCGGGTTACAACACAACACGTGTATTTAATGAATTTTAGTTCTTTTGCAATAAGGCTTTGGGGTATACTCTAACTTCATTGGTGTTAAACAAGTTAACATTTCTTCCAAACCACTCCCTTTCTATGTTAAAGGGGTGTTAAAACCTCATTTCGTTAACATGTTAACCTAGGTAAAAAAAGAATAAGAAATTAATGCTATCAATTATCAATGTTTAATTTAGCTAATAAGTTAATGAAATGGTATTGTTGTCATTTATTTTGTATTTAAAAAAATTATTTAGTACTATAACAATTAAAAAAAATGGTGGCTGAGGTTGAGTTAACAAAGTTAAACCATTTCCTTATGATGAGGTGGAGTAAAGAGGGAAAAAACGAATGATGTGGCGCTTATATGAAGTTAAGAAAGGTCAAGGTATACCTAATGGCCTAATAAAATATATCTCCTTAAAGATGATGAATAAATGAACGTTAACTAAAGGAACATAGATAAAAAAAAAAGTGATTTCGATTACTTGGATTTCATAACTTAACATTTTTTTGTTGTAAATATTGAGAATCAGAAAAATATATGAATATCTATGCACATCGACATATCGTTTTGGTTATGTTACAAGTTTATTTTTTTGAGTTTTTTTTCATTTGCTATAGCATGTGTCGGTATTTTGACCAACCAAACGAATTTCGCTTGTGTCCCGCAACAATGCGCGGGAAAATTTACTAGTTAATAATAATTTCACAAAAACTCATAAAATTTTTAACGTTAGTGAGTATCAACGACGACCAAAAATACAACATACCACCGTTTGAAATGTACTCTATTAAGACCGCAGGGAGTGGTGGTGTTGGTTGGGTCAGGGGAAGCCGGCCAACACTGGCTAGCCCACTCCGTAGCAGCGTTGGCTTGCGTTGTGTGTGTGTGTGTGTGGGGGGGGGGGTGTGACCTTACACTATGGCAAATCTGGTTCGTGATCATCCAACCTAAATAATAAACGAATTGAAAAATTAGGTGATATTATCAACAACTTAGTGAACAAATACACAGCTTTTAGAACAAGAGTCGGGCCCCATTTAAACCAATAGCCCAGAATATTAAATAAAACCCAATGGGCATCCAAACCGTAAGATATGAATGGGCTTCAACATAATAAATAAGCGCCCATGCACGCTTTCTTCTCAGCCGCAAACCGTCGTTGAGACAGACAGAAAGGTAGGGTTTTCGACAACTTATTTGCTTACATATTCTTTGATTCACTCTTGTTAGTTTTTGTTTCCATGATTCAGTGTTTATGTATACCTATAATCATTCACTGCCTGCTTATGTCTCAAAAGATATTAGGGTTTGATCTGATTATTGTTGTTGTTGTTGTTTAGGTTACATACGCAGCTTTGATTCTTGTTAGTTTTTGTTTTACTTCGGTGTTTATGTATACATAATCAATATAATTAGGTTACATACGCAGCTTTGATTCTTGTTAGTTAATTTTGTTATATATATAACTTTCCTCCAGATTTCTAAACCTATTTTTGGGCCCAATTAAAAAAAACACAGGCGGGGACGAACGAAAGAACGTTGCAATGTCTGATTTGAAAGGTCAAGACGTTGCAATGTCTGAATCGAAAGCTCAAGAGGACATGGACAAGGAGGCTTTTGAGCAATGGAAATTAAGGTGGCAAAAAAACTACACTACCCCTCGAGAGGAGATGTTTAGATTCGAAAGATTTCAAGAAAATCTCCGTCTAGAAGAGGCTAATTCTGGTAATTCGGGACCATCACAACCACCTTGGATGGCTTTGGACAGTGATGCGGCGGCCCTGCGTGAACTCGAGGAGTACCTGCTACTAGTTTGTAACCATTCCGGTGATGTATCTTCTTCTGATAGTGATACTGATAGCGAGGGGCGTGAGCTTAGAGCCAGTGGCTACCATAAGGTTTTCCTCCGAGAACAAAATGAGGATGGTACATTCCGCATGGACACTTTTTACTCGAACAATCCAACGCATCCAATTTCTGATGTGGGCGCCAGGTATTATAAAGGCCAAAGTAAGTTCCTCTCTCTCTCTGATTAGTTAATTGAAGCCTCCTAATTAATTAATGAATTATTGATACAACAACAAGATAGATGATTCAGTACTAATGGCTGCTGCTAAATGTTAGGTGGTCGTAAAAAAGATGATACCAAAGAGGAGGAGAAACGCCAAAAATCAGGCTGTGGAGGATGCTGCAGTGGCAGTGGAACCGGAACCTGAATCTGTGAGGGAATGGTTGTAGAAATGGGCAAGTTATTAAGTAGTGGGTAGTATTTATGTGAAGTCTTTCAATTGTAATGCTATATATATATATATATATATTTATGTGAACTTCTACTCTTGCGTTAGCTAACTATATTTGGTTCTTTCTAAATACCAATTTGGTTTGTATCATTATGGTTTACAGAAGCAACGGTTAGGACATCTTTACAAGTATAGTATTCTGTTATAGTCCCTAACCATGTTGTTGCGAATGAAAGTCTGATAATACGTTAGTAGAAGATATATAAAGCAACGTGTCACTTGAATCAATGCTGGCTGGGCTGAGAGGTTTGTTTTTGTTTTTTGTTTAACAAATTTTAAAGGGTATGCGTATTAAAGTGCCTATTGGCACACCGAACCCTAGCAAAATTAGGGTTTATATACGCTGCGTATTGACCTCTAAGCAGCGTATATAAAGGTCAGAAAATGTCTTTTATACCCTTGTGTTAAGGCTATACGAAGCCAAATACAAGGGTAGTTGTGTCATTTTTGTCTCATACGCTGCGTAGGGATCTATACGCAGCGTATACCAAGCTTCATTTTTGTATTTTTTTGTGTATTCTTTTGTTTATTTATAAAAAAAAGAAAATTATTTATAAAAAACAATATTATTGATAAATAATACAAATATAGATTATAAAAATTAAAAATAATACAAATATTATGAATTATAAAAATTAAAAAAGAAAATTATTTATAAAAAAACAATATTATTGGTAAATAATACAAATATAAATTATAAAAATTAAAAATAATACAAATATTATGAAATTATAAAAATTAAAAAAGAAAATTATTTATAAAAAAATATTATTGGTAAATAATACAAATATATCGTTTTGTTATCATTTAAATTCGTATTCCTTTGTTTATTTATAAAAAAAGAAAATTATTTATAAAAAAACAATATTATTGGTAAATAATACAAATATATTATATTGTTATCCTTTAAATTAAATTATCGTATCGTATTGCATCGTATCGTATCGTATCGTATTGCATCGTATCGTATTGTATATTGTATAATATAAGTCTCGTATAGAGGCCTATAAGTGTGTTATTGTAGAGTATAGTATCGTATCGTATCGTATAGTGTAGTGTAGTATAAGTCTCGTATAGGTTCCTATAGGTCTTGTATATGCATATAGGATTATACGGGACCTAAACTGTGACAACTCGTATTTCAGAACCTATCTATGTGTTTAATGTAACGTATGTGGACCTTATGTGATTATGTGAACTTTGATGATTAAGTGAAATGTTATGTTTATATTATGTGAATTCATGTATGTAGTTATATAATTCGAATCACACAACACAACCCAATCGCACAAGCCTAAGTTGGGCCGTGCACCTCCCCTTTTGTCACATCTCTCTCTCGGCCCACACTCGCATTCGAATCCCGTGATGGGTTCGGCCCATCCCATTTGATGCGCATAACCTCATGAGGAGAGGGTATACTCCTCATTATTTGCTAAACACTCTAAGCACACCAAACCCTAATACCCCTCTCTCCCTCTCAAAGCCGACGGCATCAACATCCCATCTCTTGAAGCTTTCTTGTTCGGATCATCTCTATTTCACCTTCTAATCGGTTAGTTTTTGTGTTTATCAGTTGTATGGTTGTTGATGTTATGATCTATATGTATTACATGATGATTTAGTGATATCTTGTGATTAAACATGATATAAACTGTTAAATCTTAGTGTTCATGAAATCGGCTCTCATGCGTGTATTTGATAATGTTCATATAAATCGGAATTGTATGATAGTGATCTAGAACCGAATAGATGTTAATCGGCTGTTATGCTTCTGTATGTCGGATTGTTGCTTAATGATGTTGAAGGTTTTAAATCTAATAGTTTGAATGTGTTAAGATGTCGTTTGTGCTTGAAACATGATTAAGATTCATAGGAATTATTGGATGAAAACCTTGTTTTGATCAAGTAAAGGCTTGGATAGAAATTGTGATTATGTTGATTGATTGGGTGCAAATATGGAAACTGTGGAATCGATTAACAAGATAATTGTGTAACTGATATGCATGAAACACACCCCCTGACTCGGCTGCTTACTTGATGAAACACACCCGTAAGTTCATGAATTTAGGTAAATTGTTCCTCCCTCGCATGAGGGCAATTCCAACGGCTCCTGGTGGGAGTCACAGTGAAAATTAATGCAACACGATTGTACGATAACCATGCTGCTATGTTAAGTTCTTGTTCTGGTAGATTTAACCCTGTGACAACAATATGTAGTCAACGACATACTATATCTTAACTATCAACTGGCGTGCAGCCAGCTGTACATTCAATATCGAGTAAACGCTTGCTGTGGATTCTTAAACGCTTACTCACCGAATGAGTCTACTCTTTCTTATGTTGCCACACCCATGCATGATATACTTTTGGGATTCTGTGACCCTAACAACAATCCCCGCGGACACCTGCTTGGACAAGTTACACTCTACGAATACTACTCGATGAGCATTGGGCTATACATGTGATGATACCACAAGTACTGATCTTTGAACTTGATACGACCGATATGGATTCTCAGACTCGACGTTCGAACCTAGGCTAACCAAATGAATGTGTCACTTGTTCTCATCGATGACACCTTGATCTACTCTAAGAGTCAGGAGGAACACGAGCAGCATCTACGACTTATTTCGGAACTCCATCGAACAGAGCAACTGTATGCAAAGTTCTCGAAATGTGACTTTTGGCTTCGTGAAGTTCACTTTTTAGGCCACATGGTAAACAAGGATGGGATTCATGTAGATCCATCCAAGGTAGACTCGATTAAGAACTGGCCTGCACCTCGCACACCAACGGAAATTCGCCAATTCTTGGGATTGGTAGGTTACTACAGAAGGTTCATTAAAGATTTCTCGAAGATTGCGCAACCACTTACACTACTGACAAAGAAGGGTGTCACCTACCGTTGGGGTAGTACTTAGGAAACCGCTTTTTAGCACTTAAAGGATAGACTCTGTAGCACACCTATACTCTAATTGCCAGAAGGCACAAACGATTTTATGGTCTATTGCGACGCATCCATTCAGGGTCTTGGATGTGTGTTGATGCAACGTGACAAGGTCATTGCTTACGCGTCACGTCAAGTTAAGGTTCACGAACGAAATTACACTACGCATGATTTAGAGATGGGAGCTGTTGTTTTCGC
This sequence comes from Helianthus annuus, assembly GCF_002127325.2. Taxonomy (NCBI): domain Eukaryota; kingdom Viridiplantae; phylum Streptophyta; class Magnoliopsida; order Asterales; family Asteraceae; genus Helianthus; species Helianthus annuus. Next base: position 10,901,836 of record NC_035434.2, read on the forward strand.
GCTTAAGATATGGCGACACTACCTATACGGTACCAAGTGCACCATCTACACCGATCACAGGAGTCTCGAGCATATCTTCAAGCAGAAGGAATTGAACATGCGTCAAGGACGATAGGTCGAACTTTTGAACGATTACGAATGTGCCATCAAGTACCATCCAGGAAAAGCCAATGTTGTGGCTGACGCCCTAAGTCGAAAAGACACTATGCCTAGACGCGTACGAGCATTACAACTTACCATCCAGTCTAGTCTTCCGGCATAGATACGAGATGCTCAGGTAGAAGCATTGAAACCAGAAAACGTCAGGGCTGAAGCCCTACGCGGCTCAAGGCAACGGTTAGAACAAAGGGAAGACGGCGCCTACTATGTAACGGGACGCATTTGGGTCCCACATTATGGAAACTTACGCGAGCTGGTAATGGATGAAGCACATAAGTCTCGCCACTCAGTACATCCTGGTTCAGATAAGATGTACCACGATCTCAGAACTACGTATTGGTGGCCTAGCATGAAGGCTCACATAGCTACTTACGTCGGCAAGTGCTTGATTTGTGCGAGAGTCAAGACGGAATATCAGAAACCATCAGGCCTACTTCAGCAACCAAGGATACCACAATGGAAATGGGAAGAAATTTCCATAGATTTTGTTACTGCCCTGCCTAGATCTCAACGTGGGAATGATACTATTTGGGTGATCGTGGATTGACTCACTAAGTCTGCACACTTCTTGGCTATCAAGGAAACAAACAAGTTCTCTACTTTAGCAGACATTTACTTAAAAGAAGTGGTTTCGAGGCACGGGGTGCCAACCTCCATTATTTCGGATCGTAATGCACGATTTACTTCAGAACTGTGGCAAGCGATGCACAAATCTTTTGGCTCTCGATTAGACATGAGCACAGCTTATCACCCTCAGATGGATGGGCAGTCTGAGCGCAGTATCCAGACTCTAGAAGACATGCTTCGGGTATGTGTTATCGACTTCGGCAACGGCTGGGAAAAACATCTCCCATTAGTGGAGTTTTCGTATAACAACAGTTACCACACCAGCATTCAAGCTGCTCCATTTGAGGCATTGTACGGGTGTAAATGCCGATCACCTCTCTGTTGGGCAGAGGTGGGTGATAGTCAGATCACGGGTCCAGAACTTGTAGTTGATGCTACTGAAAGGATTGCACAGACACGACAACGAATGGCGGCAACCCGTGACCGTCAGAAAAGCTACGCTGATAAGCGCAGGAAACCACTCGAGTTCCAGGTTGGGGATCGAGTGCTACTCAAAGTCTCACCATGGAAAGGTGTAGTTCGTTTTGGTAAACGAGGCAAGCTCAATCCGCGGTATGTCGGACCGTTCGGAACCATAGAAAGAATAGGCAAAGTGGCCTACAAACTGAACCTACCAGCAGAACTCGGTGGGGTTCACAACGCTTTCCACGTGTCGAATCTGAAGAGGTGTCTGTCAGATGAGACCCTTATAGTTCCTTTGAAGGAGCTCACTATCGACGATCAGTTGCGATTCGTCGAGGAACCAGTTGGAATCACGGACCGGGATATTAAGGTCCTCAATCACACCAGAATACCTCTTGTTCGAGTTCGTTGGAACTCCCGTCGTGGCCCAGAGTTCACCTGGGAACGTGAAGATCGAATGAAACAAAAGTACCCCCAATTGTTCGCAAACAGTACAACCACTACTGAGGCTGAAGCTACTACGGAATTTCAGGACGAAATTCCAAACCAACGGGGGAAGGATGTGACACCCCAGGAAAACCAGGAAAAACCATGCAACTTAACTAGCTTCCTCAGTGAGTACGTACCAAATTTCGGGACAAAATTTCTTTCAACTTGGGGATAATGTGACAACTCGTATTTCAGAACCTATCTATGTGTTTAATGTAACGTATGTGGACCTTATGTGATTATGTGAACTTTGATGATTAAGTGAAATGTTATGTTTATATTATGTGAATTCATGTATGTAGTTATATAATTCGAATCACATAACACAACCCAATCGCACAAGCCCAAGTTGGGCCGTGCACCTCCCCTTTTGTCACATCTCTCTCTCGGCCCACACTCGCATTCGAATCCCGTGATGGGTTCGGCCCATCCCATTTGATGCGCATAACCTCATGAGGAGAGGGTATACTCCTCATTATTTGCTAAACACTCTAAGCACACCAAACCCTAATACCCCTCTCTCCCTCTCAAAGCCGACGGCATCAACATCCCATCTTTTGAAGCTTTCTTGTTCGGATCATCTTTGTTTCACCTTCTAATCGGTTAGTTTTTGTGTTTATCAGTTGTATGGTTGTTGATGTTATGATCTATATGTATTACATGATGATTTAGTGATATCTTGTGATTAAACATGATATAAACTGTTAAATCTTAGTGTCCATGAAATCAGCTCTCATGCGTGTATTTGATAATGTTCATATAAATCGGAATTGTATGATAATGATCTAGAACCGAATAGATGTTAATCGGCTGTTATGCTTCTGTATGTCGGATTGTTGCTTGATGATGTTGAAGGTTTTAAATCTAATAGTTTGAATGTGTTAAGATGTCGTTTGTGCTTGAAACATGATTAGGATTCATAGGAATTATTGGATGAAAACCTTGTTTTGATCGAGTAAAGGCTTGGATAGAAACTGTGATTATGTTGATTGATTGGGTGCAAATATGGAAACTGTGGAATCGATTAACAAGATAATTGTGTAACTGATATGCATGAAATTCGGATATTAAATAACAAATCGCACAAGTTTCCCTTCGGTCGCACAAGATCAGATCACATAGAATCTGATCTGATAGCACAAGACTGGTCGCATGAGGGAATCGCACAAGGGAATCGCACAAGCAGGGTATAATCACACTAAGCACCGTGTACAATCAGTTTATGCATGATCGCACAAGACCTTGTGGATCGCACAAGACAGTGCCGATCGCACAAGGCTTGGGCCACACACAAACCACTTGGACTTTTATACAGTTGGGCCTTAAAGCCCAAAACCTGGTCGCATAAGTTATCCGGATCGCACAAGTCTATCCGGACCGCACAAGACCAACGTTTGTTGTTATTTGGGCCGAGTATGTTTGATTGGGCTTTCTAATTGTTTCGGGCCGGGTATTAATTGGATCGCACAACCTGCTGTGAATCGCACAAGATTGTGCTGATCGCACAACATGTTGGGCCGGGTAGTGTTTGGGTTTCAATTACCCACTTGTAGGTCCCGAAATCGAAGGATCGATTTACACAACCAAACCCTTGTTTGTAACAAACAAAGTTAAGTGTGCGGAATCCACTTAACTAAGCCAAATCAAACATAGAACAAAGTAAGAACAGTGGTTTAACCAAAGAAACACAATCGTTTGATTAAACTGGATGAGAATGCAACTGATACAAACACAGTTTACACAAAGTGACCTTCAGGGTATTCTCTCATCTCTCAAAGTCTCACACAGCTCTCGTCTCACATCCAAGTTTCACACAGAAACTTTGAGAGCTATATATACTAACATAGACACAGAACATGACGAAACAGAAAAGCACTCGACGAAACACCTTTGGACCAAAGATTGGGCCTGAAGAAGCCCACAGGCGACGAAACAGGCCAAGGCCACTAAAGAGATGACGAAACACAATTGTGTTTCGTCATATGGCTTCACATATTCACAATTTCCAACATAAGACAAAATAGGTGACATCATCATGACATCACTACGGTGATGTCATGGTGATGTGTCGGCAGGAAAGGCCACGGCTCTCCGTGCTTCGCGTGTCGAACTCTGGGGCGCACGACGGAGGAATGTCGTGACGTCGGGCTTGAGCCGGACCTAACCGAGTCGAAACCAAGTCGAACCGAGCCGAGTCGCGTCCACACAAAGTGTATCAACAAACTCCCCCTTGGACGCTACTCGTGATGGTTCGTCTTCTGTGTCTTTCATGTCGGAGGATCTTCAAAGTCTTCACGCTTCGTAAGAAGAAAGTGTATCAACAAACTCCCCATTTAATTTAGGAAGTGTGTTAACAAACTCCCCCTTAGAATGAACTCTCCATTGAGTCATGCTCGTGAATCTTTTGATCGTTAATTCTTCAGATCCTTGTGGTGTTGATGAAGGGTCAGCGACAACTCGATCATCTTTATCTTTTGAGTGCCTTCACGTCGTGTCTTCATTCCAAGGCTTGTCATCGAACATGTTCTCCTCGCCTTTAGCATCTGCACATGCAAGAAATCTAAACGCATAATGAGAACAACCGCTTGGAATATAGTTTCCATAAACAAACGACACATGTGTGACCGTTTCTCACTCAAACACCAACCGACAACAGTTTGAAAGTTCGGAAAATGATCAATTTTAATCTTTTAACTTTCAAAATCTGTCAACTTCGACTGTTTATGAAGGTGCAATTGTTTTCTGGCTTACGATCAGAATTTTGGGTAGGATAGACTCGAGTTCCAACATCGGTCAATCAAAAATAAACTAGAAGCAAAATCTTTTTGGATTTTATAAAGTTTATATTAAAACACACCTAAAATCTTTTTGAAATTTTTCATTTTTTTTAAATGTAAAGACGGAAAACAATAAATAAATAGATACATAGATGCAGAATATGAAAGCAGTAAATTAATATTTACAGACATTCTTTTTGCGAGTTTCGAGGGTAAGAGAATCATATCAGTGTACAGTCATGTCAAAACGCTCTTGTTGTTCATTTAGTTAACATTTAGATAAGCATCCTATAACAATTACCGGTATTGTTGTCCACATAAGCTCAACTTATCAGATGTAATCATGGCGAGGGGATACGTTAAGGTATGATTTATACTAACCGACCGGTGTTCATCCACACACGACAATTCCCGTATCAAGGTATGCACAAGGGTTCATCTTACCGGTGAGTATACCGATTATCATCTGTTTGACCTTATATGATGTGAGATTCTAACTTATTTTGATTTGAAAACAAGCCCTTTGTGATAGAATCACTTATTGATGAGGAACTTGATTTTCGATGCATGAGGGCACATGAGCAAGTCCTTGAACAGGTCAATACTTTCGTACAGTAGAGAGACGAACTTGACTCCCGGATAAATGTGATATTTTATCACTTATTTGTTTGGACATGTGATTGTTGATCACTTATTGATGTCGAATGCAGTATGTACACGTATGTATGGTATCATGGAAGATCTAGACTTGCGTCCCTATTATTTTTCGGTAAAAGATACAACCATGATACCCAGATGATAAGAAACATAAAGACCGAATATCTCAGAACCTCGGCAATCTCTCAAACGAAATTTCGGTACTAAGACCATATGCCAATGTACAGTTCCCACCTGGTCTTCAGTCAATTAAGGTTTATATCACCCTGCACACTTTAAAATGATTGTGAGCCTACCGATACATCTTATATAGAGCTGCTTATCGTATTTCATTTACGGTTTAACGAGGTTTAGACAGACCACTGATGTACTATCATATTCTCTTTTTCTCGGCAGGAAACTCATTTTTGTTTTTCTATTGTTTTTGTGTTTTTGAAAATTTTCGATGTTTTTGGATTTTTAAAATTTGGATTTTAAAAAGGATGGCACGACAAAACGTCAAAGTTAACGAAACACTTTCTGTTTCGTCGACATATATTTTAAACCTTGTGTTTCGTCGTTTGTTTTGGGCTCAAACATAAAGTCAAAGCCCAATTGTATAGCTCGACCCAAGACAGTTTGTTTCAACGACAACTTTCACCAATTCAACAACTAAGACATCATCATGACATCATCATGATGATGTCATGATGATGTGGCAGCGGGAACCGGCTCGCGGCGTTTCGTGCTTCGCGTGTCGAACTCTGGGGCGCACGACGGAGGAATGTCGTGACGTCGGGCTTGAGCCGAACATAACCGTGTCGAAACCAAGTCGAACCGAGCCGAGTCGCGTCCACACAAAGTGTATCAACACCACTCGCACAAGATGTTTTTGGGCTTACGTCGTTACCTGAGCCCAATACATCCTGATCGAACAAGTTTGGATATGTTATGACTATTAACTTGTATTGCGTGTTTGCCATGATCAATACGTGTTCGTAACCTGGTAGGCTATGTGTAAGCATACGTGCATTACTTGAAACCAAAACCTGACTTGTATGGTAACCATGTTATGACGTGGTTGACCACTTATAGCTCAAGTGACCATTTTGTTTATCTGCCGAGCAAACCAAGGGGAGTTCACACTCTTTCCAAGGCATGGGATTCCCAGGGGTTGGGAATGGGATTGAATAACTACTCGAACTATCATTACTGTTAAACTACTTACTACTGTCCTCGGATTGAAGGGCACGTACGTAAAACCTACGTACACGACTATAAGACCATCAACTCTATCAATTGAAGTCCCTCAATTATCGACTTAATCTCCGAGGCCTATGGCGAGCGGGTCATTAGTAGATAGCGCTATTAGGTTTAACAAACCTCACACCGTGTCGTCCGAATGGGCGTGTACTAATGGACTATGGGCAAAGGGTCAATGCTGATAGACATTGACTTAGGGTACCTCTTACATTTTCGTAGCAGTCGATACGCGTGGTCTAGTAATACATGGGAATCCCCCACTAATCTTCGCAACATGTCTCTGGGAGACCGCGATACTAATTAACATGATACATGGGTTACAAACGAACATACGATTTACGAAACGAATGCAATAACTAAACAACCCACTGTGAACTCGCTCAACTTTGTTGTTGATTCGTTGCTACATGCCTTGCAGGTCGTTAGGTATTCATGGAGCTTGCACAGGGAGGCGCGGTTGTTGTGGGACATGGCAGTGTGTGCCATGCTAAGTACATTACTTTATTCCGTACTTAATACTTACATTGGGTTTTACAATTTATGCTTTCGCTAAACACTTAACTATGTTTTGGTTTTGAACACCTTTCATATTGTTTGGTTGAATTATATTTACTACTTACATTGTTCAATATGATTGGTGGCTTGATCCTGGTCATGTCATGCCTCCAAGCGGTGATACTCCGCGTGTGGATTTTGGGGGTGTGACAGATTGGTATCAGAGCCATTGGTTATAGTGAACTTGGTTTTAATAAGGGAAACAATTTTGTTAAAACCAGACTATAACCTGTACAGTGCTCAACGATCCACAACGATGTTTCGCTCCACGTGCAAGACTCAACACTATAGGTGATACTATTCATGTTTACATTGCCTACCTGCTAGAGTACTTTTGCATGATGCGTTGTCTATGGTATAATTATTAGAACAATAGCATGTTGCCTGTTATCCCTACTGCGCCCCATGTGGCACACAAACGTTTAACTAATTGACAAGTGGTGGTCAAACCTCTTTCTAATTTCTCGTCACCCTACTACGACTGTTTATGCCTTCTATCTACTTGTATGCCTATCTCGACATGACGTCGCCACTTGACCTTCCGTACATCCGACTTGTACGCCAACAACCACGTAGACCAGGACCAACTCGAATGAACTTGGGGTTAGGAGAACTACACCCACGCATCCTGTTGACGAACCCTATCATCTCCACTGGTCGCCTATACCAGAAGCGAAGCAGCCACAACTACACGCATACGTCGTTTTGCAAACTAGCAACCCTACCAACCAAATTCTGTTTTGGACAAGTGATATACCTTTGTGACCGTAATGCAACGAACTTCCCTTTTGTGCCATGCCGCCTTGTACCCCTACTGGAAATTGCTTCTAGACAGCAGGTTAACTGGTTGAAAACCTTCGGTAATCGATGGACCCTATTTACACTCAATTCTTCGTATGAATCTCAGTAACTCCCTATTGTTTCGATTGGCAACCAATTTAATGAGACGCCAGTAACCATACCACGATTTTTACCAAACACAAGACTACCTTACTACCCTGTTGGATGGATTACTCCTATTCTAGTTGACTAACCCTATTGTATACCCAACTGAGCGAATGGATGCCATTATTGGTGAAATAGTCTTCAGGACATTTAGGGGCAGAGCTACGGATCAGTCAACCTACCAACAAGCACGATAAATTATACGTTTGCATGACCCACCTTACCCTACAAGAGACGTACCCTATTTTATGATAGTTTTCTTACAAAACCTCTGCACTAACTCTTGCACCGACTCATGATTATGGATGGCTAGTATGCCCGCTTCCTACCGTTGGCTTAGAGCAAACCATCACACCCGTACCACAACAACGTTACGTTCCCGCTTCTCTATGACGAGCCACTTAAACGAACCATTCTCTAGCTTAGAGAATTTAGAAGGCTAGACTCCTGATCACTGGTGACCACTCCATGGAACCTTGAGAATGGTGGTGTAATGTTGATATGATTATACTCTCTTGAATGCGTTTACACGTCTTTCCTTGGAGCCTCATGAACACGCAGGCGTACTTTGGACTCAATTGCACGACTTAAGGAAACCCCCCCTGACTCGACTGCTTACTTGATGAAACACACCCGTAAGTTCATGAATTTAGGCAAATTGTTCCTCCCTCGCATGAGGGCAATTCCAACGGCTCCTGGTGGGAGTCACAGTGAAACTTAATGCAACACGATTGTACGATAACCATGCTGCTATGTTAAGTTCTTGTTCTGGTTGATTGAACCCCGTGACAACAATATGTAGTCAACGACATACTATATCTTAACTATCAACTGGCGTGCAGCCAGCTGTACATTCAATATCGAGTAAACCCTTGCTGTGGATTCTTAAACGCTTACTCACCGAATGAGTCTACTCTTTCTTATGTTGCCACACCCATGCATGATATACTTTTGGGATTCTGTGACCCTAACAACAATCCCCGCGGACACTTGCTTGGACAAGTTACACTCTACGAATACTACTCTATGAGCATTGGGCTATACATGTGATGATACCACAAGTACTGATCTTTGAACTTGATACGACCGATATGGATTCTCAGACTCGACGTTCGAACCTAGGCTAACCAAATGAATGTGTCACTTGTTCTCATCGATGACACCTTGATCTACTCTAAGAGTCAGGAGGAACACGAGCAGCATCTACGACTTATTTCGGAACTCCATCGAACAGAGCAACTGTATGCAAAGTTCTCGAAATGCGACTTTTGGCTTCGTGAAGTTCACTTTTTAGGCCACATGGTAAACAAGGATGGGATTCATGTAGATCCATCCAAGGTAGACTCGATTAAGAACTGGCCTGCACCTCGCACACCAACGGAAATTCGCCAATTCTTGGGATTGGCAGGTTACTACAGAAGGTTCATTAAAGATTTCTCGAAGATTGTGTAGGCACTTACACTACTGACACAGAAGGGTGTCACCTACCATTGGGGTAGTACTCAGGAAACCGCTTTTCAGCACTTAAAGGATAGACTCTGTAACGCACCTATACTCTCATTGCCAGAAGGCACAGACGATTTTGTGGTCTATTGCGACGCATCCATTCAGGGTCTTGGATGTGTGTTGATGCAACGTGACAAGGTCATTGCTTATGCGTCACGTCAACTTAAGGTTCACGAACGAAATTACACTACGCATGATTTAGAGCTGGGAGCTGTTGTTTTCGCGCTTAAGATATGGCGACACTACCTGTACGGTACCAAGTGCACCATCTACACCGATCACAGGAGTCTCGAGCATATCTTCAAGCAGAAGGAATTGAACATGCGTCAAGGACGATAGGTCGAACTTTTGAACGATTACGAATGTGCCATCAAGTACCATCCAGGCAAAGCCAATGTTGTAGCTGACGCCCTAAGTCGAAAAGACATTATGCCTAGACGCGTACGAGCATTCCAACTTACCATCCAGTCTAGTCTTCCGGCACAGATACGAGATGCTCAGGTAGAAGCATTGAAACCAGAAAACGTCGGGGCTGAAGCCCTACGCGGCTCAAGGCAACGGTTAGAACAAAGGGAAGACAGCGCCTACTATGTAACGGGACACATTTGGGTCCCACATTATGGAAACTTACGCGAGCTGGTAATGGATGAAGCACATAAGTCTCGCTACTCAGTACATCCTGGTTCAGATAAGATGTACCACGATCTCAGAACTACGTATTGGTGGCCTAGCATGAAGGCTCACATAGCTACTTACGTCGGCAAGTGCTTGACTTGTGCGAGAGTCAAGACGGAATATCAGAAACCATCAGGCCTACTTCAGCAACCAAGGATACCACAATGGAAATGGGAAGAAATTTCCATGGATTTTGTTACTGGCCTGCCTAGATCTCAACGTGGGAATGATACTATTTGGGTGATCGTGGATCGACTCACTAAGTTTGCACACTTTTTGGCTATCAAGGAAACAGGCAAGTTCTCTACTTTAGCAGACATTTACTTAAAAGAAGTGGTTTCGAGGCACGGGGTGCCAACCTCCATTATTTCGGATCGTGATGCACGATTTACTTCAGAACTGTGGCAAGCGAGGCACAAATCTTTTGGCTCTCGATTAGACATGAGCACAGCTTATCACCCTCAGACGGATGGGCAGTCTGAGCGCACTATCCAGACTCTAGAAGACATGCTTCGGGTATGTGTTATCGACTTCGGCAACGGCTGGGAAAAACATCTCCCGTTAGTGGAGTTTTCGTATAACAACAGTTACCACACCAGCATTCAAGCTGCTCCATTTGAGGCATTGTACGGGCGTAAATGCCGATCACCTCTCTGTTGGGCAGAGGTGGGTGATAGTCAGATCACGGGTCCAGAACTTGTAGTTGATGCTACTGAAAGGATTGCACAGATACGACAACGAATGGCGGTAGCTCGTGACCGTCAGAAAAGCTACGCTGATAAGCGCAGGAAACCACTCGAATTCCAGGTTGGGGATCGAGTGCTACTCAAAGTCTCGCCATGGAAAGGTGTAGTTCGTTTTGGCAAACGAGGCAAGCTCAATCCACGGTATGTCGGACCGTTCGAAACCATAGAAAGAATAGGCAAAGTGGCCTACAAACTGAACCTACCAGCAGAACTCGGTGGGGTTCACAACGCTTTCCACGTGTCGAATCTGAAGAAGTGTCTGTCATATGAGACCCTTATAGTTCCTTTGAAGGAGCTCACTATCGACGATCAGTTGCGATTCGTCGAGGAACCAGTTGGAATCACGGACCGGGATATTAAGGTCCTCAATCACACCAGAATACCTCTTGTTCGAGTTCGTTGGAACTCCCGTCGTGGCCCATAGTTCATCTGGGAACGTGAAGATCAAATGAAACAAAAGTACCCCCAGTTGTTCGCAAACAGTACAACCACTACTGAGGCTGAAGCTACTACGGAATTTCGGGATGAAATTCCAAACCAACGGGGGAAGGATGTGACACCCCAGGTAGCACATATGGAAATTGTGGGTGCAAATATGGAAACTGTGATTATGTTGATTGATTGGGTGCAAATATGGAAACTGTGGAATCGATTAACAAGATAATTATGTAACTGATATGCATGAAATTCGGATATTAAATAACAAATCGCATAAGTTTCCCTTCGGTAGCACAAGATCAGATCACATAGAATCTGATCTGATAGCACAAGACTGGTCGCACAAGGGAATCGCACAAGCTGGGTACAATCACACTAAGCACCGTGTACAATCAGTTTATGCATGATCGCACAAGACCTTGTGGATCGCACAAGGCTTGGGCCACACACAAACCACTTGGACTTTTATACAGTTGGGCCTTAAAGCCCAAAACCCGGTCGCACAAGTTATCCGGATCGCACAAGTCCATCCGGACCGCACAAGACCAACGTTTGCTGTTATTTGGGTCGAGTATGTTTGATTGGGCTTTCTAATTGTTTCGGCCCGGGTATTAATTGGATCGCACAACCTGCTGTGAATCGCACAAGATTGTGCTGATCGCACAACATGTTGGGCCGGGTAGTATTTGGGTTTTGACTACCCACTCGCACAAGATGTTTTTGGGCTTACGTCGTTACCTGAGTCCAATACATCCTGATTGCACAAGTTTGGATATGTTATGACTGTTAACTTGTATTGCGTGTTTGCCATGATCAATACGTGTTCGTAACCTGGTAGGCTCTGTGTAAGCATACGTGCATTACTTGAAACCAAAACCTGACTTGTATGGTAACCATGTTAGGACGTGGTTGGCCACTTATAGCTCAAGTGACCATTTTGTTTATCTGCCGAGCAAACCAAGGTGAGTTCACACTCTTTCCAAGGCATGGGATTCCCAGGGGTTGGGAATGGGATTGAATAACTACTCGAACTATCATTACTGTTAAACTACTTACTACTGTCCTCGAATTGAAGGGTACGTATGTAAAACCTACGTACACGACTATAAGACCATCAACTCTATCAATTGAAGTCCCTCAATTATCGACTTAATCGCCGAGGCCTATGGCGAGCGGGTCATTAGTAGATAGCGCTATTAGGTTTAACAAACCTCACACCGTGTCGTCCGAACGGGCGTGTACTAATGGACTATGGGCAAAGGGTCAATGCTGATAGACATTGACTTAGGGCACCTCTTACATTTTCGTAGCAGTCGATACGCGTGGTCTAGTAATACATGGGAAGCCCCCACTAATCTTCGCAACATGTCTCTGGGAGACCGCGATACTAATTAACACGATACATGGGTTACAAACGAACATACGATTTACGAAACGAATGCAATAACTAAACAACCCCCTGTGAACTCGCTCAACTTTGTTGTTGATTCGTTGCTACATGCCTTGCAGGTCGTTAGGTATTCATGGAGCTTGCACAGGGAGGTGCGGTCGTTGTGGGACATTGCAGTGTGTGCCATGCTAAGTACATTACTTTATTCCGTACTTAATAATTACATTGGGTTTTACAATTTATGCTTCCGCTAAACACTTAACTATGTTTTGGTTTTGAACACCTTTCATATTGTTTGGTTGAATTATATTTACTACTTACATTGTTCAATATGATTGGTGGCTTGATCCTGGTCATGTCACGCCTCCAAGCGGTGATACTCCGCATGTGGATTTTGGGGGTGTGACATAAACCACACTTATAAAATACAATATCATACTTATAGGCTTATACGAGGTTAATACGTGACCTAAACCACACTTATACGATACGATACGATACGATATCACACTTATAGGCTTATACAAGATCAATACGTGACCCAAACCACACCTATACGATATGATATCACACTTATAGGCTTATACGAGGTCAATACGCGACCTATACTACGTTATATGATACGATATCACACTTATAGGCTTATACGAGGTCAATACATGACCTATACGCCGTTATACGATACGATATCACACTTATAGGCTTATACGAGGTCAATACGTGACCTATACGACGCTATACGATACGATATCACACTTATAGGCTTATACGAGGTCAATACGTGACCTATTCTACAACTATACGATACGATATCACACTTATAGGCTTATACGAGGTCAATACGTGACCTATACGACGCTATACGATACGATATCACACTTATAGGCTTATACGAGGTCAACACGTGACCTATACTACGTTATACGATACGATATCACACTTATAGGCTTATACGAGGTCAATACGTGACCTATACTACACCTATATGATATCACACTTATAGGCTTATAGGAGGTCAATACATGACCTATACGACGCTATATGATACGATATCACACTTATTGTCACGGCCCACGTGCCTGGTTTGACCCGGGTTCGGAGCCGTGGGGCATGAATTCCGTGGTATTTAATTTAATGCGACAACGGAAGTCTTTTAATACAGGAACTTTTAATACTAAAAATGCCCGTTTACTCTATTACATAAAGTTTAGGGATAAAACCCTGTAATTTACAATAAGGTGATTTCATAGGGAAATCTTTATTTCTCAAAACATGTTTCTTTATTTATTTACATTAAGCCACTTCTTTAAGCTGATAGTGCTTCACGGCACTTTTCTTGGGTTACACCAGATCACCTGAAACATGTTTGAAAAAGGTTTTGTCAGCGGGGAAATACTGAGTGAATCATTCTTTTTATGTAAAACAATATTTAGTTATAATTTACAGTATTAAGAGCGATTACAATGTTTCTACATGTCAACCATATACCCACGGTATTTGTCACTCGACCACCTATTGGCTATCTCGTTGTCCAATAGTGTCTGTGACTATGGTCATATCACCCCTTGGCTATCTCGTTGTCCAATGGTGATGGATTAACAAGTAATGTATACAAAACCCCACATACCGGCTGTAATGAAGACTACAAAGACTTAATCCCTTTAATTATAACTTTGAAAACAGTTTGGAGTTTTGTAAAGTAAATTTGGTAAAAAGAGAATGACTCACATTGCAGATTTAACGAGCGGTGTATAAGCCTATTGATTAGCCTTGTTTGATCCTAAATAACAAAACTAGGTTAGTAACTAATACAGCAGTTACGACAATTCACGAGATTAAACCCTCACAACGATTGACAAAGTGCAATACTTAAATATCTAACGGATTCGCAACGAATAACAGAGCATAGCCCGAATTTGGGCAATACCCAAATATCCTGTCGGAATCACGACGAATAACAAAGTATAAACCCAATTTGAGCAGCACTTAAATAATCGTTGGATAGTTTCAATCGATCGGACATTGAATCGTAATAGCGATCGAGTTAATACCTGGTATTGTCGCAGCACCTCGCTACTAATTAAAATTTCGACTTTAGAGCAGTGAGAATTCGTTTTTACGAAAATTGTTCGACATCAGTGAACTGTGCATGCAACAGGCTATTTATAGCTGAAATAGGGTTTTACGCGGCCCGTGTAAAGTCATATGTAACCTTTACGCGGCCCGCGAGAAGGTCTAGTCTGGGCGTAGGGTTGATTGGTCACAAGTAGGTCCCCCAGGTTGTCAACACGCGGCCCCGGCATCCTTATCCGGTCAACCTTCAGTTGACGTGGCCCGCGTAACCCACATTCTTTGTTTTCTTTTATTTTTCAAGCTAGCTAGGGTTTTAGGTGTCCGGGTTTTCATGTATAATTAAATTAGGGACATTTTTGAAGGTCCTTACATCCTCCCCACCTTATTTAAAATCTCGTCCTCGAGATTTATTGGAATAAGTGAGGATATTTGCGCTTCATCTCTGATTCCAGCTCCCAAGTGTATTCTGGTCCTCTCTTTGAATCCCACCTGACTTTGACTAATACTAGTCGTTTGTGTTTGAGAAACTTGATCTTTCTATCTTCTATTTGCAGTGGTTTCTCTACAAATTTCAGCTTTTCATTTACCTCTATATCTTGAAGAGGTACTACCAGGGATTCTTCTTATAAACATTTCTTGAGGTTGGATACATGAAATACATCATGTACTCCAGCTAGTTCTTCTGGTAGTGTAGACGATAGGCTACTAGTCCTATTCGTTGGATTACTGGAAATGGTCCTATGTACCTTGGACTTAGTTTTCCTTTCTTACCAAATCATACTATTCCTTTCCAAGGAGAAACTTTTAAGAGTACTTTATCTCCGACTTGAAATTCTAACCGCTTGCGGCGATTGTCTGGATAGCTCTTCTGACGATATCGAGCCGTTTTCAGTCTTTCCTTGATCTGAGTTATCTTGTCAGTGGTTTCTTGCACAATTTCAGGACCTGATAATTGACTTTCTCCTATTTCTGCCCAACAAACGGGAGTTCTGCACTTGCGTCCGTAAAGTGCTTCGAATGGGGCAGCTTCAATGCTTGAATGATAACTATTGTTATAGGAGAATTCAATTAAGGGTAAGTGGTTATCCCAATTACCACCAAAATCTATCACACATGCTCGGAGCATGTCTTCCAAGGTTTGTATCGTCCTTTCACTTTGTCCGTCTGTTTGTGGATGATATGCCGTACTTAAATTTAGTCGGGTTCCCATTGCTTTCTGGAAGCTAGTCCAGAAATAGGAAGTGAAGCGACTATCCCTATCCGATACAATGGAGAGTGGAACTCCATGTAAGGATACCACTTCGTCTACGTACAACTTTGCTAACCTTTCCATGTTAAAGGTTTCTTTCATGGGTAGAAAATGAGCTGATTTGGTTAATCGATCCACAATTACCCAAATCGCATCATTACCTTTTCTGGTTTTGGGTAACTTAGTAACAAAATCCATTGTTATGAGTTCCCATTTCCATACAGGCATTTCTAATTGTTGTAGTAGTCCTGAAGATTTCTGATGTTCTGCTTTTACTTGTGAACAGGTTAGACACTTAGATACGTATCTAGCTATATCCTTTTTCATACCTATCCACCAGAAATTATTTCTTAAGTCTTGGTACATCTTATTGTTTCCTGGATGCATGGTATACCTAGATTTATGAGCTTCTTCTAAAATTTTGTCTCTTAATTCTCCTTGCTTAGGTACCCAAATTCTTTTCTTATGGAATTTCCAAATTCCATCATTTCCTTGTTCCAGCTCCTTTATATATCCTTTCATTCCTTCCGTATCGTCCTTGATTGCTGTTTCTTGAATTTTCTTCAAATGTTCCATTAAATCTAATTGCGAATTTAATCTAAGCATACGAACTCGTCGTTGCTTTTCATGATACTTACGACTTAAGGCATCTGCAACTACGTTCGCCTTTCCTTCGTGATACTGAATATCACAGTCGTAATCACTTAGGATTTCCACCCATCTTCTTTGCCTCATGTTCAATTCTTTTTGCCCAAATATGTACCTTAAGCTTTTGTGATCAGTATAAAAAGTAAACTTACTACCGTACAGATAATGTCTCCAAATCTTAAGGGAAAAAATTATAGCTCCTAATTCTAAATCATGAGTCGTATAATTTTCCTCGTGCTTCTTCAATTGTCTGGAGGTATACGCAATTACCTTCTTGTGTTGTATCAAAACACATCCAAATCCTAATTTTGAAGCATCACAATATACTTCAAAATCTTCAGTTCCTTCTGGCAAAGCTAAAACTGGAGCATTTGTCAATTTTTGCTTTAATATCTTAAAAGCTTCTTCTTGTCTGGGTCCCCATTCAAACTTAACTGCTTTACAGGTCAGCTTAGTCAAGGGTACAGCTATCTTAGAAAAATCTTTAATAAATCGTCTATAGTATCCAGCTAAGCCTAAAAAGCTTCTGATTTCCATAGCTGTTTGTGGGACTTTCCATTTAGTGATTGCTTCTATTTTAGCAGGATCTACATGGATACCTTCGTGATCCACCACATGACCTAAGAATTGCACTTCTTGCAGCCAGAATTCACACTTCGAGAATTTGGCGTAAAGCTTTTCTTTTCTTAACAAAGTTAAGAGTGCATGTCGGTGTTTACAATGTTCCTCCTGACTTTTGGAGTAAATAAGTATATCGTCGATGAAAATGATCACAAATTTATCCAAGTACGGTTTACAGATTCTATTCATCATGTCCATGAATGCTGCGGGGGCATTCGTTAATCCGAAGGGCATGACTGTAAACTCATAATGACCATACCTAGTTCTGAAAGCAGTTTTAGGTATGTCTTCCTCTTGTACTTTCAATTGATGGTATCCAGAGCGTAAATCTATTTTAGAAAAATATCTAGCTCCCTGGAGTTGATCAAAAAGATCGTCAATCCTAGGTAATGGGTATCGATTCTTAATTGTAACTTTATTCAGCTCCCTATAATCAATACACATTCGCATCGATCCGTCTTTCTTTTTCACAAACAACACTCGTGCTCCCCACGGGGATGAACTAGGTTGTATGAAACCTTTTCTTAGTAATTCATCTAACTGCTTTTTCAATTCTAGCATTTCTGTAGGTGCTAGTCGGTAAGGTGCCTTGGCTATTGGGGTAGTTCCAGGAATTAGATGAATTCTAAACTCTACTTCTCTATCGGGTGGTAACCCGGGTAATTCTTCTGGAAAGACGTCTAGGTATTCTGAGACTACCAGGATGTCATGAAGTTCCTTACTTTTAGTGTTAATGATTACATAAATCATATACACTGCTTCTTGTTTTCTTGAATAACTGGCCAACTTCATTACTGAAATGAATTTCAATGGTTTTCGTGGTTTATCACCTGTAATTAAAATTACCTCTCCTGTAGGGGTACGAATTTCTACGGAATTTTTATCACAAAGGATTCGAGCATGGTTGGCTATTAACCAATCCATTCCTAATACTACATCGAACTCGGCTAACTTCATAGGTAACAGCTTTGCAGAAAACTTATGGCCTAATAGCTCTATCTTTCCTTCTTGGAAAACTTTATCTATTTTGACAGAATTCCCATCTGCCGTTTCGACCGTAAAAATCTGCCTAAGGGTGGTTAAAGGTAAATTAAGAGCTTGGCAGAACAAAGTATTTATAAAACTTTGGTTTGCACCAGAGTCAAATAATACTTTTGCAAACACGTCGTGAACTAGGAACGTACCAGCTATCACATCAGGGATGAGTTCGGCTTCTTGAGTGGTCAGTTGGAATGCTCGTGCATTCTTTTTAGTATTTCCTTCTGCTGGTTTGGCTTTGTTGTCTGCTAGTTTAGCTAGCTTAGGACATTCTGGTCTGAAATGCCCGACTTCTCCACAGTTATAGCAGATTCTGGTCTTTTTCCTACAGTCTTCTTCTCGATGTCCTATAGTTTTGCAAAAGTTGCAGGTCACATTGCATCTTCCAAAATGATTCTTTCTGCAATTTCTGCAAAAAAGGCAGATTTGAGGATTGCCTCATTCCTCTCTTCTTGAACTTATTATTATTATTACCCATACGAAATCCTTAGGTAATCTTTTGAGCCAATTCCTTCTTTCGATCTTCTTCTCTTGTGCGCACTAGTTCATCAGTTAGGGCATTAGCTAATTCCACAACATCATCAATAGTGCGAGGTCTCGCAGCTTTAACGATATTACGGATTTCGCCAATTAATGTCACACCCCCAAAATCCACAAGCGGAGTATCACCGCATGGAGGCGTGACTGACCAGGATCCAGCCACTAATCATATTGAACAATATAAATTAAGTAAATAAAAGTCCAATCCAATCAATATAATTGGTGTCAAAACAATTCAACCAAGTTAAAGTTATCAGCGGAAGCATAAAGTTTAAAACCCAAAACATAAGTTAAAAGTTCATAAGTTTAACATGTCCCACAACGTCCACGCCACCTCATGCAAGCTCCAGAAATACCTAACGACCTGCAAGGCATGTAACAACGAGTCAACAACAAAGTTGAGCGAGTTCACAGTTGGTGTTCATTATTAAGTTGTTTCAAAACCAGGAGTTCATTTGTAAGTTGTAAGTTAAACCGTTTACCCTGTTTCCCAAACATATCCTTAGTTGGTGGGGGCTTCCCCATGTTAACCACTAGACCTGTTTACCATATCGACCACTGACTAAAGTAAGTTGGTGCCCTGACGTCAATGTCTATCATCATTGACTAGTGCCCAGATCCATTAGTTCATGCCCGTCTTCTGCGGCACGGTGTGAGGCTTGTCAAACCTAAATAGCGCTATCTAACTAATGACCCGCTCGCCATTGGCCCGGCGATTAAGTCGATATAAAATGAGGGACTTCATGATAGAGAGTTTTGGTCTAGTATCCGTGTTGTCACCCTTCAATAAAGAGGGTGTGTACGTAATCCCCAAACCAGGAGATTACGCAGGTTTCAATTATATTCTGATCACGTGTTGTCACCATTCAATAAAGAGGGTGTGTACGTGTTCCAAGCCATGAGATCACGCAGTTTCAGTTTAAATCTTTTACCCAATCCAAACCCTTGGGAATCCCATGCCTTGTGGAAAGTGTGAACTCACCTCGATTTGCTCGGTAAGATTAAAGTATGTGTTCACTGTTCGATCAATCCAATCCTAGTATGGTTTCAACGCCAGTTAGTTACTTACACACATAATTCACCTATTCCTATTATGTAATTATGAACAAGCATGGCACGTATCATTACACAAACTATAATAGGTGTTCAGGCCCAATGTATTTTCATATTACATGAACACATATCACACTAACAGTTCACAACTCAAGAATGTGCATTCAACCATAGTTTATAATATTCCATAACCCATATAGCATGGCCCAACAACAAACATGAAATCACATAACTCTTCGGCCCACTAAGCTGACCGAGTTTAGATGTTACCGCTAACGTGAGGCCCACATCAGTTTTCATGTTACCTATTTGATCAGCCCAATCACAAAAAACTATCATTCCTTATTCGATTATGGAGTCCATCAGTCAACATGTTTATATAACACCAATCACATGTTCATATAATATTAGTCAACATATATATAGAATCCCTAACATCATCATTATTATAGTTCCATCAGACAACAGGCCCGAGCATTCAACATGCAAAGAACATCACTTATATATCCTTGACTTTTTAGATGTGCATGACCAGGTTGTACCCTAAGTATATATGGTTGTATGCTTAAAAGGAAACAATATGAACATCAACAACTATCATCGTGATTATCAAGTTAACAAATCTGAACGTCCTTCTTTAAATTAGCATTTTATCAAGAAGAACTCATGCATTCATTAAACTGTGTAGTTTATACTTCAAGTTCATATGACACATATTCATATATCAAATAAGTGATGATAGCACAAACAACTATAATCTACACTATCATATCATCATTTACTTCACATGTGTTCGCACATATATGTTAAATTTTAAAGCCTTAGACCCTCTATAACTACCAACGATCGACCGAACACGGTATCACATATACAATCACACGTCTATACCAAGCATGCCAGTCCATATATGTGTTCATATTATTATGCCAGAGTCGAACCGAAACTATTGTTCATACATATAGACACTTATACAGTCATATAACCACATGTTACACGTATCCGATTACTGGTTTTTATGGCTTTAGAACGGAGTCGACTTGGAGCTTTTATACACATAGCCAATTATACGTCATACACGTGCAGCTCATCGACAACATGTGCAAGTGAAATCACCTATCTTCTACACACATATATGTATCATCATTCATGTGCAGAAATCTACGACTACGTTTACATGTATACTCAAATCATCAAGTGGCGGTTAATCGTGACGATACTCGTTCACATCTAAGCTTTGAAAACAGTTCACATGCGCATATATATATATATATATAGAGAAAGTATAATGTACTTCAAGGCTTAACCTACATTAACATACATGACAAAAAATATAACGTGCGTTATTATCATAGAACGTGCGTGATTATAGTCCCATGCGTGATTATGTGGTCCCATGCGTGATTATGTGGTCCCATGCGTGATTATACCCCTGATCCAACGGTTACCATTGTCTCCTACGTGATGTATGATAAGGCTTTTTGTATGTTAACCTTACTCTATATATATATATATATATATATATATATATATATATATATATATATATATATATATATATATATATATATATACCTAAAATCAACTTTATTATGTCACGATGCACATAAAACTAAAGTCTAGATCGAACCGATGCACATAAAACAGCTTCACGTATAAGTCTACTTTCTTGCAAAGCCTAAAGTCGGGATCGAACCGAAACCGAAACAACACGTTCATAAAACGAAGTAACGAGATACGCGGGGCTTACCGGTGATCGGTGACGGAGGAGTGGTGATGTGCTCCGGTTGCCGAGGGAGGGAGAGGGACGAGAGGTGATGTGCGTGATGGTGAAGGAACTACTGCCGATTGCCGTAGGGTTCGTTTTTGGGGTGAGGATAATCAGTACATGCAATCTTATACGTAATTGGTGAATGGCGGTTGAGGGGTGGGCCTGGGCCGAAAATAATAAGGGATGGGGCACACTACAAGAAAAAGGTATCTTTAGCGACGACGGTATTAGCGACGACAAGAGCAATAGCAGCGACCTAGATACGCGTCGCCGCTAAAGGCTCTTTGTCGCCGCTATTGCTGTCGCCGCTAAAAGCCCGATCTGTGTGCTTCTTCAAGATTTATTGCTGACCATTGATTAAAAACTGATCTAATGGCCCTCTGCTCAAAGAAACAGGCGTCGCCGCTAAAGGCTCTTTGTCGCCGCTATTGCTGTCGCCGCTAAAAGCCCGATCCGTGTGATTCTACAAGATTTGCTGCTGACCATTGATTAAAAATTGATCTAATGGCTATCATCATTTCCTGCTCAAAGAAACACACATTCATCTCTTATCCTCACACACCCATCTCAAACACCCATTTCAACCTTCATGTTCACTAAACTCCATCATTTACCACCAAGCAACAACCACACCTTCTGCCGCCAATCGCCACCATCAACCTCCGGCGTCATCCGCCACCACGAAACTCCGCCGTCATCCGCCACCACCTTCCGCCGTCATCCGCCACCATCAAGATCCGCCGTCATCCGCGACAACCAAGCTCCGCCATTGTAGTTTTTGTAGAGATATGTAGTGTTTTTTTTAGAGATATGTAGTGTTTTTTTTGTAGAGGTATTTGTAAAAACCATGTAATGTAAATGGATCTTAATAAGAAATTAATCATTTTTTTGTTATTGTGTTTAAGTTAATTTTTGAGTATAAACAAAACAGTGAAGATTTTTATGTTTGAAATTTGGAAATCCGTCTCCGGCGAACTTTCCGGCAATACTCAGGCAGAGGCATTAGCGGCGACCACAGTATTAGCGGCGACACTTTGTTCAATAGCGGCCGACCTATACCGGCGACATTGTAGCGGCGACGTGTCGCCGCTAATACCCAATAGCGGCGACAAAAAGGACTATTAGCGGCGACACCTGTCGCCGCTAAAGGTACCCGTTTCTTGTAGTGGCATGAAGTTTTGGGCCGTGATTAATAGTAACAGACTGGGGCTGTTTGTCGCACAAGGGAACAAAATGGCTGATATGCTCAAAAATACACATATTTTATGTCAAAATTTCCTACACTTTTGAGTGGTTTAAGGGTTGTTTCTATCGAATTCTACTTGTAGCTGGTCCATATCGATTTTTAACGGTTCAAAGAAAAAGTGTGCTAAAATGATAATATATAATTAAAGTTAATAAATGCTTCTTCAATGAGTTGTAGTGTGTTCAAAACTTTAAAAAGAGTTAAAGCATTTAACGTATGATCAGTAAGAAAATATGGATGCAATTAATTGAGTTTTGAGAAATAAATTAATTATAATTGTTATATTTGATTGGTTGTGAATTAGAATGCAGGTGGTGATAAAGATAATGAAGTTAGATGCTGGACAACATGTAGTCTTTTACACACACAGGTCGTAAGTTCTAGTTACTTGGGCTAATTAAAAATACCCATGATGGAATTTTCTTTGGACGGTGGCAATTATCTTGACACATGGGCTGCCCAAAAGAATTGAAGGCAATTAGTGAATGGGCCAGATGTCTAAAAAAATGAAAAGAATTGGGGAATTAATAGAGGGGGGTTCGCAAGTTAGACGGCAGCAACATCAGACGGCTGTAAAAAGACAGGCGACGACAGAAAGGAAAAAGAAAAAGGCCGCGATCAAGGTTCAAGGTTGAGATCAATAATCGGGTCGGTTCGCGAACGAGTTAGTTTGATTTTTATATATTTATTTTAGTCGAACTCATTAACATGATTTGTTATTTATTTGAGACCTGTTTATTTTTCTTGCATATGATTGTTGGCTAAACTTTTTATGGTTGCCTAGGGTTGATGAACTAGACGATTTGTTTGAATGAATAACTTTTGGTTTTGAATGAATGTGATGATTTACATGATATAATTTTTGAACCCGATTCTAATTATTTGTGTGTTGGTTTTGATTGGTTTGATAATATATTTGTTGGTTCCATTGCTCTAGATACTTAGAAATATACTTTAGAGCCGGGAGTCAGTCTAGGTTGTAACCTTTCAGTTTAGACCTTGAAGGTGAGAAATCTAATTCAAGTTTAATAATTATTAAAACCAATTAATTCAAACGTGCAATCTCTTCTAGAGGTGAGAAATCTAATCTAGAATTGCTAGGTTATTAGCAGGGCGTTGTTTGACAGTTTGGGTGGCCGATAACTCGGGTTCATCTGTTCATTCGCGTCTAGAGTTTCCTAGGGTCTCGGTGTTCTTAGTTATTTCTGCTTCATAATTTGAGGGGTTTAGTAATAAATTACTTAATACCTGATAGTTGTGGGATTTGGTGGTCGATAACTCGAGTCAGTTCATTTTAGCACTTCATCACTTGTCATACTGTCAGGTTCGGTTTACCTTCCGGGGGTTTATCGGATTAGGCAGAGCCTTCATTCTGAACCAAGGTTAGGATTTTATTCATGAGTCTAGGGATTCTTGCCTAGGTAACCTATTTTTCCCATACTTGAGTTTCAGTCCAGTCTCTAGTTGTCTGTGCTTGCTGCTGTTTGGTCGTTTATATATTTAAATTGCTTTTTAGTTTAAAAATATTTTTCTCAAATTCAAAACAATTAAAACCAGTTAAGTAATTAGTTGAGTCAGAGTCTAGTTTAGCGTCGTTAGTGTCTCGTGGGTTCGATACTCGGACTTCATTAGGCTTTACTACGTACGATAGGTACACTTGCCTGTCAGTGGTCTAGCATTTAGAGAGTCTTAGTTTATAAATTTAAAACTAGGGTGTCTAGATTAGGTTTAGTTTTTATAGACCGCATTTACCACATCAAGTTTTTGGCGCCGTTGCCGGGGACACTTAGGCGATTGCGTTATTAGCTTTGACTGATCTTATTTGTTTAATTGGTCTTATTTGCAGTTTGAGTCTTAGGGTTTGTATATATATTTTTATTAGTTAATTTTTTATATACTTTTTATCATGTGTTTTATCTGTGGAGGGCCTCATTACACCAAATATTGTCCAAACGATTTGGGGTGTCCCATATGTGACATCTCGTATTTTCAATCTTTCCATTTTTGGCAAGTCTACTTGTACTTTCTATTTTTGTAAGTTGTACCTTCGTGGTATTTGTATCTAATTCCAAATTGTACTCGAGACTTGAAATCATAATGAAAATGCATGATTTTATCCATATTTTGTGTTTAAATACTATGTATTGTTGAAGCAATTGAAACACGTTGAAACTATGTTAAACACGTAAAAACAGTGGAATCACATCTTAATTTCGGCTCTTAATTCATCGTTGCCAAGAGATTACCCTAAACCGTTCAAAATTGGGAATTTATACGCTAATTCGGTAAAAATATTGAAGTTTGGGTTAAATTTGATTTTTATATTATTTTATTATTATTTTAGATGAATAAAATAATAATTTAAATTAAATAAATAACTATTTTCTGAATTTTATTGGTTTTTAAGCAAATCCGTTGGTTAATCTAACCCCGTTAGTGAAAACCAGGTTAAATCAGCCTAACCTGGTTAGTTTTATTGAAGGGCAGCACTAACTGAGTTAGAAAACTCAGTTAGTGGCTAATCCAGTTAGTTAAAACTAACTGTATCAAAAAAAGGGGATTTAAATCCCAAGGTATGCGTGACCCGGGACTCGAACCCGCGACCACAACGACTCAAACACACGTGCATGACCAACTGGGCTACAGCCCAACATGTGAACGATTAGAATCTGATTTGTATTTAAACACGCATTAATTACGCGAATTTAAACATTAACCGCCAAAAGCTGGTTCGTCTTCTTCGTCCCTTCAAGTTATTACCGGAAACCGACGACTCTTCTGTTTCTGTAACCGAACACCCTCAGTCCATTATAAAACCCAATCCAAACTTCATCTTTCTCGTTCCTTTCTCGCTCCCGAAATCAAAAAAAAAACTAAACCGGAACCAAAACCCGATACGAGTCTTCGCCGGGAAACCGAGGATTGCCGGAACCACCTGCCATCGTCTTCACCATCTCCGGCCACCACATTCGCCGTCCGTCCGGTAACGTAATCCGACCCGCTTTCATTTTTCTTCCGGTTAATTTCGTTACTGTTATTATTATTATTATTATTATTATTATTATTATTATTATTATTATTATTATTATTAATATAATGCAGAATTTTAATATATATAAACAGGTTATTATTATACATGTTGAGATATACTTCTGAATAATAATATAAAATCAGATATGTTTATTTAGAAAACAGTTATATTAATATTATTGTTATCTAAAACAGATTTATTATTTATATTTATTATTTACTATTATAAATAAAACAGAATTATTATTTTTTTCTTTTTCTGAAATTTAATATCAGAAATATTATTTATTTATATCTGAAATATTATAGTAAATCAGATTTATATTTTTAAATCAGAAATTTATAACTAATCAGATTTATAATTTTCAATTTATTATTACAGATTTATTATTTCAGAATTTATATTTATTATTTCAGAATTTTTATTTTTATTTAAATCAGAATTATTATTATTGTTATTTATATAATCAGAAATTACTATTTAAATATCAGAATTATTTATAATCAGAATTTATATTAGTTATTTCAGAATTTTTATTTCTTATTTATTAAAATCAGAAATTATTATTATTTTCAGAAATTTATATATTTCAGAATTATTATTGATTAAATCAGAATTATTGTTTATATATATATTAAATCAGAATTTTTATAAAAACAGAATTTATATTGCATTTAATTATTAAATACCAATTTTCCATTAATAATTAGAAGTGTTAATTCTATTTTACTTTCATGTCTGTTATAATAATTCCCAAAATTCCCAAATAATTAACAAATTCTTCCAACTTAATAGGGTAATCCTCTTGTGCACGCCTCTTGGGAATCTATTATTCTATTATTCTATCTTATTCCAAGAATACGCAACGCACTCTAAGGTGAGTATACTTGACCCATTTTCCTTTTTACACATTTTGGGTGTAGTATGCATTTCCTTATAAAAAAACACAATGCTAAACAATTTTTGCACAATCTATCCATACTATTGTGAAACTACTTGATTATTGATTATCTATGTTATGCTAATGTTAACATCTATGACTATGTGTTCATTAACTTTGCAAGCCTCCCCTATCAATGGCAGCGCTGTAGGTTGTAACGCCCCTCCCGTATATTATGGGTATTGCTAGGTCTTTTAACTCTATCACCACCCTTTCGAGGGTTAGGCTATGTTAATTGCGTTAAACTATGGTTTGGACATGTGGATTTCATCGTTACGAGTATAACAGTTAATTTGATATCAGTTGTTCACATGGATTAGATTTGATAAACTATTTAACTCTATTATGCTATGTACAAACCTGTATACTCGCCAGCAATTATTTGTTGATTGTATTTTAAATGCATACTGCAGGTTGACGATTCAAGAAAACAAGAATATGGCTAGGATGGCTTAGAAACCCATCAAACATTTAAATTTCAATCTATGTTATGTATTTTTCATTTCCATGTATTGTATGAAACTATTGGTTATCAATGAATAAAACTTTAATTATTGTCACAATTAGTGTTATGATGTCTTTGAACAGTTTGTACGTCTCATCTCGATGTTTCCGCCATCGGTTGGGGTGTGACACCATAGATTTCGATGCTAACCCTCTTGTGCAGCCGCAGCCATATCCTTCGCAGGAGTATTCCACATATCAGTATGATGACCCGTATCAGCAGTCACATCAAGCAGAAAGGAGCTTATTTTTTGAGGAAATGCTTCGACAACAAGAAGAGATTGCAATTGAATCAACAAAAACATGGAAAATACTGAACGCCCTAAAAGCACAGGTAGAACCGGAGACTACAATGGATGTCTCAATCCCACCTCTGGTTCAGCAGGAAGAACGAGAAGAAAATACGGGTAAGTTCATAATTGATTTCTCGTGTAGTAATGAAGAGATAGATGCGCAACTGGCTGCATATAAGAGATGGAAGGGAGAAGACTTAGAAAAAGTTGAAGAAGAGCCACTGGACAAGATGGAGGATGAGAATGAAGAGCATATACCATCTTGGGAGGAGGAGTTTGGTGATGAGTTGGTAGGTTTGCCAACTCTTGAAGATAAAGACTTTGACCCGGTTAGTGATCTCGTCTATTTAGAGACATTACTTGAAGAGAAACCGACCATGGAGATCAAATATGCACCAAACGTAGAAGAAGATATAGTGGCTGAGGAGTTTGATAGCCGACCCGTGGAGAAGTTAGAATATGGACTGCCACAACGATCAAAGACACGGGAGAGGGCGAGAAAGAGCTTGGATCAACACCTTCTGAGGATTCGAGGATGGTACCGAAGGAAGAAGGAGGAACCGCTGAAGTTTGCACAACACTATCCTTCTCATTACATGCCACGAATCAGGTTTGGTCCAGGTAAGTTTAAGTATTGGTGGCCTGACCCGTTTGAAAATGATAAAAGGTTTATAAATTCCACCATTAAAATTTTAATTAATAATAAAGAACGGGTGGAATTAAACGGGTTGGACCGAGGTTGGATAAAGGAGAAACCTCCTGATTAAATTCAAGTGTGGGGAGGTTTGTAGAGTTTGTATATTGAGTCATTTATTTTGTACTATGAGTCTAATTTAGTAGTATTGAGTCGTTTTTTTTAGAGTCGGTACTGCTTTGGTTTTGCTTGTTTTTGTTAATGCAGGTTTGGATATGTACCACCCGTACTCAATCTCCATTTGGGTGTTTTTGGAGCTGCTTAGCAAATTTCAAGGAATTTTCCAAGTATAGCAGTTAGAGTCAAAGCCGATCGCGAATGGAATGCTATACGATCGAGCTGGATTGGACGAGAGTTTTGGAGCTTACACGTTATTAAACCAGCTAAGTCCTTTCCAATTTGCCCTTAGTCTTTTTATTCTTATTTATTTTTAGTATTCTGAGTTGGTTTCCATCCTACATTGAGGGCAATGTAGAGTTTAAGTGTGGGGATGGAAAACTATCGTTTGTATTTAGTTACTAGAGTCTTGAGTTAAAAAAATAAATAAATAAATAAATAAATAAATAATAAAAAATAAAAAAATTGAAAAATTGAAAAATTTGAAAAAAAAAAGTTTGTTGCGAGTCCCGATCCTTTAGCGCATAGAAAACAAAAACTTTTTCAAAACGTCGGTCAAAAACGGTTTAATTGTCGAATTTATGAGTCGAGAGCGCATGTTTCTTTAAGTTGCGGGATAGTAGGTTGACTGAATCGGTTTTTGAGGAGTAAAAGGTTTTGGGATGCCTAGGATAGTGGATGGAGCCGGAGAGTTAATTGGTTGTGCATTGTCAATATCGGTAGCCCTTATTTACCACATGATAGTGAGATTTGAGCCTTTATATGTTTCATATATATATGATCACTATTTTCGTTTCATGTGTGTTTACCGACTTTGTTGCATTACTTTAGAACTTGTGCGTTTTGATACAGTTTGAGACCTTCGGTTAGGATTTGGCATGGATATGATAGAGGCATTAGGATCACCTTGTTTATGTAGCCTTTGTGTTTGACCTGTTTCACCACTACCCTTAGATACACCACTTTGAGCCTAACCATTCGTTTGTTACCCGTTTGTGATGTGATAACCGGATCGTATTGTGTTATTATTATCTTTATCTCGAAAATGAAAAAAAAAATATGAAAAAAAGAGGAAAAAAAAGAGAAAATTGAAAATTGAAAAAAAAAAAAGAAAATATGAAAAAAAGGAAAAAAAGAGGAAAGAGAAAAAAAAGAAAAAAATATAAAGTTGTGGGTCAAAATGACCAATATGTTAGTATATGTTTCGTGCTTATTCGGTTTATCGTGTGATTATGTGTTTAGCCGTTTCTTCCCAAAAAAAAAAGAGAGAGAGAGAGAAAAAACCTACCTTTAGCCCTTACCTACCCAATAAAGCCCTCTTAATCCGTGTTAAATTCTAACATTTAGGTGGAGATCTGATTGACGTACAAGCTTATGATAGTATACTTCATAATTCGGTTTTGAGAGTTCACTCGAAATATTTTATATATTAGCCGAGAGATGAGTAAAATTGTGAGGGGTGTTGACAGTGCATAATTGATTGCTTGAAGGTAAGAAAAGCTTGGTTAGGTAGGCCCGGTTTTCATTTAAATTTTTTGATTCGTCAACTTTTTGAATGTTGTAAGTCTTACGAAACCGTTGTGCTTGATGATTTCGTAGTTCGCGTTATAACTTGTTCGAGACTTGCGTTATTGTTAAGTGTTTAAGTTGGACATGATGCTTATGATTTTGCTTAGGGACAAGCAAAAAACGTAATTGGTGAATGGCGGTTGAGGGGTGGGCCTGGGCCGAAAATAATAAGGGATGGGGCATGAAGTTTTGGGCCGTGATTAATAGTAACAGACTGGGGCTGTTTATCGCACAAGGGAACAAAATGGCAAAGATTCAAATGTGATTATATATCGATTTTAATTTAATTAATTTAAATTTTCTTTTTCTTTTCTTTATAATTCATAATCTAATAATTAGTAACAATTACAAACAAATAGACTAATGTATGACAATATATATATGTAAAATACATATTTGTGCAGGTGTGGTACGATGTGTTGCGCAGAACGTAAAGGAAATGTAATTAAGATGCTCGAAAGAATTGACTGGTTTATACCTCAAAAATACGGTTTGTCACAATTAATCCCCAAATATAGCGGGAAATGAGTACCGGTTCTGGCGAAGCCAGTGTTGGTACGACTCTAGCATATTCGAAGAAAGTCGAAGTATATCCTTGACAATCCACACCTACCATCTGGTGGGCTAAGAACTTGTTTGCCATTTGTTACTTTTCATATTCGGGACAGAATTTTCTTTCCATTAACTGCTTAAATTCTTCCCAGCTCATGGCATAAGCTACATTTCTTCCTTTGGCTTGAAGTACCGTATTCCACCATTCTAGCGCCCCTTCTTTGAAAAGGTGTGACGCGTACATTACTTTATCTTCTTCGGCACATTTACTTATTGCAATCACTGCTTCGGTTTTCTCTAACCATCGTAGTGTTGCAGTTGCCCCTTCATTACCTGCAAATTCTGCTGGTTTACAGGCAAGAAATTCTTTGTAAGTGCAACCAGGTGTTGCAGCTTTCATTTTCTTAAGAAGTGGGGCTTTCCGTGGATCGTTGTTATGATTATCATGATTGTCGCCTCCGTTTACACTATTACTAAAATTATCTTCCTGAGTACATTTACTAGGAATGATTTGTTGTGGTTCAACAGGTTTTTGAGCAGCAACCACGATTGCTGGAATAGCATTGGCTATCCCTTGAGCAATGATATTCTCAATACCTTGTCTAGTCATAAATTGGTTTTCCTGATTTTGCTCAGATTGATTCCCTTCATTAACTGGTTCATTACTAGCGTTTTCCATCTGATAATTATTATACATATAAACTATTAGTGTCAAATAATTGATAATTTAACAAAACAATTGCACGTAATCACATAATCTTTTCACAACACATATATAGCCAAAATTGTCGATTTCTCAACTTCCATTTCTATAGATTATATTAGGCATCAATACACATTGTTTATATTACAACATTTTATTCTTGAGCTATTTTACAGAGTTATATTTTACTATTATTGTTATTATACAAACATACTTCCCAACCCTACTATTCTTTTGTCAGCTGGCAGTTTAGTAGCGACGCTCCCTCTCGTCATATTTCCAGGAGATTTGTTCTCCCATCTCCCGGATTCTATTCCCCGTACCTATCAGTTCTTCGCCAAACTGGCGGAGTTCGGCTAAGTTTTCGTTGCTCATTGGCGGGTTTGGTATAGGTTCTGGGTCAAACTGAGGGAGAAAGGTATAAGGACTATTTATTATGTTCTGGAACTGCCAGTCGTTAGTCCACCACTCGTCCATTCCTCCTAAAGGTTGAGCGTGGATTAGAGGGTCTGCGATGGCTGGTTCCAAATTTATGGGAATTTGGGTTTCAGCGGAGTAAGGGTAAAGGTTGTTGTTGATAGGTCTAATAATATCACAGTTTGCCAGTAAGCGATCTATTTCTTCTTTAAATGTTACTTCTTCAGTTTGTTTAGAACTCTCTCCTATTTCTATCTTTGCTGATCTAGACTTTTCTCTGATTTCTATTCCTGCTGGCCTAGAGTTCTCTTCAGTCTCGATCCCTTTTCCTTTATCCGTAGGATTTTCTATTTTTGGAATTCTTCTAGTTGCGGGTTTCCTCCTACGTACTTTCCTCCAACCTACATATCTTCTTATTTTCTTAGCTTTTGCTTTCTCAGGAGGTGGAGCTTGAAATTCCATAGGTTCCTCCACATCAGCAAAGTAACCAGTAAAGTCGGTGGAGACTTCGATTGGTACTGGATAGAGATTGAGATTCTGAAGGGCTTCAGATAGCTCATTCATGCTGTTTAGCATATATGCAAAATGCACAAAAATGCTAAGTTAAAAATAAAATTTCACAAATACTATTTTAAGTATTATTGCATACCGTGTAATTATACAAAGAACAACTGAAATTTAAACACACTAGGATTTATTGTCACTTATTTATTTACGGGATAACTTTTCTCTAGAGCTTCTGGCTTGTAGGTACTATAGGTACTGATTTAAAGGTTTGCATTCACTGCTACAATGGCTAACATGTAAAGATCTGCCCATTTTTCATCTAATTTGTCTTCCCACGGTGGATTATTGCCTATTTCCTAGGTTTCTGGATTAAACCTCACTTTCTTTGGTTGGGATTTCTTTCCTTTTTCCTGACTTTTCCTAAGTATCGAATTTCTTTTACCGGGAGAAAATGGCTTTTTAAACTGTGCTTTTCGGACAAATATTCCTTCATCCATACTTGCGGGATATTTTGAGGAAGTTCCTTTTTCTTTAGGTGCAGTTCTAATTTATGATAGATATCCGAAAGTCTTTGTTTACCCATACTGTAGCTAACAAATAATCAGTTAATAAAACACATAATCACAGAATGGCAATCAGTAGAATTAAGTATTTTGCTGAATACTTAATTTTCTTAAATCAGTAGTAGGCTTAAATCAGTGGCTCTGATACCACCTTTTCCTGTTACGGCCCACGTGCCTGGTTTGACCCGGGTCCGGAGCCGTGGGGCAGGAATTCCGTGGTATTTAATTTAAAGAGACAGCGGAAGTCTTTTAATACAGGATCTTTTAATACTAAAAATGCCCGTTTACTCTATTACATTAAATTTAGGGATAAAACCCTGTAATTTACAATAAGGTGATTTCACCAGGAAATCTTTATTTCTCAAAACACGTTTCTTTATTTATTTACATTGAGCCACTTCTTTAAGCTGATGGTGCTTTACGGCACTTTTCTTAGGTTACACCAGATCACCTGAAACATGTTTGAAAAAGGTTTTGTCAGCGGGGAAATACTGAGTGAATCATTATTTTTATGTAAAACAATATTTAGTTATAATTTACAGTATCAAGAGCGATTACAATGTTTCTACATGTCAACCATATACCCACGGTATTTGTCACTCGACCACCTATTGGCTATCTCGTTGTCCAATGGTGATGGATTAACAAGTAATGTATACAAAACCCCACATACCAGCTGAAATGAAGACTACAAAGACTTAATCGCTGTAATTATAACTTTGAAAACAGTTTGGAGTTTTGTAAAGTAAATTTGGTAAAAAGAGAATGACTCACATTGCAGATTTAACGAGCAGTGTATAAGCCTATTGATTAGCCTTGTTTGATCCTAAATAACAAAACTGGGTTAGTAACTAATACAACAGTTACGACAATTCACGAGATTAAACCCTCACAACGATTGACAAAGTGCAATACTTAAATATCCAACGGATTCGCAACGAATAACAGAGCATAGCCCGAATTTGGGCAATACCCAAATATCCTGTCGGAATCACGACGAATAACAAAGTATAAACCCAATTTGAGCAGCACTTAAATAATCGTTGGATAGTTTCAATCGATCGGACGTTGAATCGTAATAGCGATCGAGTTAATACCCGGTATTGTCGCAGCACCTCGCTACTAATTAAAATTTCGACTTTAGAGCAGTGAGAATTCGTTTTTACGAAAATTGTTCGACATCAGTGAACTGTGCATGCAACAGGCTATTTATAGCTGAAATTAGGGTTTTACACGGCCCGCGTAAAGTCATATGTAACCTTTACGCGGCCCGCGAGAAGGTCTAGTCTAGGCGTAGGGTTGATTGGTCACAAGTAGGTCCCCCAGGTTGTCAACACGTGGCCCCGACATCCTTATCCGGTCAACCTTCAGTTGACGCGGCCCGCGTAAAGGTAGGCTATCCTTTACGCGGCCCGCCTAAAACCCACATTCTTTGTTTTCTTTGATTTTTCAAGCTAGCTAGGGTTTTAGGTGTCCAGGTTTTCATGTATAATTAAATTAGGGACATTTTTGAAGGTCCTTACACTTATAGGCTTATACGAAGTCAATACGTGATCTATATTATGTTATACGATACGATATCACACTTATAGGCTTATACGAGGTCAATACGTGACCTATACGACGCTATACGATACGATATCACACTTATTGGCTTATACGAGGTCAATACGAGACCTATACGCCGCTATACGATACGATATCACACTTATAGGCTTATACGAGGTCAATACGTGACCTATACTACACCTATACGATACGATATCACACTTATAGGCTTATACGAGGTCAATACGTGACCTATACGACGTTATACGATACGATATCACACTTATAGGCTTATACGACGTCATTACGTGACCTATACTACACCTATACGACACGATATCTCACTTATAGGCTTATACGAGGTCAATACGGGACCTAAACCACACCTATACGATACGATATCACACTTATAGGCTTATACGAGGTCAATACGGGACCTAATATTTGTATTATTTTTTATTCTTATAATTCATAATATTTGTATTATTTTTAATAATATTGTTTTTTATAAATAAACATGGAAATAGCCCAAAATACACACAATTAATTTACTTTTTTTTTATAAATAAACAAAGGAATACACAATAAAAAAATACAAAAATGGAGCTTTGTATACGCTGCGTATCGACCTCTAAGCAACGTATATAAAGGTCTGAAAATGTCTTTTATACCCTTGTGTTGAGGCTATACGAAGCCAAATGCAAGGGTAGTTGTGTCATTTTTGTCTCATACGCTGCGTAGAGATCTATACGCAGCGTATATAAAGCTTCATTTTTGTATTTTTTTGTGTATTCCTTTGTTTATTTATAAAAAAAAGAAAATTATTTATAAAAAACAATATTATTGATAAATAATACAAATATAAATTATAAAAATTAAAAATAATACAAATATTATGAATTATAAAAATTAAAAAAAAATTATTTATAAAAAAACAATATTATTGGTAAATAATACAAATATAAATTATAAAAATTAAAAATAATACAAATATTATGAAATTATAAAATTAAAAAAGAAAATTATTTATAAAAAAATATTATTGGTAAATAATACAAATATATTGTTTTGTTATCGTTAAAAATTAAAGTATCATATTCCTTTGTTTATTTATAAAAAAAGGAAATTATTTATAAAAAACAATATTATTGGTAAATAATACAAATA
The DNA here is from genome assembly GCF_002127325.2 of Helianthus annuus. Taxonomy (NCBI): domain Eukaryota; kingdom Viridiplantae; phylum Streptophyta; class Magnoliopsida; order Asterales; family Asteraceae; genus Helianthus; species Helianthus annuus. Next base: position 10,937,285 of record NC_035434.2, read on the forward strand.
TATTATAATGTTATCGTTTAAATTAAATTATCGTATCGTATTGCCTCGTATCGTATCGTATCGTATCGCATCCTATCGTATCGTATAGTGTATAATATAAGTCTCGTATAGAGGCCTATAAGGGTGTTATTGTATAGTATAGTATAGTATAGTATAGTATCGTATCGTATAGTGTAGTATAACTCTCGTATAGGTTTCCTATAGGTCTTGTATATGCATATAGGATTATACGGGACCTAAACAACACCTATACAATACAATATCACACTTATAGGCTTATACGAGGTTAATACGTGACCTAAACCACACTTATACGATACAAAACGATATCACACTTATAGGCTTATATGAGGTCAATATGTGACCTAAACCACACCTATACGATACGATATCACACTTATAGGCTTATACGAGGTCAATAAGTGACCTATACATCGCTATACGATACGATATCACACTTATAAGCTTATACGTGGTCAATAAGTGACCTATACACCGCTATACGATACGATATCACACTTATAGGCTTATACGAGGTCAATACGTGACCTATACGACGCTATACGATACGATATCACACTTATTGGCTTATACGAGGTCAATACGAGACCTATACGCCGCTATACGATACGATATCACACTTATAGGCTTATACGAGGTCAATACGTGACCTATACGACGCTATACGATACGATATCACACTTATAGGCTTATACGAGGTCAATACGTGACCTATACTACACCTATACGATACGATATCACACTTATAGGCTTATACGAGGTCAATACGTGACCTATACGACGCTATACGATACGATATCACATTTATAGGCTTATACGAAGTCAATACGTGACCTATACTACGTTATACGATAGGATATCACACGTATAGGCTTATACGACGTAAATACGTGACCTATACTACACTTATACGACACGATATCTCACTTATAGGCTTATACGAGGTCAATACGGGACCTAAACCACACCTATACGATACGATATCACACTTATAGGCTTATACGAGGTTAATACGGGACCTAATATTTGTATTAATTTTAATTCTTATAATTCATAATATTTGTATTATTTTTAATAATATTGTTTTTTTATAATTAAACATGGAAATAGCCCAAAATACACACAATTAATTTACTTTTTTTATAAATAAACAAAGGAATACACAATAAAAAAATACAAAATGGAGCTTTGTATACAATGCGTATAGACCCCTACGCAACGTATGAGACAAAAATGACACAACTACCCTTGTATCTGGCTTCGTATAGCCTCAACACAAGGATATAAAAGACATTTTCAGACCTTTATATACGCTCCTTAGAGGTCTATACGCAGAGTATTTTGACTTTGTGAAAAAATGATCCCTCAAACCTACCAAAATGACTCAAAAAAATCTAATGGTTTATATACGCTGCGTATAGACCTATACGCTGCGTATATAACCCTTGTTTTCTGTGCAATGATTGCTGATAAGGCTCTGAACTCCATGGTTTATATACGCTGAGTATAACTCTATACGCAACGTATAGAGGTAACCCTATACGCTGCGTATAGGTCAATACGCAGCGTATGTAAACCCTAAGTGTGTAGATAGCCTGCCAAGATGTGCAAATAGTTAGGGCCATTTTAAAATCTGTTTTGATATGGAGGGAGTACTAAATATTACATGAGATTGAGAGAAGTAAAATTGCAACTGCTGTACTGGGTAAATTTAAGAGTAAATTACTTTTTTCGCCATCTCCACCTCGTTCGGAATCGGCGCTCATTTTTTGTGCGTTCGCATAATTTCCCACGCCCGAACGTGTGCAAACGTGGTACCATTGTTTGACTTGTAAAGATCTAACGCTTTTTTAAACACATCCCCGCCACTCATGCTGCTACGACGCCCACTTGAATATATTTTATTATATTCTTCGCAAAACTTATTGACGAACCCGCTCATTTTTCGCTACTTAGATGACACCGAGTCGATATCTCGATACGGGCCTTGGTATATTAGCTCAAGAAACTTCGCCAAAACCGCCTTCCAAAACCCTTCACCCGTTAACCTATAATATATGTTACAAAAAAATATGTTACAAAAAAATAAAAAACTAATACTACAAAAAATGTAAAAAAAGGTTATTTTTACGAACCTTTTATCGGGTGTGTGGACGTGCCTACGTAAGCCTTCGCTAAGGCTTCTTCCTCGAGTTGCGTCCACGGTTTCGCCTTTGGTTTGGACGGTTGCTCACCTACAAATTGCTTGCCTTTTCTTCGTTTGCCTTTTTGCGGTTGGGTCTTGGGAACAACTTCGACATCCTCATCGGGTTCGGATCAGGGGGTTGCGTCGGGTTCGGTTCGGGTTGAAAGGGTTGCACGGGTTGGATATTAAAAGCATTCCGCATCATCAATTGTTGTATCGCTTGACTTTTTTGCGGGTGAGCAAAAACGTTCGGTGAGTTTTGGAATGCGGCAAAGGCGTTTGAGGAATATTGAGAGAATTAGTTCGGCTCTATCGTCGGATGGTATCCCGAAACCGAGAAAACATTCGGGATGTTCGGTTGGGTCGGGTTGTTGGGGTTGTTGAAGGGATCTATGGTAGAATATAATTTTATAAAAGGGGAAGATCTTTATAGAAAATGAGAGAGAGAGATGAGTTGTGGTAGATGAAAAGTGAGAAAAATGGTGTAAAAAATGGGGGGTTTTATATAGTTTTAGGAGGTATTTTGGTAAAAAAAATTGAATATTACCGTTGGTTTTATTTTTTAATTTGGGAAAAAAAATAAACGATAACATCGCATCAAAAGGGGGGAAGTTTTGTCCTCACATGGACTCGACGGTGAGGACGAGGACGGGGGGCCCGACGTGATGTTGCCATTGTCGCCGATCCGGGACGGAGGGGGACGTCCCCAATACCGTCTAGCCTTATGTTAAGAGCTTTCCTTAGGGTGCAGGAATCCTGAATCACCATCTATCTATAATTGATTTTGCTTCTGGTGTACAGAAAAAATTCAAATCACCTGGTATTTAAATTTAGAGTAAATGTTGATACATTTTATGTGGACGCGACTCGACTCGGTTCGGTTCAACTTGGTTTCGACACGGTTAGGTCCGACTCAAGTCCGATGTCACGACATTCTCCGTCGTGCGCCCCAGAGTTCGACACGCGAAGCACGGAGAGCCGCGAACATATTTCGTTTACACATCATCATGACGATGTCATGATGATGTCATGTAGTAGAAATTGCATGCAAATATTCAAACAGAAATGTATGTCGACGAAACATAAAGTGTTTCGTCGACTTTGATGTTTCGTCATGGCCTATCCTGTGTTTCGTCGCCTGTTGGGCTTCTTCAGGCCCAATGTCTGGCCCAAGGTTGTTTCGCCGAGTTATCTTTGTGTTTCGTCAAGGTCTGTGTCTGTCTACTATAAATACCCCTCATAGTTTCCGTGTGAAACAGAGAACAGACATGAGAGCTGTGAGACTTAGTGAGAGTCTGTAAAATTGTGTGTGTATCAGTTGTATCTGTTCTCATCCCGTTTAATCAATAGATTGTGTTTCTTTGGTTAAACCGTGTTCTTATTAACTGTGTTTGGTTTGGCATCGTTACGGGGATTCCGCACCCGTGAGGTTTGGCATCGTTACGGGGATTCCGCACCCGTGACCGTGTTTGTGATAAACAAGGATTTGGTTTTGTTATCGATCCTCAGATCTCGGGACCAACAGTAAATTACAATTTTTGTCTTTTATGTTTACACCAAATTGCAGGCTCTGTCATTTAGCGCAAAAGTTTACGAGTTTTGTCCTTAATGTTTCTAAATCCTGCACGTTATGTCCTTTAGGCTAAACCCAGTTAGATTTTTTGGTTAAATCTAGTCATGTGCCTTGCACATGAGGGTATTTGTCATTTCACCTTCTTAAAGGCTATTAAGAGTACACGGTAGTCGCCAAACCTGGTTATCTAAACTCATTTTATTTTTGAAATCTTGATCGTCATACCAAACACAATGGTGAATGAGAAACTATAATCAGCTTCCCGCCGCAACGCGACTCGACTCGTTCAAACAAAAACACATCTACTAACAAAAAAAAAATAAATATTTGGTTTATTTGGGTAGGTCAGGTTTCGAAAACACATCTACTAAGTACTAACGGTTTATTTGGGTGGGTGAGGTTTTGGGTTATTTAGATTATGGTTTCTTCCTGATTCGGGTTGGGTTCCCTAGATTATTAAAGAAAAAGGGTTTGGTTATTACATCCCTTGAACCCTATAGGAAGCGTATAGGGCAATACGTTTCCTCTGGGTCCAAGCGTATTGAGCAATACACTTCCTATATGTGTGCTTGAAGTACAAACTTTTCAGAAGATGGTCAGCTACTGATTAAGGGACCAGAGGAAGCGTATAGGGCAATACGGTTCCTCTGGGTCCAAGCGTATTAAGCAATACACTTCCTATATGTGTACCAAACTTTTCAAAGGATGGTCAGCTAAAAGGAAGCGTATTGCCCAATACGATTCCCATAAGTTTAATAGGAAGTGTATAGGGCAATACACTTCATATTAGTTTACTTAAAAATTATAAGTTGCATCAAATTTTGAACTTATTATTGTTATCTTATAATGTTTTTATAAAAACACTTATTAAAAAAACAATATATATATATATAGAGAGAGAGAGAAAGTATAATGTACAAAACGCCTTAACGTATATTAACGTACGCGACAACATATATAACTTGCGTGATTTTTTTTATCAACTTTAACGTGCGTGATTTGTATCCCATGCGTGATTATAGGGCTCCCATGCGTGATTTTGTACCCCCATGCGTGATTATCACACAACCAACTGATCCATGCGTTATTAAGCCCTGATCTGATGGTTATGCATGTCGCGTACGTGAAGTAAGATAAGGCGTTTTGTATGTTAACCCCCCTCTCTCTCTCTCTCTCTCTATATATATATATATATATATATATATATATATATATATATATATATATATATATATATATATATATATATATATATATATGGGAAGGTTCTATGCAGAACATTAAATATTGCGAGAACACGCAGAACACAATGAATCACCTATTTTTTCTATCCTAAAAGCCTAAAAAGTGAATGAAAATGTTACAAATATAAGATATATTGTTTCTTATACTAGAATTCAAAACAAAATATGGAAAATTTTCACTTTTTGTATAACCTACACATATGTAGGTAATGTGTTGGTTAAATTAACATGTATGTAAGCTATGTGTAGGTTAAAATCGTTGGGTTTTTTGTGTATATATAATACACATATGAATATAAGAAACATAAAATTTAAAAATATGTACTTTAAATCCCAAAATTTAGTATTTTAGAGTTGTTCTTTTTGTTCTCGCAATAGTTAGTGTTCTGTAATGATCCCCATCCTATATATATATAGGAAATGTATGGGGCAATATGGTTTACTTGGACCCAAAGTATAGGAAGTGTATGGGGCAATATGGTTCCCCTAGACCCAAAGTATAGGAAGCGTATGGGGCAATATGGTTCCCCTAGAGCCAATGTATAGGAAGCGTATAGGGCAATACGGTTCCTCTGGGTCCAAGCGTAATAAGCAATACACTCCCACGGTCATCATCAATACTCGTCAGACTCCTCGTCAGACTCAGCGAGCACCTCCTCTGTAAAGTTCGGGCCACGCCTAGTAGAGGGTGACAGGTTGTGCCATGTATAGGACGTGCCTGGAGCCTATAAAAAATTCAAACAAAATACTCATTACATAACATTAAAATTGTTTGAAGTCGCATTTGCTCATCTTGGTAACGCAAAATCCTATCGAGAAGACGGTTGGTTGACCGAGGCAACCTAACCGCGAGATAAGCTCTCTGTGGATGCTGATGATCCCCCTGTTCATGCTGAGGCGGGACCTCAACATCATCATGCCCGCCATCCTGCTCAGCCATCTGAGGCATCTAAACCTCCTCGGCCTCCAAACGCGGGTGATGTACCAACGGCTGCCATGCCCAAACCTGACGGTTCGTCCCGACAAACCTATACCAACATTAGGAATGTTTGCCGCCACTTTCATCCCTGTCATCGACCTCAGGTCCAAATATTTGCAGGGAGCCGGCGGTGGATACCTATCCTCGACCCAACCAAAGTACCAACTAACACTCTAGGCTATCCGGCCGATAAACGATCCTCCATATATACTACCACGAAACTGCTTTTTCCAACGTGTGACAAAATAATCCACCAGGCAGAGATGGAGGGCGCACGGACGACCAGTAAATAAACAATATAGATAGAAAAGATCAGCCTTCGTTACGTGCTCGCAACTCTTGCCACGGGCCGCGATGCCCGTGCTAAAGTGTTACACCCCAATAATTCCACGTATTACCGGTGGGCCCGGTGGGGAGTATCGTGACGTAGTTGATATCATCATTGTCAATACACACAATAATATAGCACAGCGGGAGGCTGGGAAAATAACTATTACAAACCATACTGTCTGTATGTTCGAGTATATGAATAGTACAGACGGAAATGTAATAAGATCCACAGGCGGATCATAATGTACAAAGGAAAACAAAAACTACAGACTCCGGGTATCTAATGGATTTGCAAGATCCTCTATGACACCCTATAGCTCCAGCCTATTTCGAGAAGTACCTGTCAATCAATCTTTAGGAAAATACGTCAGTATACACTGGTAAATACAATTTAACTGACTCGTTTTGAAAACGTTTAAGAAAATTGGTTTAGGTGCACAAGGCACAAATCATTTATAACTTGGGACAATCTTTATTAAGATCTTGTATACAGCTTTACATATTTGTCATACATGTGGGGCCGGTTTGTAAGCCGGACATGATTAACTGACTCACCACTTAAAGAACCCACAAAGGAGTTATCCCCAACTTGTGGGTAATTTAATATTTAGCATTTGCATCTGTCGGGTGCATGCCAGCACCCCGTGCATAGGTCGTGGCCATTATTAACTTAAATGAGCCGAGGATATCCAGGACACGGTCGTTAACCCCCAAATGTTTATGTTATCAAACAATACAGATTAAAACGGGTTATGCGGATTTATTAAATCACAATCCGACTAAATAATCCCATACCCGACCAAGCGGTATTAATATACCGTATCCCAAGCCCGTATAGGGAAAATAAGTTAAAAAGTATTTACCTGGTGATAGCAGTAAGATTCCTAAGGTTCTTGAAAGGCACTTTTTACCGGATGCTATTAATCTATATGGAAGGTTTAATTAGCCTATAAGGATGCTAACGGGTCTTTATTTAGTCAAAGACTTAGACCGGCTAGCTAGAAGGAAACCTTACGGTTCTAAACGCTAGATTAAGCGGAGACCGGGATAGAATGTGATTTAGACCCGACAAGTTTGGATACTTGTATAATATGGGTAAACTAAATACATTCTGGAAAAAGAGGATTAAATGATAAGGTTTAGCCCGTTTCGGCTGTTTTACGTAAACTAGTCACGTAACCGATCCGAACGCATAAATGCGTAACGGGTAACCAAATGAATTATATACAGGTCTTAATTATAATTATGCTCAAAGTATATTAACATATCAGCAATATATTAACATTTATGCCCAAAAAGCAATTTAAACCAAAATAAGTCCCATAAGGGCATTTTGGTAATTTTAATGCTCATAAAAGGTTTTATTTATAAAACTGAGTTTCAGGTCTGATTAAATTAGTAAAAGCTTATACTTTAATGAGTTACATCAGTAGGATACTTAATATACGAAAACTATACCCTTTATTACTAACTATGCACCGTAAGAGCATTTTCCTAATTTTACATAGACTTAAAAAGGTTAAAATAGACTTCTGAGTTTTAAAACTTTAGTTTACTGTAATATTATGTAAAATAGCTTAAAACGTCAGTAGGTTATGAGTTTTATATGATAAATATAGTTTTGACCCATACTAGGTGCTTAAAATGCTTAAAATGCGATTTAAAGGGCTATTATGGTAAAAATAGGAAATCTGAAATTTTGGTCAGTTTATAATGTTCAAAATATTATATTTGTCAAATAAAATCAGTAGCAAAAAGTTTGGTATTAAAATGTTATGTAAAACTCATTTTATGTAAGAAAAGGGTAAAACCGACCATAACCGAAATTAGGCTATAATCCTATGTTATGCTCAGCCTAAAAATAAATAAAAATCTTCAAAAATCCCAAAATATTATTTAACATCAGTAGGTAAAAAGTTTGGTGTCAAAAATCGGGTTTAGATAGGCCTTATGCTAATTACGCCTTTTAATTACTAAAAAGTCCCTTAATTACGCTATTGAGCATAACTCCTAATCTAGACCTCAAACTGATGTCAAATTTTCAGGACATGCCTAAATATCAGTAGCGAAGGTTTTAGTCCATTCACATTGCTAAAAATCTCGGTTTTATGTAAAAAGGGCGTTTTAGGCACTATTGAGCATAATTACGATGAAGAGCATATATAACAAACGATTAGGCACCATGCAATATAACTCCAGAGGGTTATACTACAATGTAATGTGGTCCTAATGGAAGCTTAAAACATGGAAGAATTAAGCTTGAACGGGTCAGAACTGAAAGTCATAGCAAAAGTCAAGCTTTTGCGACTCTCGGTTATAAACTGACCTTAGACTATTAATTGTCGGATTAGGACTGATAAAACATGTTTATATAATAGTTACCAAGTCATTAGAATATTAAAATATAATTTAGAACCCTTGGTTTATTAATTTTAGTTAAATTTGAAATTTCAGTCCAGTTTGACTTTTTGTCAAACTACTTTGACTCGACAATTAACAGGTCAGACGAGATAATTAGGAGACACCCTTTTAAGGGTTAATCACCTATGCTAATGTGGTTTCATAACCACTTTCAATTTGATCAGTGGTTAAGCCACATGTAATTAAAACGAAAGTCAAACTAATTATACACTAAGTTTGACTTTTAAGTAATTAAGCTAAATTAAACAATTAAATAAGTAATTAGAAGCTTACTAATGGTCCTAGCAATCTTTTCTACACTTGTACTCCTCTTGTTACTGCTGAGAGCTCCAGAGCAAGTCCCTAATGAAGCTTGTTGCAAATGATGTGCCGAGAACACAAGACTAGCTCTCCTTATATAGTAAATTCCATTGATCTTGATCATTTCCAGGTGTTATTGAAGGCCATGGGATCACCCAGGTGTCCTACCTATTAATTTGAACCGACTTACAGCCCCTAGGTTGTTAAAAACTAGGCTAAGGCGGTGTAACAGGCCAAACCCGCACATGGCAATGATTTTCTGTATCTCGCAGTCTGACGCGCCCCCGCGTAAGACTTAAGGGGGTCTTACGCGGGCCGCCTGGACAGGGTGAACTGGTAAAACAAGTTTGAAAGCTGGCAGTTTTAGTCCCTGAACGTTTAAACTCCTTTTTAACTTCATTTTTGGCAATCAAGGCCCTTGTAATTAATTTCTTGGGGCCCAAGGATGGATATACAAACCTCGTTAGTTTCCGGTTCATTAAATTCCTTCAATAATGCAAGTTTCATCAAGTTGACGCTTTTAGCCCAAGGTTTAGAAAACACACTTAACGATCTCGGAATCACATGAAATTTTTATCACACATTCTCGGGAGTATATTTGAATATTACGAAGCCTCGGTTTCGTTAAAAGGCCACTCAGAGGTCAGAATTGACATATTGACACTTTTAACCCTTGTAATTTATAATCTTCCGATTATTTTCACAAACGGCTTCGTATACTCAATCAATCACCCATTTAAGAATATTATCTTCACATGTGGTCATTCAGAGGCCCAATCTTGGCATGTTGACACTTTTAGTCCTTTCGTAAGCATAGTTTCACTGTTTGTCAATTTTAGTCCCTTAAACTCAATCTTTCGCATAATCAGAGTTTAGGACACGTGTCTATGTATAATTGGACACGTTTTTACGTGGTGTTACATCCTCACCCCCTTAAAAGAAATCTCGACCCCGAGATTTACTGGAACAAGTGAGGGTACTTCTGCTTCAAAGTGGATTCAACTTCTCATGTATACTCGGGACCCCTACGAGCGTCCCATTTAACCTTTACTATTGGAACATATTTCCTTCGGAGCTTTTTGACTTGCCGATCCTCGATCGATATAGGTTTCTCAATGAATCTCAAGCTTTTATCAACTTGCACTTCTTTATGAGACATTGCTAGCGATTCATCGGCTAAGCATTTCTTAAGATTACAAACGTGGAACACATCATGAATTCCGCTCAATTCCTCTGGTAATCTTAGCTTATAAGCTACACTGCCGACACATTCGATGATCTCGAAGGGTCCGATATATCTAGGGCTCAGCTTGCCCTTTTTACTAAAACGCATCACACCTTTCCAAGGTGACACTTTCAGTAAAACTTTATCGCCTACTTCAAACTTTAAGGGTTTTCGTCTCTTATCAACGTAACTTTTCTGCCTATCCCTGGCAGCTTTTAGGCGATCCCGAATTTGAACAATCTTTTCCGTAGTCTCAAGGACTATATCAGGTCCTGATATCTGAGCTTCTCCTACTTCTGCCCAACAGACAGGTGTTCTGCATTTCCTACCATATAGTGCCTCAAAAGGCGCAACCTGAATGCTGGTATGATAACTATTGTTGTAGGAAAACTCAATCAATGGCAGGTGGTCATCCCAACTACCACCCAAATCAATGACACATGCACGAAGCATGTCTTCTAAGGTTTGAATAGTACGCTCACTCTGACCATCAGTCTGAGGATGGTAAGCGGTACTAAAATTCAAACGTGTGCCCAGAGATTGTTGGAAACTTTTCCAAAAATGAGAGGTGTATCTAGTATCTCTATCAGAGATAATAGCAACCGGTACTCCATGAAGAGCTACAATCTTATTGACATACAACTGGGCTAACTTATCGGAGCTATGAGTCTCCTTGATGGGCAAGAAATGAGCTGACTTTGTCAATCTATCAACAATAACCCATATTGTATCATTCCCATGCCTTGTTTTAGGTAACTTGGTTATAAAATCCATGGTCACCATTTCCCATTTCCAAGTGGGAAGTTCTGGCTGTTGTAGAAGACCTGATGGCTTTTGATGTTCAGCCTTAATCTGAGCACATGTCAGGCACTTAGCTACATGGGTGGCAATAGATTTCTTCAAACCTATCCACCAGTAATTGGCCTTTAAGTCTTGATACATCTTGTCACCTCCCGGGTGAACTGAATACTTGGAGTTGTGGGCTTCCTGAAGGATCACATCTCGAAGTCCTCCCTGAATAGGAACCCAAATTCTTCCATTCATTCTAAGGATTCCATCCTTCCCAGGTGTTAACTGTTCAGCAGTTACACCTAACTTTTCGTTTGGAAGATTATCTTCCAATACAGCGTCCTTCTATGCAGCTAATAGTCTTTCATTCAGACTATTCTTCAATTCAATGCCCTTTGCATTGATCCTAATCGGTTTAACTCTTTCCTTCCGGCTTAGAGCATCTGCGACCACATTCGCCTTACCGGGATGGTAGCGAATCTCACAATCATAATCATTTAAAGTTTCCATCCAACAGCGTTGTCTCATATTGAGCTCTTTCTGATTGAACAAGTGTTGGAGACTTTTGGGATCTGAATAGATTACACATTTTGTTCCATACAAATAGTGTCTCCATAATATTAGTGCGAATACAACGGCACCCAATTCCAAATCATGGGTGGTGTAATTCTTTTCGTGTACCTTTAATTGTCGCGATGCATAGGCAATTACATTGCCCCGCTGCATAAGTACACACCCCATGCCAGTGTGTGAAGCATCGCAGTATACCACAAAATCTTCAACTCCTTCCGGTAGAGTTAATACCGGAGCGTTGCTCAATCTTTGCTTTAGGGTCTCGAAAGATTCCTGCTGTTTGGGACCCCAGGCAAACTTTACATTCTTGCGAGTCAAGGAGGTTAATGGTGCAGCTATTCTTGAGAAGTTCTCGATGAACCTTCTATAATATCCTGCTAAACCCAGAAAGCTGCGTATTTCCGTAGGTGTCTAAGGTGCTTCCCAATTCATAACAGCTTCTACTTTGGCAGGATCTACTTGAATACCTTGTTCACTGACAACATGTCCAAGGAACTGGACCTTACGAAGCCAAAATTCACACTTGGAGAATTTGGCATATAACTTCTCCTGTCGAAGTAGTCCTAAGATACACCGAAGGTGCTTTTCATGCTCCACTTGGCTACGAGAGTAAATAAGTATGTCGTCTATAAAGACAATGACAAACTTATCTAAATATGGCTTGCAGACTCTATTCATGAGGTCCATAAATGCTGCAGGCGCATTAGTGAGCCCAAAAGGCATCACTAAGAACTCGAAGTGTCCATACCTTGTTCTAAATGCGGTTTTTGGAACATCTTTAGTTCGAACCTTGAGTTGATGATACCCAGATCTCAAATCAATCTTTGAGAAATAACTCGCTCCTTGGAGTTGATCAAACAAATCATCGACCCTGGGTAAAGGATAACGATTCTTGATCGTTACTTTATTCAGTTCACGAAAATCAATGCATAAGCGCATTGATCCGTCCTTCTTTTTCACGAATAAAATAGGAGCTCCCCAAGGTGAAGAACTAGGTTGGATAAAACCTTTTTCCAGCAAATCATCTAACTGAGTCCTGAGCTCTTTCATTTCAGTAGGCGCTAGGCGATACGGAGCTCGTGCTATGGGCGCAGATCCTGGAAGGATATCTATCCTGAACTCTACTTGCCTCTCAGGAGGTAATCCAGGTAATTCGTCAGGAAAAACATCTGGATACTCTGAAATGATTGGAATATCTTCAATCTTCGGCTTTGGATCATTTACAGTCACCTGTGCCATATAAATGACGCATCCATTTTTCAAGCACTGAGATACCTTGAGAATAGACACATTGCTGGGTAATCTGTACTGTGTATCTCCTTGGATAGTGACTGATTCGCCAGAAGGGGCTTTGATAATGACAAGCTTTTTATCACAGGCAATTTGGGCTTGGTTATGCGACAACCAGTCCATGCCTAAAACTATATCAAAACCAGCCAATTTCATTGGCAGAAGGGATAGCGGAATAGAATGATTATTAATGGATATGGAACATCCATCCAACAGAGTCGAAGCTGTTTCTAGGGTACCATCCGCAAGCTCTACCTCATACTTTATGTCTAGAGTCTTAATAGGCAAATTCGGCAACTTACAGAACTTATGGTCTATAAAGGACTTATCAGCACCGGAATCAAATAAGACTCTAGCATAAATATTATTGATGAGGAAGGTACCTGTTATGACGTTCTCGTCATTCACCGCTTCCCTTGCCTGCATCTGGAACACTCTGGCGTTGTTCTTTTTAGCCTCCTCAGGCTTCTTCGCATTCTTGGGGCAGTTGGTTTTGATGTGCCCCTTTTCGTTGCAACCATAACAGGTTGCATCCTTAATATTTCGGCACTCAATAGATTTTTGCCCCATTTTCTTACAGATCCCACATGGTTTGGCCTGTGGATCCCGGTTGCACTTTCCAAATTGCCTTTTGTGACATACTTTGCACTTGGGCTTATTGTCTGATTGCCCTTTCTTGGAACCAGAGTTCCCTTTGCTCTTCTTATTTGATTGGGAGGGCTGATCATACTCTCTTTTCCTCTTTCCCTCTTCAGCAGCCTTTTTCGCCCGACTCCTCACCACATCCAAAGTGAGGGATAATGATAGATCTACAGCGGATCTATAGGTGGCTGGCTTAGAAGCCTTTACATTGCCCTTAACTTCAGGGGCTAAACCACCAATAAAACGCGCAATGCGTTTGGGCTCAGGAGTGACTAAGTACGGTACAAGTCTCGACATGGAGTTAAAACTAGTCACATAGGATCTACAGTCTAGATCCTTCATCACAAGGGTGAGAAAACCAGTCTCTATGCGCTCTTGTAGGTCCCTCGGAGGTTGAGGATAAACCTATTCCTTGTTATGTTTAACACTCTAGCAAGTGCGGAATCCAAGCTAGAGTGCAAACCGTAGTTTAGATGAAAGCAAAGATTACAAAGAGAAAGAGTAGACAAGCAAAGTATCAAAGTTTTCTCTTGTATTTCAGTGGACACGGTTACAGACCTTGACCAAACTGAAATGCTCTCTTGCAAGACCTTGGGTTCACTCACAAATGCTCTCAATATGTTTCTAAGTGTTTGCCAAGAACTAACTGTAAAGTGAAAACCCTCATGGGATATATATACCCATATCAGACAGACATGCACGAAGGATCAGGCATTCTGGTCGAAGGATCATCTATCGACCAGAATTACCATCGAAAGATATCGAAGGATCCAAACATACCTCGAAGGATGGTATATCCTTCGAGGTCCATAAGTATCCATCGAAAGATCATCTTTCGAGGTCATCGAAGGATACAATCCATCCTTCGATGACATCCTTCGAAGCATACAAGTTTTACACACTAAGTGTTGACTGTTTGGCCAAGTCAAACCAGGAGGATGGTTGACTTGGTCAAACACACATTCCAACACATAAACAACATAACAAAAGACGTAAACACAACAGACAAAAGACATCGTTTTATACATTACAAAATACAGACAAAGTACAGACACAAGTGCACCAACAAACTCCCCCTTGGCTGTAGCTTTGTCTTGGTCTTCGTGTCTTAAGTCTCGGACGTCCTTTCCACGGTCAAATGATGTGATGACCATGACTTCCTGCGTTGACCAGCAGATTGAAGCAATATCGGGCCATCCTTTGAAACTTCATAGCTTGATCTCGATCCTGAACTAAGTAGTTTATCTCATGATCTTTCAAAACAATAATATCCGATCTGGACATATTTGTAATCCACATCGGATCTATTATCCTGAAGTTCTCTTGATTATCCCTGAAGAGGATCACCGCTTCTCCAGTATCAGCATCGTAAACCCAGCAACGGAAGTTTTCAAGAAAGTCGGTCTTCATCTTCAGTAACGGAATCTTCTTCATCACCTTGGGAGGATCGTATACCAAACGATAACGAGCTGTGTTTGTCTCTGGATCAAGTGTGAACCTGATCTGCTCGTATCTTGGAAACTGAGGCTTGTACAGAGGATCCTTCCAACCCAATCTCCTTTCTAACCTGATTTTCTTAGCGAATAGATCCACCATCTGTTCTTTAGCTCGATTGATTACATCTAGTTGGGCCAACACTGCAACATCATAATATGGAAGTGTGAGAATACTAAGGAGAGTTCTGAAATACTGAAGACCCGTTTCTCTTTTCACGACCATGCAGTGAAGATCTTTGACAAACATCCAGCTAATGATGCGACCCCGAGCCTGATTTTTCTCCAGCATCATATAGTTAGCCTGTTCCAACGGAGCGAGCGGAGGAGGATTCCTAGCAAGGAAATCCGCTCGCCATTCATTAACTGTTTTCTCACGGCTTTCCTGAGCTGATGGCGAATCAGAAGAAAGATTGGCGAACTCTGCAGTCTTTTCAGCAACAAGGTCATCATCAAGGGCATTCACCTCCGCATTGTCCTTTCCAACATACACAGGACGTTCAGGATCAGAACTGATGAAGATTTCTTCAATTGAGGAGAAATCAGTTTGATCCTGTACCAGCGGAGTAGCATCAATCAAACACACAGCAACTTCATCCAAATCAGTCAAAATCGAAATCTGTTCATCAGTCATCTCAGAAATAAACTCTCCCTCTTCCAGCAGTTCACCCGTCACAGGATGATGTTTCTGGGCACTTGAAGATTCAGGGAGATCTGTAGTAAATGTTTCCGGTTCCAGGCTAATCTGTTCAGGGCCTGCAGACGTTTCCAGTGTTTCAGTCTGCTCAGTTGGGCCTGTAGAAGCTGTAGGAGGAGCAGACGGAGTATCTTGAGGAGTACCAGATCCGCCTGCAGCACCGGATGCAGTTGCACCGGAGCCTGAGGCAGTTGTTTGATCTGGATTAGCAGCATCATCATCCTGATCATCCTCACGTCTTGAGGGAGCTATCCCTAAGGTTTTGCACCTTTCATTCCACAATGTACCAACCCTCGAATGAACCTTATTGAAGTTTGTATACATGGGTTTGAAGGCTTCCATCAGTCTATCATCACGACTACTAACCTTTTCCCTTAACGCCTTCGCCTGAGTCTCCAAGTTAGTACTATGCCTCTTCATAATTTCCACCTCCCTATCTCGTGCCTTGTTTGCCTCTTTTAACCTTTCGATTTCATCAGCCTGTTCCTTGATCTTAATATTCTGAGCTTCAACAATTTTACACAGATGATTGTGTGCCATTGCATCCTGTTTACGCTGGACACGATATTCTTCAATAGTTCTTGTGTGTCGACCAACTATAGATCCCAATTCACTGACTTGTTCAATCAGGAATTGTATCTTGTCAGCTTCAGAAAATCCAGACAAGGTTTATGCCAGAGTTGGCCTTGAAGGCTCAGGTCTTGAAGAACCAGACTGACCAGCCTGACCCGAGGCACCTGTAGGACCAGTAATAGTGAGAGGAGGTCGAGCATGTGTACCTGAGGTGGGAGTTTCAGGTGGCTGTTGATCAACAGTCACCTGTCGTGTCCCAGAAGACCTCTGAGGAGAAGACATTAACTCCAGCGTCTCTTTTTCAGTAAATTGATCACCAGAGGAAGGAACCTGCTGCTCAGGAGCAGATGAAGGCTGGACAGAGACAGGAACAGAGGAATCACCAGCAGCTTTCTTTGACGCACGAGTACCTTGTCGTTTAGCTTTCCTCTTTCTGATAAAACCCGGAGAAGTAAGGACATAATCCTCATCCCTGTCAGAGTCTCCAGAATCACCCGTCTTCTTGATACGCACAAATCGAGGGTTCCCGCGTTTATCAAAGACTTTCATCATCCCTGGAGGAGGAGGATTATCATCCTCAGATGAAGAACCACCATCATCAGAACCTCCTTCCTCTTCAGAAGATGAACTGCTTTCATCAACTATCTTCCTCGCCTCATCTATCTTGCCTTTTCCCTTGTCAGTCGCAACAGTACCAGACTGACCAGCATCACCACCAGTACCACCAGCACTACCACCCGTTTCAACAACTACAGCACCACCATCACCACCAGTACTAACACGAACATCAGGATCTACAGACATTTCCTGAACCTCTTCAGAAGCAACATTTACGTCAACCTCAACTTGTGCTGCAGCACTAGAACTGCCAGCAGACCTTCTAGTTGCCTTGATTCCATGTTTAGCTCCAAGCTGAGTGTCAGCCAAAGCAATCAACCTTGGTTCTTCATCGTCAGAATCACTTGCGTCATGTCGCCATTTGTGGTGCTGCGGTGCCTCATAGTTAGGAATGTTAAGATGACCAATCAGTTTCCTAATTGGGTCTGATTCCTTATAGGCGGCCATAGACTTGAATATCAGCAGAGTGCGTTCGATCATCGGATTCACAGGAAGAACATCTGCCTCGGCTTTAGCAAGATCAGGAATCTGATCATCTATCATCATCTGCAGAAACCTGGGATATAACCAGAACTTGGTGGATGTTCGCTGTGTTGCAGACGGAAGTGGCCTTCGAGCGTTTTCCTTTAGGTTGTCGAAGATATAGCGAGATATGTTAAACGGCTTGTTCAGGATCAACGCCGTAAACAATCCAGTCAAATCGATCGGTGACAAGTCATACCCAGAACGCTTGTTGCTCAGGCAATGAATCAGAATATGTAGCAAGAACTTATACCGAAGTGGCATATACTTCTTGTTGATTTGATTAGCCAAAACATTTTCGCTGTACTTAATCCTCATCAGTAACCCCCGTTGACATTGTAGATCTATAGAAGTAGGATCTTCCGGTTGATCTCCAAGTCGTAGACGTTCTCTGATAGTGTTTTCAGTAATAACCACAGGTTTTTCAGCAACAGTAGCCCTGATCACTTCCTTATTATCTACCGTTTCAATCCCAGCAGAACTCCAGAATGCCTTGATGTGCGACTGATAGGCAATGTATTGCGTTGTGATAGCATAATTGATGCGCGAGCGGTGAAGGTACTCCATGATGCCAGCAAACTCCGGACTGATACTGCCTTCCGGTTGTAAATATGCAGGCATATTATGTCTAGATTCAGACATAGCCTCAACTTCCGATTTCTCCTTCTTTGTTGGCTTTGCCCGCTCCTTTTTCACTTTCGGTGCCATTTCTGCACATCACATTGACACGTAATAAGAAAAAAAAATCAAACAGTCAACATTGGAATTCCACACTTAGAAAATTTTCAATTTCTTGAAAAATTCTAAGTGTTGAACTCTTCGAAGGATCCATATATCCATCGAAAGATTTAATCAAAGCACGAAAGATGGCAATCTGTTTGAAAGATGACAGATGGTTCGAAGGATGTCACTTTCCCCGAAGGATAACAACCATATCGAAAGATCATCTTTCGAAGAATCAAGAAATTTGAAAGATGTCTTGATCCTTCGAAGGTTGATCAAATCGAAGGATGATCCTTCGTGAAATCTAACATCTTTCGAGAATCACCTCGAAGGATGTTGTTCAGCACATCTATCGAGGTGATGAGTCATCATCATCCTTCGCTCCGGAACTGTTCAACGGCGAGTTTTTCCGGTGGGGTTCTAGGGTTTTCCGGTGATGTTTTAAAATTTTGTTCAAGTGTGTTTTACCCAACCCGGACATGAACACAGACACATTCATCAAACTTTACCATAAACCCTAATCAATCCCATGTTTTACCCAACCCAAACACTTGTCATCAAGATTCAATCCAACAGTTTGAACATACACAACAGATATAAGATCATCACATGATTATCAAAAACTATCACTGATTCATAAACAATACATTCAGATTTCACAAATCTAAAATAAGAGCATTAATGTATAAATGATTAAAACATAAACATCCTACCAAGTGTTGTTTAATAAATCCTGATATATCAACAGATTGTGAAAATTTTGGCAGGGGTTCGAGAGGATGAAAGGGTTTTTGATATGGGATTTTGAAACTGATAATGATGAATGAAGAAGAAGATGCCTTTTATACCCTGACCTCGAAAGTCCAACCGCCTCGAAGGACTCAAGACCATTCGAAAGATGAATAGTTGTCTCGAAGGATGATCTTTATCTCGAAAGATCCATATGTGGCTCGAAGGATCCAGATATTTGAAGGATCTGGATCGAAGGATACCAGATATTTTGGAATCCTTCGAAAGCTATCCTTCGATCTAAATCATCTTTCAAAGGGTCTGGTCAACTCGAAGGATCAACTGGTCAAATCCTTCGTTGACCAAAGTATCTTTCGACCTAAACAGTTGACTTTCATTGACTTTCTTGACCATCTGATCTTTCGAGGGCCATTGCTTCCTCGAAGGATCAGATTTCCCACCAACACTTTGGATTTTTGGGAAATTCCAATTTACACCCTTTAAATTTTGGAGGTTTTTCAGAAATGACCATTTTGAAAAGTTGTCCATTATGAAGTTCTGCAAGGTTAAATTTTATGAAGTATCTCGGCTTGTCAGGTATCGGATCGAGCACCAACATCAGTTAATCAAAAAATAATATTAAATTGAAAATCTTTTTGGATTTTGTGGTTTGATAAAATAAAAGGCAACAATTTTAAAATCCTTTGAATGTTATCAAACGACATCACCGCTAATGTCGTGCTGATATGCACCAAACGACAAAAACTGTTTAAAATTAAAGCAGTAAGTAAATATGTACAAACACAACAATATTTTTGCGAGTTTCTGGCGAAGAGAATCATATCAGCTTGCGGTCTTTTGTCAAAAACACACTTCCTTTTAATTTTTTTTTTTTTACAGAAGTTGATAAGTATTCTACCACAATTACCGATATTGTTATCCACTTAAACTCAACAATCAAGTGTAATCATGATACAATGAGATACGTTTAAGGTATGATTTATACTTACCGACCGGTGTTCATCCACTCACGACACATTCCCGTATCAAGGTATGCACGAGAGTTCATCTTACTGGGGAGTATACCATTTATCATCCGTTTTTTTTTTAACGTATATATATACAATGTGAACAAGTCACTTATTTGAATTTGAAAACAAGCCCTATGTGATAGAATCACTTATTGATGAGGAACTTGATTTTCGATGCATGAGGGCACAGGAGCAAGTCCGTGAACAGGTCAGTACTTCCGTACAGCAGAGAGACGAACTTGACTCCCGGATAAATGTGATATTTTATCACTTATTTTGATGGACATGTGATTGTTTATCACTTATTGAGGTCGAATGCAGTATGAAATATGTACACGTATGTATGGTATCATGGAAGAACTTAGACTTTGTCTTTTATAGAAACAACCATGATACCCAGATGATAAACAGCATAAACCCCGAATATCTCAGAACCTCGGCAATCTATCAAACGAAATTTCGGTACCAAGACCATATGCCAATGAGCGGTTCCCACGCGGTTTTCAGTCTGTTATGTTTATATCTCCTGCATACTTTAAAATGATCGTGAGTCTACCGGTACATCATTAGTAGAGCTACTTATCATTTTCTTTTTCTTTTGATTTCTAGAAGCATGTTTCAACCGACCTCTGATGTAATATCACTTTCTCTTATATTACCAAGAAACTCATTTTTGTTTTTCTATTGTTTTTGTGTTTTTCTGAATTTTCTCCCCCTTAAATGCAGAAAGTAAATAAATTAAAGACATATTTTTGTATTTTTGTGGTTTTTCAATGTTTTTGTATTTTTCTTGAAACTTTCTCCCCCTAAAATTCAAAAATAAAGTGAAGTAAAAATATTTTTGGATTTTTGGTTTTTAGAAAAATATTTACAAAATCGATTTCCTGATGTCGGTTACTCTTGCTTCACCTTAATGCCGTTTACCAAAAGTAAAAAATCAAATCTTGATTTATCAAATGCTTTGGTAAAAAGGTCGGCACGTTGGTGGTCGGTATGAATATGAACCACATCGATAAGTCTCTTTTCAAAGCAATCATGTATGAAGTGATATTTAATATCGATGTGCTTCGTTTTCGAGTGCTGTACAGGATTTCTAGTGATCTGTAAGGCAGCCTCATTATCAACATAAATAGGAGTAGTTAGGAATTCAAAACCGTAGTCCCGCATCTGTTGTTGGATCCATAGAACCTGGGAGCAGCAACTAGACGCAGCAATGTATTCTGCTTCACATGTAGACGTAGCCACACATGTCTGCTTCTTGCATTGCCAAGTGACTAGGCGATTGCCTAAGAACTGACATCCTGCTGTAGTTGATTTTCCATCTTTCTTGCAGCCGCCGAAATCAGAATCACTGAAAGCTTTGAGATCGAAGTTATCATCCTTAGGGTACCATAACCCGGTGTCAGGGTAACTCTTCAGATAACGAAAGATCCTTTTGACAGCAGCATAGTGAGAGACCTTCGGATTCGCTTGATACCTAGCGAGAAGACAAGTTGGATACATAATGTCGGGTCTTGATGCAGTGAGATACATTAAAGATCCAATCATAGCACGATAAAGTGAAGAATCCACAGCATCTCCTTCTTCATCCGGAGTAATCCCGTGATTCTGCGGAAGAGGAGTAGAAATTGGCTTCGTATCGGACATCTGGAACCGGCTCAAGATGTCTCCGACGTACTTGGTTTGATGAATAAAAATTCCAGATTCGGACTGATTAACTTGCAAACCCAAGAAGAACGTCATTTCACCCATCGCACTCATCTCGAATCGATCTTGCATCACCTTTTCAAATTCCTTGCATAACTTATCATCGGTAGAACCAAAGATAATATCATCGACATACACTTGTACCAACAGAAGATCTTCACCTTTTTCTTTGATGAAGAGGGTACAGTCGATCAAACCTCGTCGAAAACCATTGCTGAGCAGATAGGTAGACAACGTTTCATACCAAGCCCGAGGTGCTTGATGAAGACCATATAATGCCTTGTTAAGTAGTAAAACCCTGTCAGGATGTAATGGATCTTCAAACCCCGGTGGTTGCTCGACATATACTTCCTCTTCGACTACTCCGTGTAGAAAAGCACTTTTAACATCCATCTGGTACACCTTAAATTTCTTGAAAGATGCGTAGGCTAGAAAGATTCTAATAGCCTCCAGACGAGCAACAGGTGCATACACTTCATTGTAGTCAATACCTTCAATCTGACTGAAGCCTTGAACCACTAACCTTGCTTTGTTTCGGACAACAATCCCACGGTCGTCCTTTTTGCACTTAAACACCCAGCGAGTTCCGATCTTCTTGTAGTTGTCGGGCCTATCAACCAATTTCCATACGCCCAACTTCTCGAACTGCTGAAGTTCTTCTTGCATTGCTTCCACCCAGGAATCATCTTTCAATGCCTCCTTCCAAGATTTAGGCTCTTCTTGGCTAACATAGCAGGCGAAAGACCAATCATTTTGTTGTCCCGATTCTCGTATCTCAGCATACAAGCCAGCATTTTCGTTGTTTCTGATTTGATTTCTTGTCCTTACACCACTGAGAACATCACCTATAATATTCTGCTGAGGATGAATGTTATGAATTCGGGTTTCAGAAACTGGAGGGACGTCAACATTTGACCTCAAGTTAGTGATATTTAAATTCCCGATATCATTCTGAAGCTGGTGAGTTGTAGAAGATGATGCATTTTCTTCTTGGATAATTGGCACAGACACTGGATCCGTTGCTTCTGAAGTACCTTGAACCGGACGCAGTGCTTCACCATCATTTGCATCAACATACTCCTCATCTTCCGATGACAAATTGTAATCGACAGCATCATTAAACACCTCATTTGAAGCGAGATTGTTGACAGAAGAAGAAGCTTGTGAGTCAACAATGATTGGACGAGCTAACTGAGAGCCAGTCGCATTCTCGCTTTCAGACAACATTTGAGCAATTGCATTGTCATCATCAAATGTCGGCAGATTGAATGAGTCGAAAAGACCATCATAGTCGAACATCCATGGATCTCCAGAAGGCTTCGGAGGATTAGAATATCTTTGAACTCTTACTTCACCCCATTCTTCAATCCTTTTGGTAGTCAGGTTCCATACTCGCAGATTAGGAGTAGCATACCCAAGGAAGTAACCTTCGATAGCTTTGGCACCAAACTTCCCGTCAGGCTCAATCATGGTACATGGTGCACCAAAAGGTTCTAGATATTCCAAGTCAGGAGTCTTCTTGTGTAGGAGTTCGAAGCACGTTTTTCCATGTCTTTTCACTGTTAGAACCCTGTTTAACGTGTAGCAAGCCGAGGCAACAGCTTCAGTCCAGAATCGAACTGGAAGCTGAGACTCAACCAACATGGTTCTTGCAGTCTCAATTAAGGTTCTGTTCTTTCTTTCAGCGACTCCGTTTTGTTGTGGCGTGTACCGAGAGCTATATTCATGAAGGATTCCTTTTGCAGTGCAAAACTCATCCATAACCCTGTTTTTGAACTCGGTACCGTTGTCGCTTCGAATTCGCCTCACCTTTAGATTATACAGATTTTCCAACAAGGTGATCAAATTCTTCAGAATTTCTGAAGTCTCGCTCTTGTGGACCATGAAGTCAACCCATGAAAATCTTGAATAGTCATCAGTAACTACCAAGCAGAAAACTTCCCCGTGCACACTCTTGTGTTTGACTGGGCCGAAAAGGTCCATATGCAAACGCTCGAGTGGCATGTTGACAGTGTTAACCTTCTTCAATGGATGAGATTTCTTGGTCTGCTTTCCCTTTTGACATGGCACACAGACATCTTGAAGTTGAAAGTTTTTCACATTAACACCTCTCACCAGATTGTTTTTGACTAGGTGATTCATTTTCCTGAGGTGAATATGACCCATTCGTCTGTGCCAAGAGATCGTCTCCTTTTCAGTGGCTTTTGAAACAAAGCAAGTAACTTGTTTTGACTGAGTTATTGCTTGGCTCATATCAAGGACATACAAATCATTAACTCTTGGTGCTGATAAGAGAATCCATTCAGCGGGAATCTTGAATCCTGGCTTCAGCACATAACAACCGGCATCATCAAAATGCACGGTGAACTTCTTGTCGCAGATTTGAGAAACACTCAGGAGATTGTGATCCAACTGTTGCACATAATTGATTTTGTCGAAACTCACAATTCCATTTGAGATCATTCCCTCGCCGGTGATATACCCTCCTTTGTCTCCAGCAAACGCAACATATCCTCCTCTTATACTTCGCACATCGAAAAGAAGACGATAGTCGCCAGTCATGTGCCTGGAAGCCCCACTATCAACAATCCAAAGACTATTAATAGTTCCTCCTGGAGCCGCCTGCACATGCAATTAACACATCAGTTTGAGAGGGGGACCCAAGCCTTTGTTGACTTGGGTCGTCCTTGATCATCAAGGAAAGTGATCTCAATCACTTGATGATTAGGAAATAAAACCTCTGGTGCTCCCCCTGACTGAATTACCTGTTTTTGTTTCCAAGCTTGTTGTCCCTTACCAGTATTTGATTTAATTGTTTTTGCATTTACTGGTTTTACACTTGTAGGTTTGGCTTGTACAGGTTTTTCATCCTTGACCTCTGATTTTAAGGCCTTCTCAATTACCTTTTTGTTCTTTTGTTTTACCTTCTTTTCCCTTTCTTTCAAGACACGTGGGTCTTGTTTCGGGGAAACCGGTTGTTTTTGGTAATTGGTTTCTTGGGGAGCACTTGTTTTTCCCTTCAATTTTTGCAAGTATGGGCAATATCTTACAATGTGCCCAACTGTTCCACATTCAAAACACATTCTCCGCTCTACAAACCTCGGAGAAACGTCTTGATGACCAGACGAAAAACCAGATACTGAACTTTGTGATCTAGATGTGCTTGGACCTAAGTCACATCCATTGGTGTGTTGGGTATAATTGTTCTCATCATTTCTCTTTAAAATTCTAACTTGTTTACAAAATCAATGTTAGATTTATTTTGAAATGTTTCAAGTTTGTCCGTACCCTTTGATCCAACAAAGTTCACTTTCTGTTCTCTTTTCTTAGCTGGAGCTCTTTTGTTTTGCACCTTTTGAACCTTAGGTTGCTCAACTTTAGATTGTTGAATCTTAGGTTGTGCAGCCTTAGATTGAGAAGCCTTAGACTGCTCAACTTTAGGTTGTTGAACCCTTGGTTGTTTAGTCTTAGGCTGCTGAACTTTTGGTGCTTGAGTATTCTTGTTTTGAGCCCTCTTTTCTTGTACCTGGCCCTTACCCTTTCCAGAATTCACTTGTTGTTTTCGCTCAACTGGCAGTTTTTGGTTTCCGTATTGTTTTCTAATTAGCTCACACGGAATTGGTTCACAATGAGTGACCGTCACTTTGTTACCTTTGTTTCCCAAAAACTTATCAGTTCGTCCTTCAAATATTTTCTCAATTAAATCTTGATTTACATTTTTGATTGGAAAATCTCTGTCAGAATAAATTTTGCTGTCTCCCTTGAGCGTATACAACAAGTTATTCTTTTCACTGCTAGGCACACTGGGCTTCATTGCCTTTGGTGTTTCAGCCTTACTCGGTTTCACTGGTGGATCACACAGGATGTGATTCTCAATTGGAATGTCTGGTGTAACCGAGTTAGACTGTGGTTTCTCATTTTCTTCAGATTCATCGTCCGAAGAATCAGCATCCTTAATAATCGGAGAACTCTGTTCCTTAACAGACGATGAATTTTTCACATTCTCAGATTTAGATTGCCCCGAGGATGATGTACCAGTTGTGAACCCGAGGCCTGCTGCAAAGTCATCTAGACCGAGTGGCACAGTAGGTTCAAAACGGGGCATATCCTCGTCATTAGGCAATTTGGAATAATTGTGATTCATCGGGGGAGGGCATGATTTGTAACCAATACATTTTGCATCCCCCTTTTTCCTTTGGACATCAATAATGTGATCCAAAACATAGCGGGAATTGGAATAGCTTTCCAATTTCTGCTTGATTGTTTCACATTCACATCTAGCTGTAGCTAACTCTACCATTTGTTTTTCAATTGTGTCAATCAAATTATTATTAGCATGTTGTTTTCTCAAAACAGCCTTTTGAAGTTCAGAAACATCATGTTTTAATGACGCAATTGTTGCTTTAAACTCTTTTTCATTTCTTGTTAAAAACAAGTTAGCCTCAGTTGCTTTAGAAAGATCAACAATCAATTCTTGATTGTGTTTGTGTGTGATTTCAAAAAGACTTTCCTTTTCTGCATATTCAAGACATTTAGCACATTCAACAGCAGCAGAAATAGAGTCAGGTTTAGAATCACATACCTGAGAGGTTTGTCCTTCAACATGAGCCATGAAGGCTGTATGAAAAGAAAAAGATCCATCTTCAGAGAAAAATTGAGAAAGCTTCTCAGAAGTTCCAGCAGCTTTCTGGCAAAGAATAGATCTCCTCTTGCATAAAGCTTCAGCATCAGCCAATAGCTCATCAACCTCCAGATCTAAAGCCTCACTTGATAAATCACCAGCATCAAGTGATTCTCCATCCATACTTCCACTGTAACCCGAGCTATCTTCATCTTCTGAAGATTCACCAGCAGACACGGGTTCTTCAACCTTTTCAACCACCTTAGCATAACATGTTGTTCCACCATTTCCTCCTTCACCAAGCTGAAGATTCCAGTTGCAAATCTCATCAGCTTGAACAACTAATCCTCTGTGGGGATTAGAGTTTGTGGTTCCAGATGTATTTCCTCCCACGGGGACTATTTGTCTGTCAGAATTGTTCTGTTGTTGCTGAGGTTGTCTTTGATTCCTGAAAGGATTCTGATTGCCTTGCTTGGGTGGTTTCTAACATTCCCGCTTGAAATGACCCTTTTCACCACAGTTGAAGCAGGTGACAGCATTCTTATCAAAACCATACTTGGTGTTGTTGTTGCTTTCCAAGTTGGTTCTCCCCGTTCTCTCCATAAACTCTTTAGCTCTACGGATAGCACTAGCAAGAGCCCACTTTATATCCATCATCTCAAACTCTTCTTTATCAACCTGCTGATAATCTTCGTTGGTTAGGTTGATATTTCAAATCTGACCCGCAACCAACCCACAATAGGCGCTAACCAAGGTGTTCAACATCTCCATATGTTCCTTGGCTATCTCAACACTGACTTTTGAAAAATTGGAAGTATCCAATCTGACAGTGTTCGGATTGGAAGTAGCTTGAAAGCTTGAAGAACTTCCATAAAATCCCTGCTGTTGTGGTTGTTGCTGTTGAGCTCTGTTAGGATCCAGGAAAGGCGGTGGTGTGAATTGTTGAGCTGTCTGTTGTTGTTGTTGTTGAGAAGAAGAATCTGGTCTTGAATACATCATTGTGTAAGCTGAAGGATCAAACTGATTAGCTGTTGAAGGTCCGGTGTTGGAGATGAACGCTGTTTGAAGCTTAGCATGCTGAGAAGCTGGCTTTTCTCCAGTAATACCACCTGCAATCCCAAAATACATCTCTGGATTCTGAGGAGTGATTGTTCTTTTCGCCTTGAGCTTTTCTTCAACCCTTTGTTTTCCAACTTCTGAATTAGCTCATAAACGGTAATTGTATCCAGAACACCGTTTTCCTTGAGAATCTCAAGATAACTGCTCCACTTTGCTGGTAAGCCATCAGCAAATCTCTTCACCATTTCTTGTGGAGTGGCAGTGACTTTGAAGGCAAACATTTCACTCAACAGATGGTGAAATCTTGTAGACAACTCTGCTAGACCTTCATTCTCCATGCAGGTAAAACCTTCAAACTCTTTCTTTAGCAGCTCCTGCTTGATCTTCCTTGATTGAGCATTTCCTTCACATCTCAATGTAAGCATATCCCACAAGCTTTTAGTTGTTGTACAGTAAACAAACTGGTGGTATATATCTCTGTGAAGAGCTTGCGTGAGAATCATGAATGCTTTCTTTCCCAATTCAAACTTCTTCTTATCATCATCAGACATCGTGCTGTAAGTTTCTGGATTTGATCCTGCAACTTCCAACTCGTTTTCAAATGGAGTAAAGAAACACATCCATAGATCTTGACCTTGCCCCTGAACATAAGTTCTCAGCCTTTCTTTCCACCATCCCCAATCATTGATGTGATTAAGTTTTGGCGGTTTTGTGCTTGTACCAGTTTCACTATCGTTCTGCATCATTGCTTGAATGCTGCTGCTTTGATTAGTGACCAATGCCCACTGATTTGCAGTTATCATTGCAGTTTGAGTTGGGGCAATAGCTTGCATCCATGCAGTTTTGTTGAACTCTGGCGCAGATTGCGTGGTTGATGATTGCGTAGATGATGACTGTGGAGTCAAAGTTGTTGTAGTCCACGCAGATGGATCCCATTGACCGTTTGTTCCCATTTTTATATTTAATATATTAGGTGAAAATTGATTTAAAAAAAAATAAATTTTCACAAACTATGTTAAAACTTTGAAGGATAACAAACTGTCGAAGGATCTTGGATCGAAAGACCTGAAAATCACAAGTTGTTAAGTCTAAACAGATAAGACTCGAAAGATTCTCGAAAGATGACACTTGTTCGAAGGATCAACAGTGTTCGAAGGATCACTGTTGAGTTTCGAACAATCACTTCGAAAGATTCTCCTACACGAAGGATCCTTATCTTTCGAAGGGAAACAGTAACTCGAAGGATATATCTTTCGAAAAGATTCCTTGGCTCGAAAGATAACTCACTGACTTCGAAGGATGCTCGAAGGATGGTTATCTGTCGAACCTCCTTGATCGAAGGATGATCTTTCGAGTTCGAAAGGTATCTTTCGACTACGTCTGACACACTGACACAGACGTTGACAAGTTGGTGACAGGTTGATGTGGTTGGTGGACCAACTTTCGGCAGAAGGGATGTTTCTGCACCAACTTTTCACCAACTTTGAAAAAGTTGCCCAAAAAGGAAGCTTCTTATCCACAACCAGTACCGGAATTCAGCCGGAATTTTGGCCGGAAAAATTAGCAACCCTTTCAAAACAAGATTTTAAGTTACCCAAACCTTCCCGTAACACACCCGGTTAGTTTAGAACACGTTTTTATGGTTAAAAATGCAAGAAACACACTAAAAACGGGTGCTAAACCAAGAAAGTTTTTGTCCAAACACAACCAAAGTCTTGCACAAACCCGGTTTTAACAAGGAAAAGAGCCACGGCTCTGATACCACTTGTAGGTCCCTCGGAGGTTGAGGATAAACCTATTCCTTGTTATGTTTAACACTCTAGCAAGTGCGGAATCCAAGCTAGAGTGCAAACCGTAGTTTAGATGAAAGCAAAGATTACAAAGAGAAAGAGTAGACAAGCAAAGTATCAAAGTTTTCTCTTGTATTTCAGTGGACACGGTTACAGACCTTGACCAAACTGAAATGCTCTCTTGCAAGACCTTGGGTTCACTCACAAATGCTCTCAATATGTTTCTAAGTGTTTGCCAAGAACTAACTGTAAAGTGAAAACCCTCATGGGATATATATACCCATATCAGACAGACATGCACGAAGGATCAGGCATTCTGGTCGAAGGATCATCTATCGACCAGAATTACCATCGAAAGATATCGAAGGATCCAAACATACCTCGAAGGATGGTATATCCTTCGAGGTCCATAAGTATCCATCGAAAGATCATCTTTCGAGGTCATCGAAGGATACAATCCATCCTTCGATGACATCCTTCGAAGCATACAAGTTTTACACACTAAGTGTTGACTGTTTGGCCAAGTCAAACCAGGAGGATGGTTGACTTGGTCAAACACACATTCCAACACATAAACAACATAACAAAAGACGTAAACACAACAGACAAAAGACATTGTTTTATACATTACAAAATACAGACAAAGTACAGACACAAGTGCACCAACAGCTCTACTTCATGTTAAGGACAATAAGTGTCCTTAACCAGATCAACAAACTTTTCCCATGAGAGATTATACAAATGCACTTTCCCAGTGGATTGTACTAACGCTTTTCACCATGTAAGGGCATCACCCTTAAAAGATTGGGATACAAACATGACCACATCTTCTTTAGCGCAACCGCTAATATCTATCACAGTTTCCATCTCATCTAACCACTTCATACAGTCTATCGCCCCTTTTTCTCCTGTAAAGTCTCTTGGCTTACAGGATACAAAATACTTGTAGGTACAACCCTTGGTGTGCCTAGGGGTCGACTCAAAGACTAACTGCTTCCTGGGCTCACTACCCTGGTTAGATGAGTGCAGAGACTCAATCTTCTTATGAGTGTGAGATTGAGAATGGGTTTTTGAGTGAGTTTGAGACCGAACAATACTCGGCTCCTTAAACTTAGCATCTACCGCTTGAGAAACTGCTGCGGTGATCATTGCTTGAAGTTCAGCACCAGTAATATTAATCCTGGTATTGCCTTCTATAGGATGACTGTTTGCTTCATCAGAGCCAGCCATTTCTGAATATTATAACAAACAATAATAATATTTAAATTATATATATATATATATATATAAAGTTTCATCGCATTGATGATCAAATGGTCATGGTTTTATCTAAACCATTTAGACCTTTTAGATAATAATTTAAAATCAAATGGTATACACATTTCTTTATGCTATTAAGCAGGGGAAGATAGGATTTCCGCAACTGCTAATGTCGTAAAAGACATTTTATTATCAATAAGTTCGTCTCGAAGGACATTTAAATAGCTTAGGAAGCTTGTCACAGGGACGACTTAAGATCTGACCACCAAACACTTGGATCAATGATCTTTTAAGGGTCAAACGAAGTTCATCGCCTTATTGACAAGAAGTTCAATATTAAACTTTCATTGTCATTATTACACCTTTGCTCAAAGGCATACATCTTTAAAGGATGTCTTGGTGTACACATCATATTGATGTTTACTAGCCATGATTCGCATTGATCACTTTAGCTTTATGTGACTTGGGGAAACCCAAGTACCTTTTGGAAGCTTGTGTGGTTTCTCGTACCGCACAGCTAGGAATGTCAACATGTTTTCAGATGTTAACAGAGATTTATTATCTTAAAAAGGTTGTACCATCATAGCCAGTTAATACATTAGCTAGGTTATACCTCTAAGAGTTTTCTTTGGCGGATCAATTAAAATAGAAAATGTAATAAAATACATAATTGAAACCAAAGTTAAAACTTCATTAAACTGAAAACAAGTACAATTGCCCTAAACGGGACTTAGAAAAAAGACAAACTACCCGCGCAGGGGCCTACAGAAAAGAAAATAAGTCCACGCAGGGACTTGATACGGAAATTAAACAAATGTCCTCGCAGGGACACGATTACAAACAACCAAACAAACTACTAAACCTCTACTTCTTCTTCCCCTTGATAAGGTTGGCAAGGCCTTTTGTAACACCTCGAAATTTTGCGTCCAATAAGGTATTGACACGTGTCTCAAGTTTACACGTGGTATTAAATACTAATTAAAGGACTAAGGTTGACAAACATTGGAAGTATGTAAATTCGAGGGTTTAAAAATGCCAACAAGGGATAAATATTCTATATAGAAACCCCAAATGATGCTCGTACCTTCAAACGAATAAATCATGGATCGTACGGAACGAATTGTGGAAGAAAGTGAGGAAGAACAAACTACAGGGGCCAAATGTGTCAACATGTTTAAGTTATACCTCTGAGTGACCTTTGGGCATACCCGAGGCTTTGTAACGATAAATTATACTCACTAGAATGCGCGATATAAATTTCGCGAAGTTCCGATTAAAAACGAGAAAGTTATGATCGAATTCATTAATAAGGGTTAAAAGCGTCAAACTTTGAAAGTTAAGGCATTTCGGGTAATAATAAATTAACCAAGGGTTAATATGTTGGGTAAAAGTTCCGAGGCCCTTAATCGTAAATAAGCGAGGCCCAAAACGCAAAGTTACCCCTTCGAAACCGAAAGGCCAGGGCAATAATGGCAAAAGATTTGAAAATCTTGGAAATCAGGTTCCAGGCGGGTCGCGTTAAAGATTCCAGCGACTTTACGCGGGCCGCGAGCCATATGAAGATCCGGTTCCTGACATTAGGATTCAGGCGACCCGCGTAAAGGTAGCCTGATCCTTTATGCGGGCCGCGTCAAGGTCCCAGATGCAGAATACGGGGACAGGAGCACTGTTTGCTGTTTTAACCGACTTAGATGGCAATTATGGCAGCATGGGCGCCCCCTAAACGACCCCTAGTACTCAGGGACACATGTTGATGATCAAAGAACCCTTGTAG
The DNA here is from genome assembly GCF_002127325.2 of Helianthus annuus. Taxonomy (NCBI): domain Eukaryota; kingdom Viridiplantae; phylum Streptophyta; class Magnoliopsida; order Asterales; family Asteraceae; genus Helianthus; species Helianthus annuus. Next base: position 10,969,454 of record NC_035434.2, read on the forward strand.
CCTTAGTTGTAATGATCCTAAGCTCCAAATTTCACTATAAAAGGCCACCTTGTAACCATAAGTTCTTCACACCTTCAATCAACTCTTCTGATCATTTCTGGAGCTCAAATATCTTCTTTGCTCATCCCTGGTCGTGCATAGGACTCTTGTAAGTATGCTCCACCCTTTGTGGTTTAGTTTTTACATAGTTATAGCTTAAAAGTCAATCCGTCGTAATTAACGATTGACTTAACAATAAATCACAAATGGTCCAGTAGTTTATCGAATCAAAGGTAGTTATGTGTTGGTAATCATGTGGGCATTAAACCCCTAAAAGGGCACCCTCTGATTCCCACTCTAACTAGTCCGAACGTTGAGTTAAACTTGCTTAGAAAAAGTCAACAGAATGCTATTTTGCGATTTTATGCATAATCAGTAATATAGATAGCATGTAACCTGTTTTAACACTCATAAAACATCATAATAAGTATATTAACTAGTCTAATCTTGTTTGATCCGACCATTTACTGTTTTGACCCGGTTCGGAGCCGAAAGTCGCAAAACTTTGACTTTTGCTTTGACTTCAGTTCTGACCCGTTATGGTATGTTTTAGATATGCCTTAGGACTCTCTTAGGACCAGGTTACATGATGGTATAAACCTCTGTGACCGGTTCGTTGTTTGTCCGAGTCTTTTATACATTTCCATTATATGCATAAATGTTGACCATAACGCCCTTTTCAATTTAAAACGAGAATTTTGGACATGTGAAAGGACAATAACTTTAGTTACTGATTTCTAAGCATGTCCCTAAAATTTCACGTCAATCCGAGGTCTAGAATAAGAGTTATGCTAAATAGCGCAATTACGGAAATATTAGTAATTAAATGACGCAATTAGCATAAAGCCTATCTAAACCCAAATTTCGACATCAAACCTTTTACCCACTAATGTAAAATAATATTTTGAGATTTTTAAAGATTTTTAATAATTTTTAACCTGCTCATAACCTGCGGTTATGGCATCGGTTCGGTAAATACCGAATATAGCCTTTTCGAACATAACTTGATTTCTACATGGTCTTTTGACCCGATTCCAGTTGCTACTGATTTTAAATAATAAATAAAGTATTTGGACTTTATAAACTGTTTGGAAAACTCAGATTTCCTGTAGAACTCGGAAACCTCTTTTATAATCTTTAAAAATGACCAAAAATACCCCTACGGGGCATATATTGGATTTAAAACTCGTCACGGACATTATGGAAGGTATCCTACTGATACCACAACCTCTTTAGAGCATATTAACTTAGGAAACATGTGTAGGACTCTTACGGTTACCCGTTACGCCTTTTGCGCGCACGGTTCGGTTTATGTAACTAGTTTACATAAACTAGCCGAAACGGGTCAAACCTTATCGTTTTTACTTCAAAATCCAGAGTGTGGTTATTATACCCATATAAAACGAGTCTTCAAACTTGTTGGGTCCAAACCACATTCCATTCCCGGTTTTCGCCTTTCACGCGATTAAACCGTATATATCCTTTGAAACTGACCGGTCTAAGCTAAGGCTAAATAAAAGACCCGTTAGGATTCTAATAGGTTGTTTAAACCTTCGTTCCAGAATAGGAGACCAGTAAAAGAAACTTGCATTTGTTTATTAAGGATATTACTTGCTCAGGTAAATACTTTTAACTTATTTTCCCTTATACGGGCTTGGGTTACGGTATTTTAAATACCGCTTGGTCGGGCAATTGACCCCAACTCATTAGTAGTTGGGTGCTTTCAATGTGACCCGTTTAAAAATTGGTTTTGTTGGCTTTACGCCTTTGGGAGCTTAAGGACCATGTCCCGGATATCCTTGGCAGCATTTTAGGAAATGGCCACGACCAAGACACGCGGGTGTAGGCGTACACCCGACAATGTGTCCATAATTATAAAGGTATAGCCGTTGGTTTTCATGCCACGGTTTTATGCTATGTGGTGTGTCAATTAACCTTAAACCCGGCACGACTCGGGCGACTGAACGCATAGTGAACATGTAATTATTTTACAAGATTTAATTGATAAATTATCCCTAGTTATAAAGAGTTTGTGCCTCGTGCATTCAAATCAGTTTTATTAAACATTTTAGAAATGTGTCGGTTGAATGTATTTACCAGTGTAAACTGACGTATTTTCCCCAAAAGATTAAATGCAGGATCTACACGTAATAGGCTGGCCACTCCTTAAGCATCGTTAGAGTCTCGCAAGCTTGGGATGCCATATCTGTTGAACAATATTTATATTTTTATTTTGATCCCCTGTGGATTTATTTTCGACCATTCGTGATACTTGGATATTACAATCAATGGTTGAAATATAATTTATCTTTATGCTTCCGCTGTGCATTTAAATATTGTGGTTTGACTATATTGTTGCCAACTACGTCACAGTAATCCCCCACCGGGCCCACCGGTGAAACACGTGGAAATCGGGGTGTGACAGGTTGGTATCAGAGCCAACGTTGAGTGAATTAAACACTATCCTTATGTGTTTAATCTCAATGACACAATTGCACATACTTGAGTCTAGACAAGAACATAGGACAAATTCGAATTGTCATTCCAGTTTGTCTTTTATTGTTTATTGTGATTTAAAAGTTTGTTAAGCAGGAAATATGCCACCAGCAATTAGAAGAGGAGGAAGAGGCAAAGGGCCGATCACTACTCATAATGATCACGAGGCCGGACCTTCGAATATGCGAGCTCCTTCGAGCACAAGGAGTGAAGAACCTCAGAGGCGTAGAAGAAACCTCTTTGAGCCAGCAAGACGGTCCACCTCACACAGTTCGACACCTTCATACCGTCACTCTTTTGGACCAGATTCGGAGAATGACCCCAGTAACCCTCAACCCTCATTTATACCTCTCCAGCGTTCTGTTTCGCACCGTTCCTTTGGCGATCCTACTCCTTACTTCCAAGGCCAGTTCAACCCAGCTGATTATCTCCAAGAACCAATGGGTTATAACCCTTTAGGACCAGAAGACCATTTCTCGAAAGATAATGCGGTAGATATGGACGAGGATACGGATCCCATCGAACCCGCAAGAGGTACTCCCAACCATCCTATCGAGATCTCTGATGGGTCATCCTTTCATGGAACACCTTATCAAGGTCCCGACAGCTTCCAAGCGAGGTTTAACCAGTGTGAGTGGTACTTTACACCCTCTCACCATTCATCACCTCACCAGCAGCAGCAGCAGCAACAAGATCCTTCTGAGGATTCGCATTTCGTGGCAGTTACGCCACCGCCTCCTCTGCCACCAGTTCAACAAGCACCTCCTGATCCGCCAAGGCGTAGGAGATCAGGCGCGCGGATGTCCTCCCGAGGAGGGGAATTCCACTTTAGCACCCCTCGCCACTCGAGTGCAAGTCACTTTCCGCCAGTGCCTGAAGAGCCACAGTTAGGGGAACCTTCGAGTCACCCTGCAGAGGTGAATTCTGCACCAGTTGCACCACCTCCACCACCATTTGAGTATGATAACCCTATACCTGCATACGCCGGTTCCACCACGTACAACCCGTTTGAGCAGCCGACTCACACGCACTACAACTATAATTATGATGCCGACCCATACGTGGTAGCGGCCAATTACAACGCCCTCCATCCTGACAGACCTTATGGGGATCCTTGGGGATTAGGATACGCAGCTCATGGGTATCCAGCACCTCCCAGACCTCCGGCTCAGCAAGTAACGCAGCAGCCACGTTTTTCCCCACCAGAACAGGAAGAAATTCTCCATCGGTTGAATCGTGTGGAACGATACTTTGAGCAAGAACGTAAGAACAATCGTGGATTCCTTAAAGGCCTAGCAAACCTGTTAAAAGGGAAGAAGAAGCGAGATCACTAGTCTTTATATGTACTACTATATTTCCTATTACAATCAAGTCCCTGCGAGGACATTTGTCTTAAGTATTTTAGTCCCTGCGTGGACGTTTATCGTGTTTAGTCCCTGCGTGGACAATTGTCTTTCAGTCCCTGCGTGGACTTATCTTTCTATCCCTGTGCGGACATCTATCAATGTATTTGGTCCCTGTGTGGACTTGTTTTCTGTAAATCTCTGCGAAGGTATTTGTCTATTAAAAGTCCCGGTTAGGGCAGCGTGTAATCATTATTATGATTAATGAAATGTTAAGCTTATAAATTTCATTTTTGTTATTATATGTACTATTATATGAAATAGATAAATCAAAAATCATTCCTTTTAAATTAATCTGCCTATCAGTTATTAAATAAAGAATCTTAATGGTGAAACCTAGCCCAGTGTCATTAATAGGCCTGGCCAAGATGGTAAGACCTGATTAAAAGATTCAGTTTTCTGTTAACATCTGTAAACATGTTAACATCCTTGGGAAATGTGATTCGTTAAAATCACACGCGTCATTCTTATAAAAATCCTTCAAAGGATTCCAAAACCCAAATTAATGATTTGTAAATCAAGGGTTAAGTCGTCAGTAACATCCATTAGTGATGAAGTGCCTACGGGCCATACTTATTGTCATATAAGACAAAAGGCAGTTGTAGTCTATGACTCCCTGTCAAAAAGGGTAAAAGGACTACGGTTCAAACCTTCATGCCTTGATTCTCTGTAATCCCGGCTTATATTATAAAAAAAACGTCCTAGTGACTAGGCTTTTGTGCCACTAACAATATTATTTGTAAATAGGATAAGTTATATTCAAATCCTAAATAAAAGTGAGTAACAAATTAACCAGATGTGGTCTATGTTTACCATGGTTAATGAATTGCCATAAAAGACAATTCCATAATAAACTCCTAAATAAAACTTTGTCATTATCTCCTGTAGCAGATTCAAGTTGCAATGGCTGACCCAAGTGGAGTTAATAGTCATTCAAAGGAAGATGACGATGATAACGCCCAAATTCACATAACGGGCGCTGAATTGAAAGCTTTGGTAGACAACGCTGTGAAGACGGCCTTAGATCGTCAATACGAAGAGTACAGCGAGTCTCGGAGCAGAACCATATCTACACCACACTCAAAGCCAAGAACCCACTCTAAATCTCACAGCAAACCACCGTCTAAGCCTAAGAAGGACGACGATAGGCACTCATCCAATGAGAATAGTGTCCATCCTAAGAAAAAGGTGGTCGATGACGCACCTCGCGCCAGGGGTTGCACGTATAAGTATTTCGTTTCTTGCAAACCCCGAGATTTTACTGGAGAAAAGGGCGCGGTAGATTGTATGACCTGGTTAGACGAGATGGACACTGTTGTGGACATCAGTGGTTGTGCTGAGAGAGACGTGGTGAAGTTTGTATCCCAGTCGTTTAAGGGTGAAGCCCTAGCATGGTGGAGATCATTGGTTCAAGCCTCTGGGAAGGCTGTTTTGTATAGCATGACATGGGAGGAATATATGGCTCTCATTAAAGAAAACTACTGCCCTCAGCACGAGGTTGAGAAGATAGAGTCTGACTTCTTATCGTTGGTCATGAAGAACCTGGATTGCCAGGCTTATCTCACGACTTTCGACACTCTGTCGAGATTGGTTTCGTACCTTGTTACACCGGAACCCAAACGGATCGCACGCTTCATTGGGGGTTTGGCCCCAGAAATAAAAGCTAGCGTGAAGGCTTCTAGGCCTGCTACCTTCAGATCCGTGGCAGATATATCTCTGTCTCTCACCCTGGATGCAGTGAGACAGAGATCGTTGAGGAATGCTGATAGTGAGAAGAGGAAACGTGAAGATGATGATTCATGTAGATCTAACAAGAAGCATCGGGGCAATCGCGACCACAAGAAGGGGTCAGAGAACAAGAAGAATGATCGACAATCGGGCGATAAGCCCTTGTGCAAGGTTTTCCAGAAGCACCACTTCGGAAGGTGCAGATTTGAAAAGAAATCCCAGCCAAAGGCATGTGGGATATGCAAGTCCTCTGAGCATAGGACTCTTGAGTGCAAGAAACTCAAGGATGCAAATTGCTATAGTTGCAACGAGAAAGGGTACATCAAGACTAACTGCCCGAAGATAGTGAAGAAGGCTGAAGATGGGAGAAAGACCAATGTGAGGGTCTTTCAGATGAATGTTCAAGAGGCTATCCAGAACGACAACGTCATAACCGGTACGTTCCTTATCAATGATGTATTCGCAAGAGTGTTATTTGATTCTGGAGCAGATAAATCCTTTGTGGATGATAAGTTCTGCGAGTTATTAAGATTGCCTGTTAAAACCTTGAATGTGAAATATGAAGTAGAACTAGCTGATGGGACTATGGGAACAGTCTCGACTGTGTTAGATGGATGTGTTATATCCATTAGGAATCACTCGTTTCCTTTATCCCTATTACCCTTTAAACTAGCTGGTTTCGACGTAGTATTAGGTATGGATTGGTTATCGCATAACCAAGCCCAAATCGTGTGCAACCAGAAACAAGTGGTAATCAAGACTCCGTCTGGAGAACCACTTACCATCCAGGGAGATACTCGTCATGGATTGCCTGCACATGTATCTATGCAAAAGGCATCCAGATGTTTGAAGAAAGGATGTGTTATTTATATGGCACAGGTGACTATTGGGGAGGAGAAACCCAAGATTGAAGACATCCCAGTCATCTCTGACTATCCTGATGTTTTCCCGGAAGAACTGCCTGGCTTGCCACCAGATAGGCAAGTGGAATTCAGTATCGACATCATTCCAGGAGCCGCGCCTATTGGAAGAGCACCATATAGATTGGCGCCAACTGAAATGAAATAATTGAGGACGCAGCTAGATGATCTGCTAGCCAAAGGTTTTGTTAGGCCAAGTTCATCTCCTTGGGGAGCACCGATCCTGTTCGTCAAGAAGAAAGATGGTTCGATGCGTCTATGTATCGATTACCGTGAGCTGAATAAAGTTACAATCAAGAATAGGTATCCTTTGCCCAGGATTGACGATTTGTTTGATCAGTTGCAAGGAGCGAGCTATTTCTCCAAGATTGACCTACGGTCAGGCTACCATCAATTGAAGGTCAAGGACGAAGACGTGCACAAGACTGCTTTCAGGACTCGTTATGGTCATTTCGAGTTCCTAATGATGCCTTTTGGGCTCACTAATGCACCTGCCGCATTCATGGATCTCATGAATCGCGTCTGCAAACCTTATTTGGATAAATTTGTCATTGTCTTCATCGATGACATCCTCATTTACTCCAAGAGTCAAATTGACCACGAGAAGCATCTCCGATGTATTCTCAAACTGCTTCATCAAGAAAAGCTTTATGCCAAATTCTCAAAATGTGAATTTTGGCTAGGAGAAGTCCAGTTCCTCGGGCATGTGGCGAGCGAGCGTGGCATCCAAGTGGATCCCGCCAAGGTTGAAGCCGTCATGAGTTGGCAGGAGCCGAAGACGCCTACGGAGATTCGCAGTTTCCTAGGTCTAGCAGGATACTACAGGCGCTTCATCGAAAACTTCTCGAGAATTGCTGCACCCCTAACTTCTTTAACTAGAAAGAAGATAAAGTTTAATTGGGGCCTAAACAGCAAGAAGCTTTTGATATCCTCAAACAAAAGCTGAGCAATGCTCCAGTGTTGACATTGCCAGAAGGAATGGAAGAATTTGTCGTATATTGTGATGCATCGCACACCGGAATGGGTTGTGTGCTTATGCATAGGGGCAAGGTAATTGCCTATGCTTCGCGATAATTAAAAGTGCATGAAAAGAATTACACCACCCATGACTTGGAGTTGGGTGCCGTTGTATTTGCACTAAAGCTTTGGAGACATTACTTGTATGGCATTAAATTTGTGATCTATTCCGATCACAAAAGCCTTCAGCATCTGTTCAATCAGAAAGATCTGAATATGAGGCAACGACGTTGGATGGAAACTCTGAACGACTATGACTGTGAAATAAGATACCATCCAGGCAAGGCCAACGTAGTCGCAGATGCCTTGAGCAGAAAAGAGAGAGTGAAACCGATAAGAATCAATGCCAAGAGCATTGAAATTAAGAACAGTCTAAATGAGCGATTGTTGGCTGCACAGAAAGAAGCTGTGTCAGAAGCTAACTATCCCAACGAAAAGCTAGGGGTGACTGAGGAGCAGTTATCCTATGGCAAAGACGGAATTCTGAGATTGAATGGAAGGATATGGGTTCCTGTTTATGGAGGTCTTCGTGACGTTATCCTTCAGGAAGCCCACAGTTCCCGATATTCCGTTCATCCTGGTGCTGATAAGATGTACCAGGACTTGAAGGCAAATTTTTGGTGGATAGGCTTGAAAAAGTCTATAGCCACCTATGTAGCAAAATGCTTGACTTGTGCGCAAGTAAAAGCCGAGCATCAAAAGCCGTCAGGCTTGCTACAACAGCCCGAACTTCCTGAGTGGAAATGGGAAATGGTGACGATGGATTTCATCACCAAGTTACCAAAGACAAAGAAGGGAAATGATACAATATGGGTAATAGTTGATAGACTGACTAAGTCAGCACATTTCCTACCCATAAAGGAGACTCATTATGACAACCCTCACTAAACCAGGTATCCGTACGACTTAATTATTAATTAACTACTGCTTAATTACTGTGCTTACTTGAAATTACTGATGAACTGCTACTTGATTTCTGATACTTGTTCATATCTGCATCATACTTTAATTACCGTCACTACATTATTTACATGCTGAACCTTAGTGACAAACATGATGCACAAAAGCACAGTAGCACTATGAACGGATAACCTATTGAACATGCTGATAAAGCCAGCATCATGCAGACACTGCCTCTAAGGCCTGTATGAGCCAGAAATATTTTACTACACTAGTGGTGAGTGTAGGGATACAAGGGTTGTAGAACTGCGTCTCTAGGAATAAGTTACAATGACTGGATGTGCCTAAAACGTACACTAAGCACAAAACTCAGCACTTTAATAAACAATTCAGCTTTTAGCTAACTAATAAAGTGCCAAAACATGGGGAAAATATTACTAGACACTTTCCAAAGTGTCGGGAATAAGTTGTGCCACTAAAAAGGGTATTAACGACACTTAAAAGCTTTGTTAAGCGCTTTAACGGATTACTATCCAACCGAACAACCGGACTTTATCCGAAACATGAAAATATTGCCATTAACATTATGTGTCTTTTCTGAGCCAGTTAGGGCCCCTGAATACCCTAACACCCGCCATAAAGCACAATGCACAACTAACCGGGTTAAGCACTTAACTAACTTACTTAACCTAACTAATAACCAACTAATAGTTACAATCCAACTAAACTACCCCCCCCCTCTAACCATCCCCAACTAGAGGGGACATACTTGTCCTTCTTTGATTATTTTAATCTAGAATGTTTAGTATCTAAGAGGCACAAGAACCATTGGTTTATAATCCAACTTTTGCCTATAAGTATCCACATTTGCACACTTGATCTTTCATTACACTCACAACACCACAAGCAACTCTCTCTCTCTCTAAGAAGTTCGGCCGAACATCCCCTTGTTCATCCATCATATTTTCGGCTTCCATCATCACATTCCAAGATCATTCTAGTATCAAGGATCACGCATAAGGAGTCTTGGTGCACTCGGAGCTCGGAGGACCTCATTCTCTTGCTTTTATCCTCTCATTTTGCGCTTAGATTCTTCCCTAGCCTCGAGCTAGTGGTATGTTGCTTAAATCACCTACTCGAACTATTTTGAAGTGGTTAATATGATGTGTAACGGTTAAAACTCGAAATCTTGCAAGTTGATGCATTAAAGTCTACTAAAAACACTTAAAATGATGGTTAAAAGCTCATATGATGTGTAAATGTTGTAGTATTTGTTTTGTGTGGTTATTTGGACCCGATCTATGTTGTGGTAGCTCGGATCATCATTTAACCCGGGTTGGTCATGATCATGGATCATGACATAAGGTTGTTTTGAATGTAACAAGGGTTAAAGGGTGAAACTCTATCACACACGAATCATGAACTTGTGTAAAAGCATTTTTACTTGTGAAATAGTGTTTAAAACTAGCAGATCTACGTATCTACAAGTGGTATTTTCAAAGGACCGAGTGTCAAGAAAATCATGTTTCCTAAAGATGGATCTTACACTAACAAGAATGATTTTTAACACACAAGTGTGTAAACACTTGTGTAACACAAAGATCCGACAAAATAACAATTTTCGTAAAATTTACAAGAAGATGTAAAGACGTACTTTCTATAAAAACGGGGTTTTTACGAAATCAGATTGATTTGTATAAAGATCCGCTAAAAGTAATGAGGTTACTACATAGTTTTGGAAAAACTACAAGTTCATGAAACTTTTGCGAATAATATGTTTCTTAACTAGCTTGTTGATATATTGAATATTGTTTTGATTAAATAAGAAAATTGTTGGATTGATTTGTAAAAGAAAATGATACGCTTGAAAGCGTGGCCACCTCCAGTTACAGAGGAAACTCTGGCGAAATTTTTCCAAAAACCTAACACTTAGAATTATTTTCACTACAAGTGTTAGAAATACTTTTCAACATGTTTTCAAAATATAAGTTTCGCCACGATTTTATTTACAAAATATTGGGATTTTCACAAAATTAAACGTGATAAATATATATTTAGTAAATATATTTTCACAACGCTACTTGTTAATTATTTTGTGAAGTATATAATATTATTTTTAGGGTAAAAATAATATTATCGAACGTTAACGGATCCAAAATAATACGAACGCTTTCACGATAAACATATAAGTTACACCGGTAATTATTATTACCACTCGATCGTTAAAACGTCACTTACGCACTTTACGGAAATAATTATGAACGTGTATATTTGACAAAGTATTATTTTGGGAGAATTTTGTGAAGTAAAATATAATATTTTTGAGAAAAATAATTATATTTTGAAGTAAGAAATAAATATATATTAAGTGAGACTTAATAATATATTACGAACGGACATGTATTAAATCCCCCATCCTTGGGAAGGAGAATAACTACCAAGTATGCGCAGAATGTAAACACGAAATAGTTGTCTAACTATTTCCCAAAACTTAAACCATAAAGCTAAGGCACGGCCGTCCGTCTAATAGAGTTAGTACATGTAGGTCGTTGCACAGCTGCTTGACTTGGAGTATTACTTGGTAGAGACGCACCGCTGTGAGTTCATGTCCCCCTTTTCTCTTAACTATTTTCAGTTTTCTAAACTGCGGGGGTGGAATACATGTTACATTGATTATGAATACTTTATACATGGTATGGTTAGCGTAAGGAGGTTTGTTACTTAGATCATGTGAATGGGTAGGCGGAAACTTGAGGTCATTAATCCTCAGGGTAGGACCGAGGGGCAGGAGCGATAGATCTATTTGGGTGTAGCGAGCCCAGTCCCAGGCCCAGCATAACGGACCTCGGGATGACTTTGTACCCGGCGCATAAATCTGCTAGGTTTGAGCCTTCCTACTTGCATTTCACACATATCAATGGCCTTGCAAACCATTGGTGATCTCTTTTTCCTTATTTGCTACATACCAGGATTTTTATACAAACAAAGGTTTATTTGCTCACTTACACATGAACTCGCTCAACATTATTGTTGATTTTTCAACTTACATGTATTTCAGGGAATTAAAGGATCTGGCACGGTATGGCACGTTTTCCCGCTGCACTAGCACGAGGTCATCTGGGTTTAGGGAATGTGACTCTTTCCTGGACAAGTCACAGTCCTTAAACGGTGTTTGTGTATTGTTGATGTTTGTGTTTGTCGAACAATGTTTATGTTTTAGGGTGTGTTCCCGTTGATACAATGTTATTGTACTTGGTTTTTAAAACTAAATTAAATGGATGATCTTGCATGGTTTTTATTCATATAGCTTTGTTATGGTTAAGTTATGGTATTAAGAAGTCACACCAAATTAACCACGCTTCCGCAAAGCCAGGGTGTGACACTCATAGCTCCGATATATTAGCCCAGTTGTTTGTAGACAAGATTGTAGCCCTTCATGGCGTGCCTGTGTCTATTATCTCTGATAGAGATACCAGGTACACGTCACACTTTTGGAAGAGTTTCCAACAATCTTTGGGCACACAGCTAAACTTCAGTACGGCTTACCACCCTCAGACAGATGGACAGAGTGAGCGTACAATACAGACGTTGGAAGACATGCTTCGTGCATGTGCGATTGACTTAGGTGGTAGTTGGGATAACCACCTACCATTGGTCGAGTTCTCCTATAACAACAGCTACCATACCAGCATTAAGGCTGCACCTTTTGAAGCCTTATATGGTAGAAAATGTAGAACGCCCGTTTGTTGGGCAGAAGTTGGAGATGTCCAGATGACAGGACCTGATATAATATTTGAAACAACGGACAAGATTGTCCAAATTCGCGATCGATTGAAAGCTGCCCGAGACAGGCAGAAAAGCTACGCAGATTTGAAGCGTAAGCCTTTCAATTTCGAAGTAGGCGACAAGGTTTTGCTTAAGGTATCACCCTGGAAGGGGGTGATGCGATTCGGTAAGAAAGGAAAGCAAAGCCCGAGATATATTGGACCTTTTGAGGTAATCGAACGTGTCGGATCGGTTGCCTACAAATTAAACTTACCGGAAGAGCTCAGTGGTATCCACAATGTGTTCCACATATGTAACCTGAAGAAGTGTTTCGCTGAAGAATCACTGGTTATACCACACACAAATGTACACATCGATGAGAGCTTGAAGTTCGTTGAAAAACCTGTGTCGATCGAGGATCGACAGGTTAAGAAACTTCGCAGGAAGTATATACCTATTGTGAAGGTGAAATGGGATGCTCGTAGAGGTCCCGAATACACGTGGGAGGTAGAGTCCACGATGAAAGAGAAGTACCCTCATTTATTTCAATAAATCTCGAGGTTGAGATTTCTTTTAAGGGGGTGAGGATGTAACACCTCGAAATGTTGCGTCCAATAAGGTATTGACACGTGTCTCAAGTTTACACGTGGTATTAAATACTAATTAAAGGATTAAGGTTGACAAACATTGGAAGTATGTAAATTCGAGGGTTTAAAAATGCCAACGAGGGATAAATATTCTATATAGAAACCCCAAATGATGCTCGTACCTTCAAACGAATAAATCATGGATCGTACGGAACGAATTGTGGAAGAAAGTGAGGAAGTACAAACTACAGGGGCCAAATGTGTCAACATTTTTAAGTTATACCTCTGAGTGACCTTTGGGCATACCCGAGGCTTTGTAGCGGTAAATTATACTCACTAGAATGCGCGATATAAATTTCGCGAAGTTCCGATTAAAAACGAGAAAGTTATGATCGAATTCGTTAATAAGGGTTAAAAGCGTCAAACTTTGAAAGTTAAGGCATTTTGGGTAATAATAAATTAACCAAGGGTTAATATGTTGGGTAAAAGTTCCGAGGCCCTTGATCGTAAATAAGCGAGGCCCAAAACGCAAAGTTACCCCTTCGAAACCGAAAGGCCAGGGCAATAATGGCAAAAGATTTGAAAATCTTGGAAATCAGGTTCCAGGCGGGCCACGTTAAAGATTCCAGCGACTTTACGCGGGCCGCGAGCCATATGAAGATCCGGTTCCTGACATTAGGATTCAGGCGACCCGCGTAAAGGTAGCCTGATCCTTTATGCGGGCCGCGTCAAGGTCCCAGATGCAGAATACGGGGACAGGAGCACTGTTTGCTGTTTTAACCGACTTAGATGGCAATTATGGCAGCATGGGCGCCCCCTAAACGACCCCTAGTACTCAGGGACACATGTTGATGATCAAGGAACCCTTGTAGCCATAGTTGTAATGATCCTAAGCTCCAAATTTCACTACAAAAGGCCACCTTGTAACCATAAGTTCTTCACACCTTCAATCAACTCTTCTAATCATTTCTGGAGCTCAAATATCTTCTTTGCTAATCCCTGGTCGTGCATAGGACTCTTGTAAGTATGCTCCACCCTTTGTGGTTTAGTTTTTACATAGTTATAGCTTAAAAGTCAATCCGTCGTAATTAACGATTGACTTAACGATAAATCACAAATGGTCCAGTAGTTTATCGAATCAAAGGTAGTTATGTGTTGGTAATCATGTGGGCATTAAACCCCTAAAAGGGCACCCTCTGATTCCCATTCTAACTAGTCCGAACGTTGAGTCAAACTTGCTTAGAAAAAGTCAACAGAATGCTATTTTGCGATTTTATGCATAATCAGTAATATAGATAGCATGTAACCTGTTTTAACACTCATAAAACATCATAATAAGTATATTAACTAGTCTAATCTTGTTTGATCCGACCATTTACTGTTTTGACCCGATTCGGAGCCGAAAGTCGCAAAACTTTGACTTTTGCTTTGACTTCAGTTCTGACCCGTTATGGTATGTTTTAGATATGCCTTAGGACTCTCTTAGGACCAGGTTACATGATGGTATAACTCTCTGTGACCGGTTCGTTGTTTGTTCGAGTCTTTTATACATTTCCGTTATATGCATAAATGTTGACCATAACGCCCTTTTCAATTTAAAATGAGAATTTTGGACATGTGAAAGGACAATAAATTTAGTTACTGATTTCTAAGCATGTCCCTAAAATTTCACGTCAATCCGAGGTCTAGAATAAGAGTTATGCTAAATAGCGCAATTACGGAAATATTAGTAATTAAATGACGCAATTAGCATAAAGCCTATCTAAACCCAAATTTCGACACCAAACCTTTTACCCACTGATGTAAAATAATATTTTGAGATTTTAAAAGATTTTTAATAATTTTTAACCTGCTCATAAGCTGCGGTTATGGCATCGGTTCGGTAAATACCGAATATACCCTTTTCGAACATAACTTGAGTTCTACATGCTCTTTTGACCCGATTCCAGTTGCTACTGATTTTAAATAATAAATAAAGTATTTGGACTTTATAAACTGTTCGGAAAACTCAGATTTCCTGTAGAACTCGGAAACCTCTTTTATAATCTTTAAAATGACCAAAAATACCCCTACGGGGCATATATTGGATTTAAAACTCGTTACAGGTATTATGGAAGGTATCCTACTTATACCACAACCTCTTTAGAGCATATTAACTTAGGAAACCTGTGTAGGACTATTACGGTTACCCGTTACGCCTTTTGCGCGCACGGTTCGGTTTATGTAACTAGTTTACATAAAGTAGCCGAAACGGGTCAAACCTTATCGTTTTTACTTCAAAATCCAGAGTGTGGTTATTATACCCATATAAAACGAGTCTTCAAACTGGTTGGGTCCAAACCACATTCCATTCCCGGTTTTCGCCTTTCACGCGATTAAACCGTATATATCATTTGAAACTGATCGGTCTAAGCTAAGGCTAAATAAAAGACCCGTTAGGATTCTAATAGGTTGTTTAAACCTTCGTTCCAGAATAGGAGTGTTGGTGCACTACATCTGCTGATTTCGTCTTGTATCGAGTCAATGTCTTAGAACGTTAGATCTGGGCACGTAATACGAGAAATAGTGAAAATGTATAGGTTTTAGATGTTGGGCCGCTTTTAGAGTCAAATTAGATAGTTGGGCCGCTCATTAGTCAGTTAGATACGTGGACCGCTCGAATGGTCATGTTCTGGACCGCTTTTATGACAAGATGTTAGAACCGCTCGAGTAACATGTATGGGCCGCTTATTGGGCCTGTCCAATAAGCAGTTCCCAATCTCTATAAATAGCCTGATGAGCGATCTCATTTGTAGTGTTGCGTAGAAATCGTGCCGAAGTTCTGCCGGTGCGAGATTTGAGCTGTAAACGTTTGAAATCAGTAAAACAAGTAGTTAAAGTGATTTGCCTGCTGTTTCTACCTTAGTTTCTTGTTATTCCGCACCTGAAACCAAGGAGAAAGCCTCTGAACGACTCGTTCGGGTCTCCAAACGATCCTACAATTGGTATCAGAGCTCAGGAGGAGGTTCTCTGCAGAAATTAGCTGGATTTTGTCACTTTTTCTTACTTCTACACCTTCGTTTTCTGATTCAGGAAGATTTCACGGTCAGAATTCGTTCAAATTCTCACAGATTGTGCAAAATAGTACCGTGACAAACCCTTAAAAGTTTGGGGTTGAAATTCAAAGAATTAGTGGGTCAAATCATCGTCCGAAGTTGAATCGCTCTTCGGAAATTACTCCGGATCGCTTATTGGATCAATCCTGAACCGCTTATTCGTACGTGTTAAGGACCGCTCATTCGGTCGGATTGCTCTTGAACCGCTCATCCGGACAGAACTTGAACCGCTCATTCGGTCGGATTGCTCTTGAACCGCTCATCCGGACAACTTCTCGAACCGCTTATCTGGACTGGTTCTGAATCGCTTATTTGGACTAAGTGTGAACCGCTTATCTGGACCGCTTATCAGTCAAAGTCTGATCCGAGTGTACATCGTGCAGTTTCGCTTAACCAAATCATGGGGTTCAATATCTTTAACATGACTCAAGAAGAATGTGATAGAAGAAGAGTACTAACGAAAGAATTTGATTCATTTTCAGGTTTTCCAGGAGAAAGCACAAGATGTATCATTGAGAGATATATACATCTTGTTAATTCAATGTCCGAAGTTGGTTTAACCAAAGCATCAGAGGAACGGGTCGAAAAATTTGTCAATGCGTTACCTCAAGAAGAATGGGAAAGTTATATCTTAAAATTAAAAAGTTCTGAAGAGTTTTCTAGTCTGACAATTAGTCAACTCATTGGAAAAATTGAAGAACAGATGAAAATGAACGATGAACAGAAAGAGGAAGCTTCAGAAATCAGAGAATTTGTAAAGTCTGGATCTTTAAGTTCTACATTAGGATGCTCTAAATGTGACAACTTGAAGACAAACAATGACAAACTCACGAGAGACACAGAAAGTTTGACATCTGAAGTCAAAAAGTTGAAACACGAGAAGCATGCTACTGAAAAACAGATTCTTATGGTTCAGAGTATATGTGAGAAACTTAAAGCTGAAAATGACAAACTGTTGGTTGGTTTGAACAGTTTGACATTTGAAAACAAGAAATTGAAAGAAAAAGAAAAGGTTTTTGGAGAGAAAATTAAGAATTTTGAAATTGAAAAATCAAAAATTGAGAAAGATTTTCAAAATCAAATGAAAATTCTTGAAGATGGGAGAAATGTGTTTAGTAAAAACAACATTGAAAAACAGAAAGTGTTAAATTCCCATCTTCAGAAAATCATTAAACTTGAAAAAGAAGGTGAGTACGCTCAAGTGAAAATCAAAAAGTTGGAAAAAGAACTTGAAAGCAAACAGAAATCATCAGAAGATGAAGATTTCTGGATCAAGTTAGAAAACAAATACCTGAAAGCGAATGAATCAAAATTTCAGGAACAGATAAAAGTTTTGATGGATGAAAAATCTGTTCTTGAAAATTTGAAGATTGAGAATGAGAAAACTATCAAGTCTCATTTTGAGAGAATATCTCAGCTTGAAAGTGAAGCTGAGAATTCGAGGAACAAAATTGATGAACTTGAGAAGAAATTGAAAGGTTTTGTGACTAAATCTGATGGTTTGAATTTTCCCTGTCCAAAACCAATCAATTCTATACCGATAAGTGAAAAAGTTGAAGATTGTGATGAGAAAACTGATGATGAAAATGAGGAATTTTATTCAGCAGATGAGTCTGAGACAGAATCTGATGCTGAAATTAAGAAAAAGGAGAAATTTTTGAAATTAAAAGAAAAATTTCAGAAAACTGTTTTACACTCGACTGAAAAGGGAGAATGCTCTAAGCAGAAACCTATGAAGAAGATTGTAAAACAGAAACAAAAATTTAAAAATGAAGAAAAAAAACTCATCAGTTAAATCATCCAATCACAATCGAAAATCAAATGATTTAAAAAATGAAAAATAAAAAATTGTTGGGTGCAGGATAGATCAAAGTGCTAAAGCGTCAAATTCAGCAAGGTTGAGGAAGGAGTATCACCAAGCCAAACAATGCTTTGATCTGAGCGTTTGGACTAAAAATGGTGATAGGTACGATAACAGAATGTGTTATAGTTGTGGATATCATGGACACATTGCTGTTAACTGCCAGTATTGGAGTTATGAGACCAGAAGGTGCTTTAACTGCAACATCAAAGGTCACATTGCCAGAGATTGCTCAAGGAAATCTAGTGAAAGATTGAGGGTTAATTCTCAGAAAATGGCAAAGATTCCAGTCAAAGTCAAGCCCCAGGAACAGAAGGTTTTGAAACCTAAAGTTCAAGAACAGTCAACTCAAGAAAAGAAAGTAAAACTTTCACAGGGGCAGAAAGACAGACTGAGGAAAAAGAGGAAGAAGGCGAGAGAGTATCTCGAGAAGATATTGTCCTCGGATTCACCGGATAGAAAGATTAAAAGTTCTGATGAATCGACTCCCTCAGCTGCAAAAACAAGTAAAAAGAATTCATCAGATACAAATTTGAGGACAAAAGAGGAGAAAAAGAAGAAAATGGTCGGCGATGAATCTGACAGATCAAAGTCGGACAAGCCACCTTCAGGCAATGATTCTGGTATGGTAAAACCAGAGGAGCCATTGGTTGAGGTAAAAGTTGAGAATTCCAGTTTAGCAATGGATGATGCAAATTTTCCACCATTGTTGAGCAAGAATTCAAAATCACCCAAGAACAGTCAGGCTTGGGTGAAATTGTTTAAATGAAAAACCTGACTTGCCGGAGATCCCAAGATGGTATCGTGGATCATGAATCGGCACATTTCTTGAGAAATTTCACTTTGGTGATTTTTCGCCTCAAATGTGGTAAATCAGGGACATTAATTTGTACTTGATTTTCTACTGATGGTTTATGATCAAACTGGAAATGATAAATCTTTAAAAGGTTTGAAGAAAACAAGATGATGAGATGTCCCCGAACTTACAAATGGTTGGAACACAAACTAATTTTTCTGGAAAAATCATTTTGATTGAAACAAACTTAAGTGTTTTGAAATCACTATGGGAAAATAGTTTGTTGTGAGGGGGAGTTTTGATTGTTTTTGCACAAGAATGGTGAATTGAGGTAATTCACATAATGTTGTCATATTTTTTTGTATAGTTGGTTTTCAATTTTTTCTTCAGAAAATCAAAATTGAAATATATTTTGATTTTAGGGGGAGTAATAAAATTTTGAAAAATTTAAAAAAAATTGAAAAATGAAAATGAGTTTTGTTGCAAAAAGAGGAGATGATAGTACATCGGTGGACTATCACAGCATGCTAGAGATTTGTAAAGACAAAATTGTTTTTAAACAAGTCTTACTAATGATGTGTCAGTAGGCTTCACACAGTTAGTAAATTGTATTCGAGATATAAACATAAAATCAAAACTTACTTATTTTGTGGGGAACACTACTTGGATATATAGGTAACCCCTGAAATCTCGTTTGAAAGGTTTCGTATTCTGATATACTAGGTGTTAATACTCTATGATGTCTGGGGTATTATTCCGGGACTTCTGCTGAACGGTGGTTCTGACCTAGTCCCTGGCTAATACTTTCTTCATATGCTTGAAACATAGCATAAAGCCCTCAGCTGATTAGACAATAAAATTGATGATCAGTTGTTGTAGCTGAAAAGATCCTCTAAAGGGGACCCACTGCTAAGTCGAAGCTGATATCTCTCTGCTGAACGGAAGTTCTGACCTGAGATCCCTCAGTTCTCGCATTTTTCCCCTAATTTATATACAGATATCATTTGTAGTTATACTTACCTGTAGATCAGAATATTGGGATCTGGATACGGGAGTATATTCAAGAGGTGGGACACTCAAATAAGTTTAAGTGCTAATACATTAAATACGTATCTTGAATCAATTGAAAATTTGTGTAGAGGTTTAAGTGGACAACAATACTGACAATCAGAAGTAAATTTGTTTTTAACATTTGCTGATTAATAAAGATCAACGGTGTTGGTGATATGTCTCAAAAAACCGATATGATCCTCTTGCACAATCTCTCAAAAATAGTGTTCATTTCTGTATATTCAAAAATCCAAAAATATTGTATTTTTGTTTGATATTTGAAAATTACAAAAAGATTTGTGACAACAGAGTGTGAAGAACTGATATTTGACATTTCAAGTGCTAAACATGTTGAACTTGTGGTTTGGGAGAGTATGTGAAATTGTGAAGATTTGAAATGCAAATTTGGTTCATTAACTTGATGAATAAGTTGAATGGTAACCTACAGTTTGATCTTCATAATTTTTCTTATATAATTTGCTGTGTCATTAAATTGAATTGCAAATTGTATTAGTTTGTAATAGTATGGTTGAGTTTTGCAGGTTTCTGATCCTGTTGCTACGAATAGCCAGGAGACACATCAGAACCAGAGGAGAGCTTAAACAGAGAAAGCCAGGAGTTGATTTCAATGGTGATAACGACTTCCAGACAGAGATCCTAGCATTATGATAGGGGGAGTCTGATGAAAGTTAGAGCCAGAGAATGATCCAGGCATGTGATTCCAGGAAGGAATTCCTGAAGAAGATATTATTCCAGGCTGAGTTCCTGAAGAAGGCCGAACAAGATTGAAAAGTTGTGAATGTTTGAAGACTCTCACTAAAGATTCCGTCAACATTCAAGGGGGAGTCTGTTGGTGGAGTTGTCTGTCGACTACATCTTCGTTCGTGTCTTAGAATGATAGAATGATAAAGAGAGAGAAGCCCAAAGACTGATCAAGACTGAAGAACTGAAGACAACATGGTGTGACTCGATAGTCGACTCCATCAACATCTGAGGGGGAGTCTATTGGTGCACTACATCTGCTGATTACGTCTTGTATCGAGTTATTGTCTTAGAACGTTAGATCTGGGCACATAATACTAGAAATAGTGAAACTGTATAGGTTTTAGATGTTGGGCCGCTTATAGAGTCAAATTAGGTAGTTGGATCGCTCATTTGGACATTCAAGTGTATGGGCCGCTCGAACGGACACATGTTGGACCGCTCGTATGACAAGAATGCTGAACCGCTAGAGTGACAGCGTTCTTAGACCGCTTTTATGACTTGTCTGGACCGCTTATTGGGCCTAATCTCTATATATAGCCTGATGAGCGATCTGAGTTGTAATAGTTGCGTAGAAATCGTGCCGAAGTTCTGCCGGTGCGAGATTTGAGCTGTAAACGTTTGAAATCAGTAAAACAAGTAGTTAAAGTGATTTGCCTGCTGTTTCTACCTTAGTTTCTTGTTATTCCGCACCTGAAACCAAGGAGAAAGCCTCTGAACGACTCGTTCGGGTCTCCAAACGATCCTACAAGTAAATAAAATTTTGAAAAATTTAAAAAAATTGAAAAATGAAAATGAGTTTTGTTGCAAAAAGAGGAGATGATAGTACATCGGTGGACTATCACAGCATGCTAGAGATTTGTAAAGACAAAATTGTTTTTAAACAAGTCTTACTAATGATGTGTCAGTAGGCTTCACACAGTTAGTAAATTGTATTCGAGATATAAACATAAAATCAAAACTTACTTATTTTGTGGGGAACACTACTTGGATATATAGGTAACCCCTGAAATCTCGTTTGAAAGGTTTCGTATTCTGATATACTAGGTGTTAATACTCTATGATGTCTGGGGTATTATTCCGGGACTTCTGCTGAACGGTGGTTCTGACCTAGTCCCTGGCTAATACTTTCTTCATATGCTTGAAACATAGCATAAAGCCCTCAGCTGATTAGACAATAAAATTGATGATCAGTTGTTGTAGCTGAAAAGATCCTCTAAAGGGGACCCACTGCTAAGTCGAAGCTGATATCTCTCTGCTGAACGGAAGTTCTGACCTGAGATCCCTCAGTTCTCGCATTTTTCCCCTAATTTATATACAGATATCATTTGTAGTTATACTTACCTGTAGATCAGAATATTGGGATCTGGATACGGGAGTATATTCAAGAGGTGGGACACTCAAATAAGTTTAAGTGCTAATACATTAAATACGTATCTTGAATCAATTGAAAATTTGTGTAGAGGTTTAAGTGGACAACAATACTGACAATCAGAAGTAAATTTGTTTTTAACATTTGCTGATTAATAAAGATCAACGGTGTTGGTGATATGTCTCAAAAAACCGATATGATCCTCTTGCACAATCTCTCAAAAATAGTGTTCATTTCTGTATATTCAAAAATCCAAAAATATTGTATTTTTGTTTGATATTTGAAAATTACAAAAAGATTTGTGACAACAGAGTGTGAAGAACTGATATTTGACATTTCAAGTGCTAAACATGTTGAACTTGTGGTTTGGGAGAGTATGTGAAATTGTGAAGATTTGAAATGCAAATTTGGTTCATTAACTTGATGAATAAGTTGAATGGTAACCTACAGTTTGATCTTCATAATTTTTCTTATATAATTTGTTGTGTCATTAAATTGAATTGCAAATTGTATTAGTTTGTAATAGTATGGTTGAGTTTTGCAGGTTTCTGATCCTGTTGCTACGAATAGCCAGGAGACACATCAGAACCAGAGGAGAGCTTAAACAGAGAAAGCCAGGAGTTGATTTCAATGGTGATAACGACTTCCAGACAGAGATCCTAGCATTATGATAGGGGGAGTCTGATGAAAGTTAGAGCCAGAGAATGATCCAGGCATGTGATTCCAGGAAGGAATTCCTGAAGAAGATATTATTCCAGGCTGAGTTCCTGAAGAAGGCCGAACAAGATTGAAAAGTTGTGATTGTTTGAAGACTCTCACTAAAGATTCCGTCAACATTCAAGGGGGAGTCTGTTGGTGCAGTTGTCTGTCGACTACATCTTCGTTCGTGTCTTAGAATGATAGAATGATAAAGAGAGAGATGCCCAAACACTGATCAAGACTGAAGAACTGAAGACAGCATGGTGTGACTCGATAGTCGACTCCATCAACATCTGAGGGGGAGTCTATTGGTGCACTACATCTGCTGATTACGTCTTGTATCGAGTTATTGTCTTAGAACGTTAGATCTGGGCACATAGTACTAGAAATAGTGAAAATGTATAGGTTTTAGATGTTGGGCCGCTTATAGAGTCAAATTAGGTAGTTGGATCGCTCATTTGGACATTCAAGTGTATGGGCCGCTCGAACGGACACATGTTGGACCGCTCGTATGACAAGAATGCTGAACCGCTAGAGTGACAGCCTTCTTAGACCGCTTTTATGACTTGTCTGGACCGCTTATTGGGCCTGTCCAATAAGCGGTTCCTAATCTCTATATATAGCCTGATGAGCGATCTGAGTTGTAATAGTTGCGTAGAAATCGTGCCGAAGTTCTGCCGGTGCGAGATTTGAGCTGTAAACGTTTGAAATCAGTAAAACAAGTAGTTAAAGTGATTTGCCTGCTGTTTCTACCTTAGTTTCTTGTTATTCCGCACCTGAAACCAAGGAGAAAGCCTCTGAACGACTCGTTCGGGTCTCCAAACGATCCTACAAGTTAATAAAATTTTGAAAAATTTAAAAAAATTGAAAAATGAAAATGAGTTTTGTTGCAAAAAGAGGAGATGATAGTACATCGGTGGACTATCACAGCATGCTAGAGATTTGTAAAGACAAAATTGTTTTTAAACAAGTCTTACTAATGATGTGTCAGTAGGCTTCACACAGTTAGTAAATTGTATTCGAGATATAAACATAAAATCAAAACTTACTTATTTTGTGGGGAACACTACTTGGATATATAGGTAACCCCTGAAATCTCGTTTGAAAGGTTTCGTATTCTGATATACTAGGTGTTAATACTCTATGATGTCTGGGGTATTATTCCGGGACTTCTGCTGAACGGTGGTTCTGACCTAGTCCCTGGCTAATACTTTCTTCATATGCTTGAAACATAGCATAAAGCCCTCAGCTGATTAGACAATAAAATTGATGATCAGTTGTTGTAGCTGAAAAGATCCTCTAAAGGGGACCCACTGCTAAGTCGAAGCTGATATCTCTCTGCTCAACGGAAGTTCTGACCTGAGATCCCTCAGTTCTTGCATTTTTCCCCTAATTTATATACAGATATCATTTGTAGTTATACTTACCTGTAGATCAGAATATTGGGATCTGGATACGGGAGTATATTCAAGAGGTGGGACACTCAAATAAGTTTAAGTGCTAATACATTAAATACGTATCTTGAATCAATTGAAAATTTGTGTAGAGGTTTAAGTGGACAACAATACTGACAATCAGAAGTAAATTTGTTTTTAACATTTGCTGATTAATCAAGATCAACGGTGTTGGTGATATGTCTCAAAAAAACGATATGATCCTCTTGCACAATCTCTCAAAAATAGTGTTCATTTCTGTATTGTTCAAAATTCAAAAATCCAAAAATATTGTATTTTTGTTTGATATTTGAAAATTACAAAAAGATTTGTGACAACAGAGTGTGAAGAACTGATATTTGACATTTCAAGTGCTAAACATGTTGAACTTGTGGTTTGGGAGAGTATGTGAAATTGTGAAGATTTGAAATGCAAATTTGGTTCATTAACTTGATGAATAAGTTGAATGGTAACCTACAGTTTGATCTTCATAATTTTTCTTATATAATTTGCTGTGTCATTAAATTGAATTGCAAATTGTATTAGTTTGTAATAGTATGGTTGAGTTTTGCAGGTTTCTGATCCTGTTGCTACGAATAGCCAGGAGACACATCAGAACCAGAGGAGAGCTTAAACAGAGAAAGCCAGGAGTTGATTTCAATGGTGATAACGACTTCCAGACAGAGATCCTAGCATTATGATAGGGGGAGTCTGATGAAAGTTATAGCCAGAGAATGATCCAGGCATGTGATTCCAGGAAGGAATTCCTGAAGAAGATATTATTTCAGGCTGAGTTCCTGAAGAAGGCCGAACAAGATTGAAGAGTTGTGATTGTTTGAAGACTCTCACTAAAGATTCCGTCAACATTCAAGGGGGAGTCTGTTGGTGCAGTTGTCTATCGACTACATCTTCGTTCGTGTCTTAGAATGATAGAATGATAAAGAGAGAGAAGCCCAAAGACTGATCAAGACTGAAGAACTGAAGACAGCATTGGTGTGACTCGATAGTCGACTCCATCAACATCTGAGGGGGAGTCTGTTGGTGCACTACATCTGCTGATTTCGTCTTGTATCGAGTCAATGTCTTAGAACGTTAGATCTGGGCACGTAATACGAGAAATAGTGAAAATGTATAGGTTTTAGATGTTGGGCCGCTTTTAGAGTCAAATTAGATAGTTGGGCCGCTCATTAGTCAGTTAGATACATGGACCGCTCGAATGGTCATGTTCTGGACCGCTTTTATGACAAGATGTTAGAACCGCTCGAGTAACATGTATGGGCCGCTTATTGGGCCTGTCCAATAAGCGGTTCCCAATCTCTATAAATAGCCTGATGAGCGATCTCATTTGTAGTGTTGCGTAAAAATCGTGCCGAAGTTCTGCCGGTGCGAGATTTGAGCTGTAAACGTTTGAAATCAGTAAAACAAGTAGTTAAAGTGATTTGCCTGCTGTTTCTACCTTAGTTTCTTGTTATTCCGCACCTGAAACCAAGGAGAAAGCCTCTGAACGACTCGTTCGGGTCTCCAAACGATCCTACAAGGAGACCAGTAAAAGAAACTTGCATTTGTTTATTAAGGATATTACTTGCTCAGGTAAATACTTTTAACTTATTTTCCCTTATACGGGCTTGGGTTACGGTATTTAAAATACCGCTTGGTCGGGCAATTGACCCCAACTCATTAGTAGTTGGGTGCTTTCAATGTGACCCGTTTAAAAATTGGTTTTGTTGGCTTTACGCCTTTGGGAGCTTAGTGACCATGTCCCGGATATCCTTGGCAGCATTTTACGAAATGGCCACGACCAAGACACGCGGGTGTAGGCGTACACCCGACAATGTGTCCATAATTATAAAGGTATAGCCGTTGGTTTTCACGCCACGGTTTTATGCTATGTGGTGTGTCAATTAACCTTAAACCCGGCACGACCCGGGCGACCGAACGCATAGTGAACATGTAATTCTTTTACAAGATTTAATTGATAAATTATCCCAAGTTATAAAGAGTTTGTGCCTCGTGCATTCAAATCAATTTTATTAAACATTTTACAAATGTGTCGGTTGAATGTATTTACCAGTGTAAACTGACGTATTTTCCCCAAAAGATTAAATGCAGGATCTACACGTAATAGGCTGGCCACTCCTTAAGCATCGTTAGAGTCTCGCAAGCTTGGGATGCCATATCTGTTGAACAATATTTATATTTTTATTTTGAACCCCTGTGGATTTATTTTCGACCATTCGTGATACTTGGATATTACAATCAATGGTTGAAATATAATTTATCTTTATGCTTCTGCTGTGCATTTAAATATTGTGGTTTGACTATATTGTTGCCAACTACGTCACGGTAATCCCCCACCGGGCCCACCGGTGAAACACGTGGAAATCGGGGTGTGACACCTTTCATGAAGCTATTATGCTTCTCCTTGTTTTTCTTAACCTTGTGTTCAACCCTATCCAACCTCTCCATGATTTCCTGAGTCTGATGTTGCTGCTGCTGCTGTGGAGGAGGAGGTTGTTGATATGGTGGGTATTGATAACCCGGTACTGGATAACCAGTTGGAAGAACCGAAGGATATGAAGAAGGGTAAAGGTGATGATACTGCGCAGCCGCAAGGTACGGGTCCTGAGATATATAGTCCGAGGGATACCCCGATGGGTTTTCAAAGGGATTATACCCAGAAGAACCTGGGTAGGTTGGGATGGGGTTATCAAAACCCATAGGCGGCTTGGATGGTGCATAAGAAACTGGCGGAGGTTCAATCTCCGGTGCCGCATTTGAGGGTCCACCCATTTGGGGTCCTCCGGAATAGTGGGATAAGAACTCGAACCCCGGGGAGAACTGAAACGAGGTCCCCCCCGTACGGACATACGCGCATTTCTCCTTTGCCTCGGAGGCTCGGGAGATGGCTGCGGTGGCTGCTGCGGTGGCTCCTCTACAGGAAATGGTGGTGGTGAAATGGCTTGGAGTTGGGGTTCAACCAAAGGTGGTTGGGCTGGAGAGCTATGGTCAGATGGGGTAAAGAACCAATCATAAGTGGCCATCCTCTCTTGGAACGAGTCGGGTCCATCGTAAGGTGATCCCTGAAATGGAGATCCACTGGAGATACTTATTGGATGTACCGGCGTTCCTATCTGCATTTCGGGATCTGGATCATCGTCCGTCTCCATTTCCTGAGAAAAATGGTCCTCAGGGCCCAAGGGATTGTAACCAAGGAAGTCATTGACATAGTCGTTTGGGTTGAACTGTCCCGGAGAGTAGAGGGAATCAGAGTGGTGAAACGAATGGGATTGCAAGGAATGGTGTGAAGGGTAAGACTGTTGGGAGTGGTGTGACTGTTGGGGTTCCTGAGGGGCAAATGGTCCAAAGGACGGGTGAAAGGAAGACGATGAGCTTAGCGAGGCAGAATGCCTTGCTGGCTCAAAAGGTTGACCCCACAAATCACGAGTATCAGAGGTGGAGAAAGACGCCGATGGAGTGCGCCTATGAGATGGTCCTGCTGACGACGGTCCCCCACGCATGGGACCCTTACCACGTCCTCGTACTCTTGGAGGCATGATGGTGATTCCTGTTAAAACAAGAAAACAAATAAGACAACATAAAATAGCAAAGGAAAGTAAAAGATACATCCTAGGTCATTTGCCTAGACTCGAGAGTCTAAGGAATGTGCTTATTGTGTCATTGAGATTAAACACAAAAGGTTAGTGTTTAATTCACTCAATGTTGGCTCTGATACCAACCTGTCACACCCCAATAATTCCACGTATTACCGGTGGGCCCGGTGAGGAGTATCGTGACGTAGTTGATATCATCATTGTCAATATACACAATAATATAGCACAGCGGAAGGCTGGGAAAATAACTATTACAAACCATACTGTCTGTATGTTCGAGTATATGAATAGTACCAACTAACACTCTAGGCTATCCGGCCGATAAACGATCCTCCATATATACTACCACGAAACTGCTTTTTCCAACGAGTGACAAAATAATCCACCAGGCAGAGATGGAGGGCGCACGGACGACCAGTAAATAAACAATATAGATAGAAAAGATCAGCCTTCGTTACGTGCTCGCAACTCTTGCCACGGGCCGCGATGCCCGTGCTAAAGTGTCACACCCCAATAATTCCACGTATTACCGGTGGACCCGGTGGGGAGTATCGTGACGTAGTTGATATCATCATTGTCAATACACACAATAATATAGCACAGCGGAAGGCTGGGAAAATAACTATTACAAACCATACTGTCTGTATGTTCGAGTATATGAATAGTACAGACGGAAATGTAATAAGATCCACATGCGGATCATAATGTACAAAGGAAAACAAAAACTACAGACTCCGGGTATCTAATGGATTTGCAAGATCCTCTATGACACCCTATAGCTCCAGCCTATTTCGAGAAGTACCTGTCAATCAATCTTTAGGAAAATACGTCAGTATACACTGGTAAATACAATTTAACTGACTCGTTTTGAAAACGTTTAAGAAAATTGGTTTAGGTGCACAAGGCACAAATCATTTATAACTTGGGACAATCTTTATTAAGATCTTGTATACAGCTTTACATATTTGTCATACATGTGGGGCCGGTTTGTAAGCCGGACATGATTAACTGACTCACCACTTAAAGAACCCACAAAGGAGTTATCCCCAACTTGTGGGTAATTTAATATTTAGCATTTGCATCTGTCGGGTGCATGCCAGCACCCCGTGCATAGGTCGTGGCCATTATTAACTTAAATGAGCCGAGGATATCCAGGACACGGTCGTTAACCCCCAAATGTTTATGTTATCAAACAATACAGATTAAAACGGGTTATGCGGATTTATTAAATCACAATCCGACTAAATAATCCCATACCCGACCAAGCGGTATTAATATACCGTATCCCAAGCCCGTATAGGGAAAATAAGTTAAAAAGTATTTACCTGGTGATAGCAGTAAGATTCCTAAGGTTCTTGAAAGGCACTTTTTACCGGATGCTATTAATCTGTATGGAAGGTTTAATTAGCCTATAAGGATGCTAACGGGTCTTTATTTAGTCAAAGACTTAGACCGGCTAGCTAGAAGGAAACCTTACGGTTCTAAACGCTAGATTAAGCGGAGACCGGGATAGAATGTGATTTAGACCCGACAAGTTTGGATACTTGTATAATATGGGTAAACTAAATACATTTTGGAAAAAGAGGATTAAATGATAAGGTTTAGCCCGTTTCGGCTGTTTTACGTAAACTAGTCACGTAACCGATCCGAACGCATAAATGCGTAACGGGTAACCAAATGAATTATATACAGGTCTTAATTATAATTATGCTCAAAGTATATTAACATATCAGCAATTTATTAACATTTATGCCCAAAAAGCAATTTAAACCAAAATAAGTCCCATAAGGGCATTTTGGTAATTTTAATGCTCATAAAAGGTTTTATTTATAAAACTGAGTTCCAGGTCTGATTAAATTAGTAAAAGCTTATACTAAAATGAGTTACATCAGTCGGATACTTAATATACGAAAAATATACCCTTTATTACTAACTATGCACCGTAAGGGCATTTTGGTAATTTTACATAGACTTAAAAAGGTTAAAATAGACTTCTGAGTTTTAAAACTTTAGTTTACTGTAATATTATGTAAAATAGCTTAAAACATCAGTAGGTTATGAGTTTTATATGATAAATATAGTTTTGACCCATACTAGGTGCTTAAAATGCTTAAAATGCGATTTAAAGGGCTATTATGGTAAAAATAGGAAATCTGAGATTTTGGTCAGTTTATAATGTTCAAAATATTATATTTGTCAAATAAAATCAGTAGCAAAAATTTTGGTATTAAAATGTTATGTAAAACTCATTTTATGTAAGAAAAGGGTAAAACCGACCATAACCGAAATTAGGCTATAATCCTATGTTATGCTCAGCCTAAAAATAAATAAAAATCTTCAAAAATCCCAAAATATTATTTAACATCAGTAGGTAAAAAGTTTGATGTCAAAAATCGGGTTTAGATAGGCCTTATGCTAATTACGCCTTTTAATTACTAAAAAGTCCCTTAATTACGCTATTGAGCATAACTCCTAATCTAGACCTCAAACTGATGTCAAATTTTCGGGACATGCCTAAATATCAGTAGCAAAGGTTTTAGTCCATTCACATTGCTAAAAATCTTGGTTTTATGTAAAAAGGGTGTTTTAGGCACTATTGAGCATAATTACGATGAAGAGCATATATAACAAACGATTAAGCACCATGCAATATAACTCCAGAGGGTTATACTACAATGTAATGTGGTCCTAATGGAAGCTTAAAACATGGAAGAATTAAGCTTGAACAGGTCAGAACTGAAAGTCATAGCAAAAGTCAAGCTTTTGCGACTCTCGGTTATAAACTGACCTTAGACTATTAATTGTCGGATTAGGACTGATAAAACATGTTTATATAATAGTTACCAAGTCATTAGAATATTAAAATATAATTTAGAACCCTTGGTTTATTAATTTTAGTTAAATTTGAAATTTCAGTCCAGTTTGACTTTTTGTCAAACTACTTTGACTCGACAATTAACAGGTCAAACGAGATAATTAGGAGACACCCTTTTAAGGGTTAATCACCTATGCTAATGTGGTTTCATAACCACTTTCAATTTGATCAGTGGTTAAGCCACATGTAATTAAAACGAAAGTCAAACTAATTAGACACTAAGTTTGACTTTTAAGTAATTAAGCTAAATTAAACAATTAAATAAGTAATTAGAAGCTTACTAATGATCCTAGCAATCTTTTCTACACTTGTACTCCTCTTGTTACTGCTGAGAGCTCCAGAGCAAGTCCCTAATGAAGCTTGTTGCAAATGATGTGCCAAGAACACAAGACTAGCTCTCCTTATATAGTAAATTCCATTGATCTTGATCATTTCCAGGTGTTATTGAAGGCCTTGGGATCACCCCAGGTGTCCTACCTATTAATTTGAACCGACTTACAGCCCCTAGGTCGTTAAAAACTAGGCTAAGGCGGTGTAACAGGTCAAACCCGCACCTGGCAATGATTTTCTGTATCTGGCAGTCTGACACGCCCCGCGTAAGACTTAAGGGGGGTCTTACGCGGGCCGCCTGGACCGGGTGAACTGGTAAAACAAGTTTGAAAGCTGGCAGTTTCAGTCCCCGAACGTTTAAACTCCTTTTTAACTTCATTTTTGGCAATCAAGGCCCTTGTAGTTAATTTCTTGGGGCCCAAGGATGGATATACAAACCTCGTTAGTTTTCAGTTCGTTAATGCAAGTTTCATCAAGTTGACACTTTTAGCCCAAGGTTTAGAAAACACACTTAACGATCTCGGAATCACGTGAAATTTTTATCACACATTCTCGGGAGTATATTTGAATATTACGAAGCCTCGGTTTCATTAAAAGGCCACTCAGAGGTCAGAATTGACATATTGACACTTTTAACCCTTGTAATTTATAATCTTCCGATTATTTTCACAAACGGCTTCGTATACTCAATCAATCACTCATTTAAGAATATTATCTTCACATGTGGTCATTTAGAGGCCCAAGCTTGGCATGTTGACACTTTTAGTCCTTTCGTAAGCATAGTTTCACTGTTTGTCAATTTTAGTCCCTTAAACTCAATCTTTCGCATAATCAGAGTTTAGGACACGTGTCTATGTATAATTGGACACGTTTTTACGTGGTGTTACATAAAGCAACGATGCAAGTAACGAACTAACGGGTCGCGAATCTCCGAGGATCGGACCTCCTCCGCCTTGGTGTCTGGACCTTCACCGATGGTGGACCACCAGGTAATCAACTCATCTTCGGGCATACGATCGATAGCCGTGGTATACACGTCCTGAACCAACTCCTTGTCTGTGTAAAAACCGGTGGCGACGACAAATTAACGAAGCGACATCTCAAATACCTCGCCGAACAGACGGAATGTGATCTCGGGTGAATGGGCCGGCAAGTCCGGATCATCAAAATACGAGTTCGGCCGGTCATCCGGTCGAGGTCTATAGCGGAATGTGGAGAGAAACTCCACCATCAACGACCGATAAAATGGTGCGGCTCCTATTCGAAATAAACGATCCCACGGGCTATCCTGCCCGATAACCTGTCGAACAGTGTCCGCCACCGCACATGGTTATCATAAATATGTTTTGGGTATTACAATAATGTATAAACGTTTTTTTGACACATTTTTATAAAAAGGATTCAGATTAGGGGACCAGGGGAACCATATTGCCCCATACGCTTCCTATACATTGGCTCTAGGGGAACCATATTGCCCCATACGCTTCCTATACTTTGGGTCTAGGGGAACCATATTGCCTCATACGCTTCCTATACTTTGGTTCCAAGGAAACCATATTGCCCCATACATTTCCTATATATATATATAGTGTTTTGTTCAATAAGTGTATTTATAAAAACATTATAAGATAACAATAATAAGTTAAAAATTTGATGCAACTTATAATTTTTAAGTAAAACTAATATGAAGTGTATTGCATTATACGCTTCCTATTAAACTTATGGGAATCGTATTGGGCAATACGCTTCCTATTGGGTCACTTTATTGTACCAATAGGAACCGTATCGCCCAATACGCTTCCTATTGGTGTCGCATTTAATGCTTCAAACACTATGAGGAGCGTATTAAGCTATATGGTTCCTATTGAGGGATGTACAAAAATTTTAGGGGATGTGTAGATACCATCACCCTATATAAAATATATATCTTATAAAACATAAAATACCAATTAATTTCATCATCAAATTCATAAAAAAAACACACGTTAAAAATCCCTCAGGCGCAACTTTTCTCACCACCTTAGCCCTATGAAGCGCACGTCTGCCTAAAGCACCACCTCATACTCGATTTTTGGGTGCCTCGCCTCGAGTTGCGCGTCTCTGTCGTTTTTTAATCTATGATGATTATATTATGATTTGTTAAGTTATAATGATGTCATGGTTGTAAAACAAGGTTTCCAAGGCCAAGTACTCCCCGAGTAGTCGCTACAAGGTAGGTTGCCGAGGCGACTTTCTCTAACTCTGTCTAATAACTTTTTGTCATTTCTTTAGCTGATGGGACCTCAATTAGAATCCATAAAATTTTAAAGGTCTAAGCTCTTACTGCAATTTTTTTGTCTTGTTACCTGAATCTTGTTGTCAAAAGTGCGTGCGGCATGTTATCGAAATCATTCCGCGAGTTCAAACAGTGTGTGTTGCGCGTTACAAGGGTTAACCGATGCCCAAAATTCTGATATAAGGGATATGGGATTTGAATCTATAAAATCATTTAACATACACAACATACCAACGGGTTGGCAACCGTAAAATTAAAATCACACCTTCAAAGGTCCATGGAGTGCCTAAGGGGAAAATTACCGTCTCTGAAAAGCCAAAGGTGACAAAACAAGATGCTATTAGAGAACAACGGAAGAGCCGGTTTTCTCGATCTAGCATACCTAACCTGTTAAACATGTAACTGAAAAGCTTAGATCATGTACGCGAGGTGGAACACTTTTCAAGCTTAACAGGTGTTATACGCATAGTCCAGAAAACGCAGTAGCCCCGACATTACAGTATGTTACCACTTTTTTTTTGGTTGATCTTGAGAGGTCCTTGTTCATGATGACGTTAAAAAGTAGAACCCGTTAACTCCAGATGTTGAAGATCAAGTTCCGTCACTAGGTCCTGAAGCTCAAGCTCAATTAGAAAGAAACTCATATTGAATCGATCTGCTGAAACTTATGGAGTTTGTAGAGTGAAGAATCTAGGGTTTATGCAATTCGGTTCGTGAAATGAGAATTATCTTTCGCATTCGAAGCTCGATCTCAGTTCAATTGCTTCACCGGAATCA
This sequence comes from Helianthus annuus, assembly GCF_002127325.2. Taxonomy (NCBI): domain Eukaryota; kingdom Viridiplantae; phylum Streptophyta; class Magnoliopsida; order Asterales; family Asteraceae; genus Helianthus; species Helianthus annuus. The sequence goes on from NC_035434.2 coordinate 11,003,245, forward strand.
AGCAACTCCATTAAACAGGTTGCTAAAATGGCAAAAGATGAAAGTATGTTGCTTGATCTTTAGCAAAACATGAACACGTTACTGTAGGTCCCTTTTTTCTCGGTGGATCCGATACGAAAACCTATCCTTGTTTATCACAAACACGGTAACGGGTGCGGAATCCCCGTGACGGTACAAACCAAACACAATGTAAAACACACACGTAACCAAAGATTCAATATCTATTGATTAAGGATGAGAACGGATACAAACATATACAAACAATGTTTTACAGATTCAATAACTATAAACTATGAGGGGTATTTATAGGAAACAGACACAGGTATCGACGAAACGTTGGATGGCTACGGCGAAACTCCAAAGTCGACGAAACTGGGTGAGTTTCGTCGACATACATGCATGCACAATCCAGGTTTCGGCCTAAGGAAATGGCCCAACATGCATTCTGCGTTGAAATTGATTGGCCCTACGTACATGAAATCACAAATATTCAAAATGTAAAGATTAGTCAACATGTGACATCATCATGATGATGTCATGGCGATGTGTAAATGGGAATAGGTTCGCGGCTCTCTGTGCTTCGCGTGTCGAACTCTGGGGCGTACGACGGAGGAATGTCGTGACGTCGGGCTTGAGCCGGACCTAACCGTGTCAAAACCGAGCCAAAAAGATGTCCTAACCGTTGCTTCTGTAGACCCTAAACCAAATTGGTATTTAGAAAGAACCAAATATACTTACTTAGTTAACACGAGAGTACAAGTTTGACATTAAAAGGTAAAATATAGCAGCCATTTGCAACTGAAAGAGTACTTCACATAAATCCTACCCACTACTTAATAACTTGCCCATTTCTACAACCCTTCACTCACGGTTCCGGTTCCACAGTCATTGCAGCATCCTCTCCTCCTCCACAGCCTGATTTATGGCGTTTGGTATCATCGTTTTCATGATCACCTAACGCATGTACAAGGCAATTAGTACTACTGAATCTTGTTGTTGTATCATTAACTAGGAGGCTTCAAATATTAGTAGTAAAACTAATCAGAGAGAGAGATGAACTTACTTTGGCGTATGCCTGTAACATGCTTGGTATCATCTTTTTTACGACCACCTAACATTTAGCAGCATGTACAAAGCCATTAGTATTGAATCTTGTTGCATCATTAATTAGTCGGCTTCAATTAGTAATAAAATTAATCAGAGAGAGAGAGAGGGACGAACATACTTTGACGTTTGGCTGTAACATGCTCCTCCTCCTCTTTGGTATCATCTATTTCATGATCACCTAAGATTTAGCCACATGTACAAAGTCATTAGTTCTGAATCTTCTTGTTGTATCATTAATTAATTAGGAGGCTTCAAATACTAGTACTAAAACTAATCAGGGGGGGGGGGGGGGGGGGACTTACTTTGGCCTTTGTCAACAGGCGGCACACACCAGGGAAATGGACCTTTCAGATTCTTTGTGTACAGAGTCATTAGTTCTGAATCTGGTTGTTGTATCATTAATTAATTAATTAATTAGGAGGCTTCAAATATTAGTACTAAAACTAATCGGGGGGGGGGGGGGACTTACATTGGCCGTTGTCAACAGGCGGCACATACCAGGAATCTTTATCACCAAATGGATCTCTCAGATTCTTTGTGTAAATAAACTTCAGCTGGAATTCACCATCCTTATCTTTGACTCCGTAATGAGCCTTACCATAGCCCTTCATAAAAATCTCACGCTCCTCACTATCAGAATCAGAAAATACGCGCTCCTCTGGATTGTCCGGTTCCAGTCCCAGGATATCTACCCTGTACTGCTCAAAAGGAATACCGTCCGCATGAGTGTCCAAAGCCATCCAAGGTGGTTCTGATGGTCCTGAATTACCAGAATTAGCCTCTTCTAGACGGAGATTTTTTTGAAACTTTTCGAATCTAATCTTCTCCTCTTTAGAGGTAGTGTACTTTTTGTTCCACCTTGATTTCCATTGCTCAAAAGCCTCCTTGTCCATGTCGTCTTGAGCTTCCGATTCAGACATTGCAACGGTCGTTCGTCACCAACTCCTGTATTTTTATTTTTAAAAATTGGGCCCAAAAAAGGGTTTAGAAATCTGGAGGAAAGTTATATATAACAAAACTAACAAGAAACAAAGCTGCATATGTAACCTAAATAATAATAACAATAACAACAACAATAATTATAATAATCAGATCAAACCCTAACAACTTTGCAAGGCAGGCAGGTATTCATAAACACAGAAGCCAAACAAAAAGTAACAAGAATCAAAGCATCAGATCAAACCCTAATAACTTTTGAGATATGATATACATAAACAGTACCGAAGCCAAACAAAAACTAACAAGATTCAAAGCATATCTTACCTAAATAATGATAAAAATAATAATAATAATAATAATAATAATAATAATAATAATAATAATAATAATAAAAATAATAATAATAATAATAATAATAATAATAATAATAATGATAATAATATTCAGATCAAACACTAATAACTTTGCATGCACTAATTAGGTAGGTATACAGAAACACCAAATCGAAACAAAAAAACTAACAAGAATCAAAGAATATGTAACCAAATAATCGGTTACCATCGAAAAACCCTACCTTTCGTCTCAACGGAGAATGAAAGCGTACGTGACTATTATGTTATATTCTTTTTAATTCCGCATTAGTTCGCCGTGAGGCCTACGTACATAATAGCCCATAAATTAAAGAAAAAGAGCCCAAAATCTAATTAACATAATAGCCCATCATCACGCTTTCATTCTCCGTTGAGACGAAAGGTAGGGTTTTTCGATGGTAGGCCTTTATTTGGTTACGTATTCTTTGATTGTTGTTAGTTTTTTTGTATCGATTTGGTGTTTCTGTATACCTAATCAGTGCCTGTTAGGGTTTGATCTGATTATTATTATTATTATTATTATTATTATTATTATTATTATTATTATTATTATTATTATTATTATTATTATTATTATTATTATTATTATTATTATTATTATTATTATTATTATTATTATTATTATTATTATTATTATATTATTATTATTATTATTATTATTATTATTATTATTATTATTATTATTATTATTATTATTATTATTATTATTATTATTATATTATTATTATTATTATTATTATTATTATTATTATTATTATTATTATTATTATTATTATTATTATTATTATTATTATTATTATTATTATTATTATTATTATTATTATTATTATTATTATTATTATTATTATTATTATTATTATTATTATTATTATTATTATTATTATTATTATTATTATTATTATTATTATTATTATTATTATTATTATTATTATTATTATTATTATTATTATTATTATTATTATTATTATTATTATTATTATTATTATTATTATTATTATTATTATTATTATTATTATTATTATTATTATTATTATTATTATTATTATTATTATTATTATTATTATTATTATTATTATTATTATTATTATTATTATTATTATTATTATTATTATTATTATTATTATTATTATTATTATTATTATTATTATTATTATTATTATTATTATTATTATTATTATTATTATTATTATTATTATTATTATTATTATTATTATTATTATTATATTATTATTATTATTATTATTATTTTAGGTTAGATAATATGCTTTGAATGTTGTTAGTTTTAGATTCGCTTTGCTTTGGTGTTTATGTATGTATATTATTTCTCCCTCCAGAGTTGTTATTAGCTAGGGTTTGACCTGATACTTGTTTGTTTTTTCGGTGCTTATGAATACCTAATGCGTGCCTGCCTGCAAAGTTATTTATTTATTTTTATTATTATTTAGGAGGTCTGGTTACATATGCTGCTTGCTTTGATTCTTGTTATAAATAACTTTCCTCCAGATTTTTAAACCTTTTTTTTTTTGGGCCCAAAAAATACAGACCGTTGCAATGCCTGAAGCCAAAGGTCAAGAGGACATGGACAAGGAGGCTTTTGAGCAATGGAAATTAAGGTGGCAAAAGAACTACACTACCCCTGAAGAGGAGATGTTTAGATTCAAAAAATTCTGAGAAAGTCTCCGTCTAAAAGAAAAAGAGGAGGAGGCCTCCACCAATTCGGAACCACCTTGGATGGCTTTGGACAGTGATGCGGCGGTCCTGCTTGAAATCGAGGAGTACCTGCTACAAGTTTGTAACCATTCCAGTGATGTATCTTCTTCTGATAGTGATACTGATAGCGAGGGGCGTGAGCTTAGAGCCAGTGGCTACCATAAGGTTTTCCTCCGAGAACAAAATGAGGATGGTACATTCCGCATGGACACTTTTTACTCGAAAAATCCAACGCATCCAATTTCTGATGTGGGCGTCCGGTATTATAAAGGCCAAAGTAAGTTCCTCTCTCTCTCTCTGATTAGTTAATTGAAGCCTCCTAATTAATTAATGAACTATTGATACAACAACAAGATCGATGATTTAGTACTAATGGCTGCTGCTAAATGTTAGGTGGTCGTAAAAAAGATGATACCAAAGAGGAGGAGAAACGCCAAAAATCAGGCTGTGGAGGATGTTGCAGTGGCAGTGGAACCGGAACCTGAAACTGTGAGGGAAGGGTTGTAGAAATGGGCAAGTGGGTAGTATTTATGTGAAGTCTTTCAATTGTAATGCTATATATATATATATATATATATATATATATATATATATAGGGAGTAGGGAGAAGATCATGCGAGAACCACCTCTTATTGTGAGAACCGCGAGAACCAATCTGAACACACAAAAAATGCCTAAAAATAGCTAAAAATCACACAAAATTTTTTTTTTACTTTTTTAATATTTTTTATAAAAAAATCGCTACTTTTCGAAGCAAAAAAAAAAAAAAAATTTTCGCTTCTAAAAGTAGCGATTTTAACATAAAAAATATTAAAAAATTCAAAAAAAAAATTTTAGATTTTTTTTAGATTTTTTTAGGTTTTTTGGGGGTTTAGTTTTTAGCATTTTAGCTTGGGGGGGGGGGGGGGTTTAGGTTTTTTGGGGGTGGGGGAGGGGGGTTTAGGTTTTTGGGGGGTGGGGGAGGGGGGTTTAGGTTTTTTTTTTAATGGGGGGGGGGGGGGTGGGGTTAGGTTTTTTTTAGCATTTAGCTTGGGGGGGGGGGCGATTTAGGTTTTTTTTTTTTGGGGGGGGGGTGGGGGGTTTAGGTTTTTTTTTTGGGGGGGGGGGGTGGGGGTTAGGTTGTTTTAGCTATTTTAGGTTGTGTTCACATTGGTTCTCAAGGTTCTCACAATAAGGGTGGTTCTCGCATGAGTCCCTCCCTATATATATATATATATATATATATATATATATATATATATATAGGGTAGGGATCCTAAGAGAAGTCCACCCTATTTGAGAAACTTGAGAAACATTCTGAGCCACACATTTTCCTAAGCTTTTCGTAATATACACATATGTATAGTTTACATTTGACTATATATATATGTGTATAATTCAATATACATATATGTATATAGTTACTTTTAAACTATACATATGTGTATATTACGAAAAGCTTAGGGAAAATGTGTGGTCCAGAATGCTTCTCAAGTTTCTCAATTAGCCTAGTGCTTCTCACATGATCCTAACCCTATATATATATATATATATATATGTGTGTGTGAACTTCTACTCTCGCGTTAACTAACTATATTTGGTTCTTTCTAAATACCAATTTGGTTTGTATCATTATGGTTTATAGAGCAACGGTTAGGACATCTTTACAAGTATAGTATTCTGTTTTAGTCCCTAACCATGTTGTTGCGAATGAAAGTCGTCTGATAATACATTAGTAGAAGATTAAAGCTATTTAACGTGTCACTTGAATCAATGCTGGCTGGGCTGAGAGGTTTGTTTTTTTTTTAAACAAATTTTAAAATCTGTTTTGATATGGAGGGAGTACTAAATGTTACATGAGATTGAGAGAAGTAAAATTGCAACTGCCGTAGTGGCTAAATTTAAGAGTAAATTACTTTTTTCACCATCTCCATCTCGTTCGGAATCGGCGTCCATTTTTGGTGTGTTCGCATAATTTCCAACGCCCGAACGTGTGCGAACGTGGTACCATTGTTCGACTTGTAAAGATCCAACGCTTTTTTAAACACATCCTCGTCGCTCATGCCGCTACGACGCCCACTTGAATATATTTTATTATATTCTTCGCAAAACCTATTGACGAACCCGCTCATGTTTCGCCACTTAAATGACACCGAGTCGATATCTCGATACGGGTCTTGGTCCATTAGCTCAAGGAACTTCGCCAAAACCGCCTTCCAAAACCCCTCACCCGTTAACCTATAAAATATGTTACAAAAAAATAAAAAAACTAATACTACAAAAAATAAATGTAAAAAAAAGGTTATTTTTACGAACCTTTTATCGGGTGTGTGGACGTGCCTACGTAAGCCTTCGCTAAGGCTTCTTCCTCGAGTTGCGTCCACGGTTTCGCCTTTGGTTTGGACGGTTGCTCACCCACAACTTGCTTGCCTTTTCTTCTTTCGCCTTTTTGCGGTTGGGTCTTGGGAACAACTTCGACATCCTAATCGGGTTCGGATCGGGTGGGTTGCCTCGGGTTGAAAGGGTTGCATGGGTTGGATATTAAAATCATTCCACATCATCAATTGTTGTATCGCTTGACTTTGTTGCGGGTGAGCAAAAATGTTTGGTGAGTTTTGGAATGCGGCAAAGGCGTTTGAGGAATATGTAGGTCCCGAAATCGGAGGATCGATTACACAACCAAATCCTTGTTTATAGCAAACAAAGTCACGTGTGCGGAATCCACGTAACTAAGGCAAATCAAACATGTACGAAAGTAACAATACGGTTTAACCAACGAAACACAATCAATTGATTAAACTGGATGAGAATCACAACTGATACAAACACAGTTTTTGACAGAGTAACACTAAGGGTATTTTCTCATCTCTAACTCTAAACGAAACAGAATGTGTCTATATATAGCAGCCTGGGCCATAGTTCGACGAAACACAAGGTGGGCCAACGAAACACAATGGGCCATACACTGGGCCAAAGGAAGCCCAATCAGACGGCGAAACAGGTCTGTTTCGCCACTGATCTCGACGAAACAAGATCACATTTACATCATTCTGTTTCGTCGATAGGTGTTCGACGAAACAGGTTTGTTTCGTCGAAGGCTGCAAATTGTGACATGTTTGCTGCAAACAGACAGTTGCAGCAAACTACAAACAAACACAATCATAAAGACAGAAATACCCTTATATGCAACATGCATCGTTCATATGTCATTACATACCAAAAGGAGACAAACAAGTCGGACACAAGCGGATAGGAGGATATCCGACTTGGTCGACAGCAAATACAGACTCGATAAACGACGAAAGACCGTACAAAATACATCGTAATTACAAGACTAGTGACAGACACAAAAGTGCATCAACAAACTCCCCCTTGTCTGTTACTCGTCTTCGGTCTTCGAGTCTTCAATCTTCACTGTTTTGCAGACCAAGTGCTTCCAGCATGAATACCACGATAAAAGCAGAAAGAAGCAACGCGTTGGAACATTAAAGCTTGTTGAACGTACTCGTCTTCATAGAAGATATCATGCCGAAATAATTTGTTGATGTCAGCTGCAGACATGTTGACAATCCACATCGGATCTAGCATGCGGAAGTTTTCCTGATCTTTAAAGACAATAATTGCTTCATGCGTATCCGAATCGTAACACCATAACTGCATATTCTCCAAGAAATTCTGTTTCATCGGCATCAGCGGAATTTTATCCATGACTTTTGGTGGCTGATAGATTAACTTGTATCGGCCTGTGTTAGTCTCTGGATCTAGCGTATACTTGATCTGCTGATAGACCGGAAACTGCAGCTTATAAAGTTTATCTTCCCACCCATTTCGACGATTGAACCTCAATCTCTTTTCGAACAACGTTGCTCCACCATAGTTTGAGCGATTGATCAGTTTCAACTTTGTTAATGCAGTAACGTCATAGAATGGCAGAGATGTAATACTCAGCAACGAATTAAAATACTGGATGCCATGTTTGCGCTTGATGGCCATACAGTGAATATCCGGCACGAACATCCAGCTGAGTATCTTTCCATGCGGCTTTTCTTTTATGTACTTCATGTAATCAACTTGCACTTCCGGAGGAGATGGTTTCTCGATCTTCGACAAAAAATTCTCTCCATTCTTGAAACTCGTCTTTCGGATCGTCTGAAGGATCACGTTTGTTAAATTGCTCGTTGATGTCTTCAAGATTCTTTTTCAGCCATTCTTCATCGAATGGATCAAACTCCATTCTGTCAGCTCGAAAATAAGTTGATTTACTCGATTCACCTTCAAAGACTATTTCTTCCAGATTCTCGGTGTCCTCTGTTTCTGGTTCAATTGGCATTTGATCAATCACAGCATCATCAACTGTTTTCATTTCTTCCAAAGCTAGTTTCTGTTCATATGATAAGTCTTCCACCAATTCTCCTTCTTCTAAAAGTTCTCCAGATACAGGATGTACAACCTGTAAGGCAATATCAGACGAGCTAAGAACATTAGAAGTACCAGCCATGTCGCTTTCAACATAGGAACTTTCGAGTATTCTCATCAATTCTTCTTGTACACCACTAGAAGTTCCTTGCGTAGATTCGATCGCTGGCGGCTGAACAACAACGATTGCAGAAGATGTAGCGGTTGTCGGCTGCTGTGATGTAGTAGAAGGATCAGGATTACCTTGATCTTCAGGATCGTCATCCCTTTTCTTCATGATTTCTTGTTGTTTACATCGATCCTCCCACAAAGTAGCAACCTGACTTCGAAGAAACTCATAGCCAGCATTTATCTTCTTAGCTCCCTCAAGTATCGTTGTATTTCGTGAGTCGTACCATTCTTTCATGACGTCACATCTTCCTTTAAGATCTTCAGCCAACTTTCGAAGAATAGAACTGCTTCTCTCTCTCTCTTCATCTGCAGCTTTCAAACGGACGTTTTCAGCTTTAAGTTGATCAATCTCAGCTTGTTGGCGTTGTATTACAGCTTGTTGTTCACCAACAGTGGACTTCAACTGATCTATGTCCACCTGATGACTGATCTGATCATTTTTCGTGATCCTACTGAAATCAGTCTGTCTCTGAATTCGATCTGCAACCGCTTCAAGTTGCATGAATAGAAAGTTATTCTTCTCGTCTTGAGACATTTCCGAGAATATCCTTTGACGGTCAGCACTAGGCTGAGAAGTAGTTGCTCTAATTGCTTCAGCCATTGATCTTTGTGGAACAGCCTGAGGAGTTATTGTTGGAGTTTCCGCAGCTGAAGACACCACAGGAGGCTCTTGAGGAACAGATTGCCGAGCCGTGGTTCTCAAGTATTTTCTAGCTTTCTTCTTCTTCTGATGTTCAGCAGCTTTCTCAGCTTTCCTTTTCTTTAAACATTCCGCTTCAGAATCAGAAGGAACGTATTCTGGATCATCTTCCTGTCGAATCTTCCTGTATCTTTTAACACCACGTTCATTGAGATACATTTCGTATCCAGGTTCGATTAGATGATCATCATCAGAATCAGAATCAGCCTCGTCATCACCACCTGCTGATGTATCACCTGCTGATACACCACCTGCTGATGTACCACCCACTGATGTACCACCAGTTGTACCAACACTAGATGCACCAACGGCACCTGTATCGCCACCATCATCACCTTCATCATCACTCTCCGACATATCCGAATCAGTTGGATCTAGACCAAACTTTTCACTCATTCTTCTTTTCAACTTCGGCTCTTCGTCATCGGATTGGCTGTCATTGTGACGCCATTTATTATCTTCAGGAGCAACATAGGCAGTATTTCCTAGCGCACCGATCAACTTTCTTGGAGGATCGCTTTCTTTGTATCTTTTGTGTGCAAGATTCTTGATTATCCTTAATGAATTGAAGTTCATCGCTTCTATCTTCAGAATATCGTTGTCGGCTTTAGGAAGACCAGGATGTTGAACATTCATAATCATTTAAAGAAACCGCGGATACATCCAGAACTTGTTACCGGTTATTCTGCTTCCAATTCTCGTCATATTTTCCTTCATATTTGCGAAGAGGTACTTTGAGATGCTAAACGGTTTGTTTAGCACCAACGCCACCATAAAACCAACTAGATCATTGCCAGCCATATCATATCCGGCACGTCTATTGCTAAGGCACTGAATGAGAACATGTAGCAGAAACTTGTAGCGTAACGGCAGATCACCCTTGTTGATTTGAGTGCTGAAGATGTCTCCTGTACACTTCATTCGTAACAAGCAGCCTCGTGTACACATGATAGGAATAGAATCTAGAGCGTCCGGATGGTCTTGTAGTTGTAACACTTCGTTCAGGATATCGGGAGAGACTATAACATCCAAATTGTTCACACGGCCCCTAATAACATCCTTTGCATCCACTTGCACAACGCTTGCGGAATCCTAGAACGCTTTGATAAGAGACTTGTAAACCAGCGTCGAGAAAGTGACAGCATAATTTATCCGCGACTCCTTGATCCATTTCGTGATATCTTTCAGTTCAGCGAGCTTTTCTTCCGGATCCAGATAAGCGATTTGATTATGACGCTTTTCAGACATAATCTCCTCTTCCGTCTTGTTCTCCTTCTTTGTTACGGGTTTCCGTTTGCCTTCTTTCGGTGCCATCTGTATATGAAAAACGTCCACAATAAGTCACTAAGTCATAATAAGTGTATTAGACGTATTTACAAACATGTTTGAACTTCAAATGGACATTAAACACATAATTACACACTTTCTGTGAACAAGCACCATACTGAAAATTTCACTAAGGCATGGACGACGAAACAGAATGTCTTCGACGAAACAGAATGGTGTACGACGAAACAGAATTGACAGTTGACCAGCTCCGATTCGTTGACCATTTTGTTTCGTCGATCAGTTCCTCGACGAAACGGAATATTTTGTTTCGTTGACCAGTTGTTCGACGAAACAGATTCATTTCGTTTTGTTGACTGTTTGTTTCACCGACAGTTTGTTTCGCCGTAGTTAGGGTTTTGATCAATTTGGGTGTTTCGCCGTACTGGGTTTGAACGAAGAACAGATCATGACAACTTAAAACCGTTACTTGCTTAACCCAACCCAAGTAGGAAAACATACCCAAAATCTAATGTGGATGTGATTTCCGGTCAAAAATCCGTTTACAACGGTAAACCCACCACAAACAACAATCCCCTGTTTTTGTTACATAAACCCAAACCCAAATCAAGGCAAACAAACATACATAAACCCTAAATACAATTGTTATTGATAGAAACCAAGACAAGTTCAACACCAAATCATAAAATATCAAAGAAAATAAGATCTTCGAGGGTCTCCGAGGGTTTCCGACAAAACCAACGGTGCAATATTGTTAAAACCATGAACATGAACATTTTTGTACCTTTGAATTTTGCAAGATTTCAAGGTAAAATGATGATTTTAAGTGATGGTGAATGGATATGGTGAAGGGGTATGGCAGAGTGTTTGGAGAAGATGAACAATCAAGTGGTTTGAAAAATGAGGACAAGTCTGACAGTTGGGACCCTTATACACCAACTCACTCGACGAAACAGATATCTCGACGAAACGGGATATGGGCCTCGACGAAACAGATAGTTGGGCTGGACTTGGGCTGTGAAATTAAGCCCACGACGAAACAAGGATTGGGCCATTCCGTTTCGTCATAACCTCGACGAAACGGACTGTTTCATCGATAACAAAACTGGTTTGACCAATGTTGACACTTTGACTTTTGACCAAGCTGTTTCGTCGATACCAATCTGTTTCGTCGACCATACTTTTGATTCGTCGACAACATATTTTAAAAACACTAAGGCATGAAAATTTTGCAACTGAACAAATTTTGATAAAGTTGAACACTTTTCCATTTTGTTTGAGGTTTCAAATGCAAGGACGTTTTATGAAGTAGGTTTCAGGCTTCCGGCAGAAAACACCAAGCAACAACTTCGGCTTAACCAAAAACGGACTTTACAAACTAAACTAAAAACGAATTTAAAGCGCGGAAAACTAAATGAAAAGTAGTTGAAGGAAATAAACAACTGTACAAATGCAACTTTTTGCGAGTTTCAAGGATAAGGAATCATACCAGCTTACGGTCTTAGTCAACATGATTTTGATTTTCTGTTCAAAGCTCTGAATAAGTATACTACCTCGATTATCGGTATTGTTGTCCACATAAACTCAAGCTTATCAAACGTAATCACAATTAGGAGATACGATTTACGGTAAGGATTATACTTACAAGTCGATGTCAATCTACTCACGACACATTCCCGTATCAAGGTATGCGTGAGAGTTCATCTTACCGGTGAATATACCGATTATCATCTGTTTGACCGTATAAAGATGTGAGATACTCACTTATTTTGATTTGAAAACAAGCCCTATGTGATAGAATCACTTATTAATGAGGGACTTGATTTTCGATGCATGAGGGCACAGGAGCAAGTCCGTGAACAGGTCAGTACTTTCGTACAGCAGAGAGACGAACTTGACTCCCGGATAAATGTGATATTTTATCACTTATTTTGAGGGACTGTGATTGTTGATCACTTATTGAGGTCGAATGCAATATGTACACGTATGTATGGTACCATGGAAGATCTAGACTTGCGTCCCCGTTATTATTCGGTAAAAGATACAACCATGATACCCAGATGATAAGCAGCATAAAGACCGGATATCTCAGAACCTCGGCAATCTATTAAACGAAATTTCGGTACCAAGACCATATGCCAATGAATGGTTCCCACCTGACTTGAAGTCTGTTAGGTTTGTATCATCCTGCATATTTTAGTTTGATTGTAAGCCCACCGATACATCGTTAGTAGAGATACTTATCATTTATTTAACATTTTTGAATACGTTGACCGACCACACCAGTGAATATCATCATCTTCCAATTTCCAAGAAACTCATTTTTGGTTTTCTAATTTTTTTTTGAATTTTTCAATTTTTTTCAATTTTTTTTAATTTTTGAATTTTTCAAACGAAAAGATAGAACGTAAAGACATTTTTTTGATTTTTTTTTAATTTTTCAATGTTTTTGTATTTTCTTGAGATTTTCTCCCCCTAAAATACTAAAAGGTTACAAAAATGAAAATATTTTTGTATTTTTAGAGTTTTGAAAGAAAATATTTACAAAAACGATTAGCCAAAGAAGTTTACTCAGGTATCACCTTAATGCCATTGACCAAAAGTAGATAATCAAAACGTGATTTATCGAAAGCTTTTGTAAATAGGTTGGCACGTTGGTGATCGGTGGTGACATGAACGACATCGATTAATCTTTTGTCAAAACAATCACGTATGAAGTGATATTTAATTTCGATGTGTTTGGTCTTGGAATGCTGCACAAGATTTCTAGTGATCTGTAAGGCAGCATTGTTATCAACAAAAATAGGAGTAGACAGGAATTCAAAACCGTAGTCGCGCATTTGTTGTTGTATCCACAAGACTTGGGAGCAACAACTGGAGGCAGCAATGTATTCTGCTTCACAAGTTGATGTAGCAACACACGTTTGCTTCTTGCACTGTCACGTAACCAGGCGATTTCCTAAGAATTGACATCCTGCTGTTGTTGATTTGCCATCAATTTTGCAACCACCGAAATCAGAATCACTGTATGCAGTCAAGTCAAAGCTATCATCCCTAGGGTACCAAAGACCGGTGTCTGGGCATCCCTTTAAATAGCGAAAAATCCTTTTAACAGCTGACAAATGAGAGGCCTTCGGGTTGGCTTGATATCTTGCAAGCAGGCACGTTGGATACATAATGTCAGGCCTTGAAGCAGTGAGATACATGAGAGATCCGATCATAGCGCGATAGTATGAAGAGTTGATGCTTTCACCCTTCAAATCCGGAGTAATCCCGTGATTCTGCGGAAGTGGGGTACCAATGGGCGTTGCATCTGACATCTGGAACCGGCTCAAGATGTCACCAACATATTTAGTCTGATGAATGAATATCCCAGACTCGGTTTGTTGAACTTGTAGGCCCAAAAAGAAATTCATCTCCCCCCATAGCGCTCATCTCGAACTTTTCCTGCATAATACGTTCGAATTGCCTGCACAAAGAATCATTAGTAGAACCAAATATGATATCAGCAACGTATACCTATACCAACAGAAGATCTCCATCTTGTTCTTTGATAAAGAGAGTGCAATCAATAAGACCTCGTCGAAATCCATTCTCCAGAAGATAGTTGGATAAGGTTGCGTACCAAGCTCTAGGTGCTTGATATAAACCATAAAGAGCTTTGTTGAGCAACCAGACCCGATCGGGGTGAATTGGATCTTCAAAACCTGGAGGCTGTTCGACGTACACCTCTTCTTGAACTATCCCATGAAGAAAAGCACTTTTGACATCCATCTGGAAGACTTTGAATCCTTTGAAAGAAGCATAAGCTAGAAAGATCCGAATAGCTTCCAGACGTGCAACAGGTGCATAAACTTCATTTTAGTCAATGCCTTCAATCTGGCGAAAACCTTGAACCACCAGTGTCGCCTTGTTACGAATAACTACTCCATGATCGTCCTTTTTGCATTTAAAAACCCAGCGAGTGCCAATTTTCTTGTAATTTTCTGGCTTTTCAACAAGCTTCCAAACACCTAGCTTTTGAAATTGCTGCAGCTCGTCATGCATGGCTTCAACCCAAGCATTATCCTTTAATGCTTCCTTCCAAGATTTCGGTTCTTCTTGTGAAACGTAACACGCGAAGGACCAGTCATTTTGAAGACCAGATTCTCTAATGGCTGAATATAAACCAGCATTTTGGTTATTTCTCAGCTGATTACGCGTCTGCACACCGCGTTGGACATCTCCTATAATGTTCTGCTGAGGATGGGTATCATGAATCCTCATTTCAGGATTTTCAGGAATACGAGCATTGATACCCAAATTGTTAAGATTAAGATCAACAACCAACTCCACACCGGGAATATGTGTAGAAGTGGATGCATTCCCTTCAGTAGTATCTACATTCTGCACATAAGGAGTTTCCAAAGAAGCACCTTGAACAGGAGCAACTAGAGCTGAAGATCCTTCTGCCGCATCATGATATTCATCATCTTCCGATGACTCATTGTAATCAGTAGCATCTTCAAATACCTCATTTTGTACTGTATTGTTAACTGAATTAGAACCTTGGGGGTTAACAATAACAGGTCTAACCAATGGTGAACCAGCAGCGTTGTCACTGTCGAATAACATTCTAGCAGCTGCAGATTCTTCGTCAAAGGTTGGCAGATTAAAGGAGTCAAATAGTCCATCATAATGGAACATCCAAGGATCACCCAGAGCTCTAACAGGACTTGTGTACCTTTGAACCCTTACTTCACTCCATATTTCAATCTTTTTGGTTGCCAGATTCCATACACGAAAATTTGGAGTTGCATATCCAAGGAAGAAACCATCGATAGCTTTTGCGCCAAACTTTCCATCCGGCTCAATCATAGTACATGGAGCGCCAAACGGTTCTAAGTAAGAAAGGTCCGGTTTCCTTTTCTGTAGAAGTTCGAAACAAGTTTTGCCATGCCTTTTAACTGTAAGAACTCGGTTTAATGTGTAGCAAGCAGTCGACACAGCCTCCCCCCAGAATTGAACAGGGAGTTCCGACTCTACCAACATTGTTCTTGCAGTTTCAATTATCGTCCGATTCTTCCTCTCCGCGACACCGTTTTGTTGTGGAGTGTAGCGAGAACTGTATTCATGAAGAATGCCCTTAGAAGTACAGAACTCATCCATCACATGATTCTTGAACTCCGTTCCATTGTCGCTTCTGATCCTCTTAACTTTCAACGTGTAGAGATTCTCCAACATTGTAAGAAGATCTTTGAGGATGGCAGGAGTATCACTCTTGTGTGCCATAAAAGATACCCAAGAAAATCTAGAATAATCGTCAGTAACCACTAGACAGTAAGCATCCCCGAATGTAGTCTTGTGTTTCATAGGTCCAAACAGGTCCATATGAAGACGTTCGAGAGGCATGCTAACAGTGTTGATTTTCTTCAAAGGGTGAGACTTCTTTGTTTGCTTCCCTTTCTGGCACGAAACACAGATATCTTGTAGATGAAAACTTCTCATAGGCACACCATTCACAAGATTGTTTTTCACCAAATGGTTCATCTTCCTCAAGTGAATGTGCCCCATTCTTCTGTGCCAAGATATAGACTCCTTCTCTGTGGCTTTTGAGACAAAACAAGTGACTTGTGCAGATGTTGTAATCGCTTGGCTCATATCAAGAATATACAGATCATTAACTCTTGGAGCCGATAAGAGAATCCATTCTTTAGGAATTTTGAAACCAGGTTTAAGCACATAACAACCGACATCATCAAAATGAACGGTGAACTTTTTATCGCAGATCTGTGACACACTGAGAAGATTATGATCAATTTGACGAACACAATTGATCTTATCAAAACATACAACACCATTGGAGATCATTCCTTCTCCAGTGATGTATCCGCCTTTGTCTCCCACAAATGCGACATAGCCTCCTCTATTATTTCTCACATCATATAGAAGCCGTAAGTCGCCTGTCATGTGCCTCCTGGAACATCCTGCACATATCATTCAAAGATCAGTTGAGGATGGGGACCCAAGCCTTAGTGGTCTTGGGTCGTCCCTGAGCATCACGAAAAGTGATCTAAATTTCTTGATGATTTTCAAAAACAGCAGCTCCCCCTGAACTATCACCCGTCTTAGGTTTCCAAGTTTGTTTTTGTTTACCAGATTGAGTGTTGTAAACAGATTTTGAAGCTTCTGGTTTTAATGGTTGTGAAACACTTGGTTCCCTTTTACTGTTTTGACTTCAGATTTTAAGGCCTTTTCAACAGCTTTGATGTTCTTACGTCGTTGTTTCGTTTCTTATTCTTTAACAGTTCGTTTATCATGTTTTGGTGAAACAGGACGACGTTGAGGGTGAACCTTTTCAGGTGGTGCTTTCTCAACAAATTTATCTTTTGGAGTGTTTGTGCAGTTCTTAATGATATGCCCAAACTCCCCACATTTAAAACATGTTCTCCTTTCCACAAACTTAGGAGAATCTGATTGACCAACAGATGTCGAACCCGTAGAACCTGAGGTACTTGCTTTCTCATCACACCCGTTTGTATGTTGAGTGTAATTGTTTTGACTGTTACGTTTTAAAATCTTGACTTGTTGTACAAAATTGGTGTTTGATTTGTTTTCAAAAGTCTCAATTTTATCTGTACCCTTTGATGCTACAAATTTGACATTAGTGTTTTTCTTCTGATAACGAGCTCCTTTTGTTTCAAATTTTGATTGAGAAACGTTAGGCTTTTGAGCTCGCCTTTCTGGTTGTTTACCCTTAGAAGCAATAGGTTGTTGCTTTGTTGGTGGTTTTTGATTTCCAAATTGTTTTCTAATCTCAGCTTTTGGAATTGGATCACATTGAGTTACAATGACTCCTGGAATTGTTTTTCCCAAAAACTTGTTTGTGTTATCTTCAAAAACTTTATCAATCGAAGATGGATTGACATTTTTAATTGGAAAATCGTGATCTGAATAGATTTTAGAATCACCAACCAAAGTGTACAACACATTATTACTCTTAATGGTAGACACAGATGTCTTGTCATTTTTGACAGGATCTATCACTTGTTTGACAACTGGTTGAACAGCAGGAGTATCAGGATTACAAAGAATATGATTTTCAAGTGGAATTTCTACTCCTTTCATCTTGTCAAGTGATTTATCCTGATCACTAACATCTGATTCTGATTCATCATCAGATGACTCATAGTCCTCAATGATTGGAGGACTTTGTTTCGTAGATGTTGAGGTTTCTGGTTGCTCAGATGATGTACTTGAAGAACTGTCCGGTTTGAACCCTAGGCCAGTAGAAAATTCCTCATAATCAAGAGGCACACTGGGTTCATACCGAGGCATATCCTCCTCATCAGGCATATGAGTATAATTATGTCTTAAAGGGGGAGGACACTTCTCATACCCTACGCCTTTCTCTTTTCCTTTCAGTTGTTGAACGTCAATGATGTGATCAAGCACAAATCGGGAGTTAGAATAACTTTCAAATTTTTGCTTGATAGCATCATGCTCGCATTTGGCAATGGCTAGTTCCTTTTTGGTTTCCTCAACAATGTTAATGTAATCATTAATGCTAACTTGTTTGTGATAAACAACTTTGTTCACTTCGGAAACACTTTTCTTTAAGGTTTCAATTACAGATTTAAATTCCGTTTCGTTTCGAACCAAAGCCATATTTGCCTCTTTGCACTTACACAGTTCAATAACTAAACTTTGATTATGACTATGAAGCTTTTCGGATTCAAGCTTCAAATCTGTACAAGACTTACAAACACTAGGAGCAGGAGTTTCAGAATTTACCTGACTCGTAGAGGCTGAGACATTTGCCATAAAGGCAGTTTGAAAAGAAAACGATCCATCTTCAGAGAAGAACTGTCACACCCCGATTTCCACGTGTCACCGGTGGGCCCGGTGTGGGGTACAGTGACGTAGTTGGCATCGTCATAGACAATCAACACAATATAATAATGCACAGCGGAAGCAGAATAGATACATTTCAACTTTTAAATAAATTGCAATACTAAATATCACAGTAGTTGAAACGGATCCACAGGCGGATCAAATAAAAATAAGATAAAATTGTTCAACAGTTATTTGTCGTCCGAGCTTGCGAGACTATAGTGGACGCTCTTAGGAAACAGCCAGCCTAGTTCGTATAGTACCTGCACTTAACCTTTTGGGAAAAATATGTCAGTTTACACTGGTAAATACAAATCGACTGACTCATTTTGAAAATGATTGAAAATTGATTTAAATGCACAAGGCATAAATATTTTTATTAACTTGGGATAATTATGCAATATAAACTTGTGAACGAATTACATGCACTCGTATCTTTGGTGGCCCGGGATCTACTGTCCGGGCTAAAGATTAAATGACACACCACATTAAAGAGTTATACACGCCGAGTGTACGCCTACACCCCGTGCTCTGGTCGTGGCCATCTCGTAAGATAATGCCAAGGATATCCGGGACACGGTCAATAACCCCCCAAAGCCTAAAGTAAGACAAGACTGTTTAAACGAGTCGCACAAGCTATTCAAGACTGTACACCCATAAGGTGCAGGACTTGTGCGCCCGATCAAGCGGTATTTTAAATACCGTACCCCAAGCCCGTATAGGGAAAATAAGTCAAAATGTATTTACCTGAGCAAGTATGTAACACAACCGGTAAGTGTGGTAGCTTTTACTGGGCCTCCTAATCTGGAACAAAGGTTTATAATAACCTATTAGATTTCTAACGGGTCTTTTATTTAAGCCTAAGCTTTGACCGTTAGTTTTAAGGACGATACGGTACAAGCGCACGATTAAGCGAAAGACCGGATAGAATGTGATTTAGACCCGACAAGTTTGAATACTTGTATAATATGGGTATACTAAATACATTCTGGATTTTGAAACAAAAATGATAACGTTTGACCCGTTTCGGTCAATTTACGCAAACTAGTTACGTAAACCGAACCGAACGCAAAAAGGGCGTCACGGGTAGCCAAAAGAGTCAAATGCAAGTTCCCAGAGATAATATGCTTTAAATACAATGTAACATCAGTAAGTCATGTTCTATTATGCACCGAATAGTTTTAAACTCAATTTATGCCTTAGAAGGGCATTTTGGTCATTTAAAAGATTATAAAAGAGTCAAATTAGAAATCTGAGTTTCGGGTCTGGTTTATACAGTAAATATACTTCATTTAACATATTATAACAGTAGGGTATGACCCATATACCAAACTTAACATTTAAAATCAAACTATGCACCGTAGGGGTATTTTAGTAATTTCACAAGGGCTAAGAATGCCAAACTGGAAATCTGAGTTCATATACTTATTATACTTACTGTTATTATATGAAAATATGCTAATTACATCAGTAGGTATAAGTCTTATATGTTTAAAATGAGTATGACGCTTACTATGCGTTAAAAATGCTTAAAATGCGATTTAACGCCGTTTCCGGGTTTTCAAAATAAATCTGAGATTTTTATATTTCCAGAATACTTAAAATAATCTATTTAACATATAAAATCAGTAGGAAAAAGTTTCGGGTCAAAAGAATGCATAAAACTCATTTTATGGCCTAAACGGTCAAAACCGACATAAACCGAAATAACTTAGCGATCTAAGATCCGATCAGCCAAAAATTAAATAAAAATCATCTAAAATCCCAAAATATTATATAACATCAGTGGGTAAAAAGTTTTGTATCAAAACGTGGCCTGAAATGGGTTATATGCGAAAAGGGCCGTTTATGTAACTTAAGAACATAGTTTTACGCTAATGGTCATAACTCAAAATCTGGACCACCAACTGATCCGAAATTTTCGGTGCAAGTTTATATATTAGAAATAAAGATTTCTATTCTTTCACTTTTCCAAAAATCACGTTTTATATCAAAGAGGGCAAAATAGTCAACTTTTAAGCATAATCGGAAACATGCAAATGAATCGGCTAAGTATAGACTCAAACAACAAAAATTCCAGAGAGTTTTACTAAAATAAAAATGGTCAAAAATACTCTCCAATACAGATCTCAAACATGCATGTACGAATCCGAATCGATAGTCTACGAAATAGTCGTTTTACAAGACTTTCGGTTCCGATTCGTATCTATACTAAAGATTGTCGAGTTGATCATTGTAAAACACATTCTTATATTCATTATAAAGCTATTTATGATGATCAAACAGATTGCACGTCCTTTACATTACCATTTAAGCTATTTTTCACAAAAACCATTTCTGTTGACTTTTTAAGAAAGCCTTTGACTCGACAATTAGCATGCAATAAGTGGGAATCAGAGAATACCCTTTTGAGGGTTTGTTTCCCACATAAATACCAACATATATCTGGTTTCAATTTGAGAAATGACTGAGTAAATCTCGTTTAATCAGAAAGTCAAAGTATAAGAACAACCAGTTTGACTTTTACTAATAATCGATGCAAGAACGAGTTAGAGACTGAATTAGGAGCTTACAAAGGTCCTATTGATGCTTAGATAACACTAGGAATCGGTCTTGATGTTCAGATTAGCTCCAGAAGTCTGCCTTGAAGGTTCTTGAGAGTTGAGAGCTTCTTGTTACTATCACAAGTTCTTGAGAAATGAGTGAATGATCTGATTTTAAGTGGAAATCAGATGTTATAGTGAATTCTCAGTAGGCAAGGCATGCATGGGCTCTCATTGGTGATTTATGGAGGTGATACCACCTGGTTACCACTTCAAATTTAGACCAGAATTGCAATTTTCGCGAATTTATGTTACTGGCAGTCCCACGCGGCCCGCTTGGGTCAGTCCAGGCGGGTCGCCTGACCCCTGATCAGCCAAACTATTTTCAATCTTGACAGCTTTGGTCCCTGAACTTGCACGCGATGTTTCGGCTGCTTATTTTGACTCGTAAACCCCCAAACTTGGTTTTTAAGAACCTTAGGACATTTACCAACATGGTAATGTCCTCGGATAACTTTGCGCTCAACCGAAAAGCCATGAAATTCGACGTTGACGCTTTTAGTCCCTTAAGTACGGTTTTGGCCATAACTTTCTCATACGTTGACGAAACTTCATGAAATTTTTACCACATATTCTAGTGAGTATATTTTAGCTTTACAAAGCTTCAGGTCTGCCAAAAGTTCACTCAGAGGTATAAATTGAACATGTTGACACTTTTGGCCCCTATAGTTTACAATACTTCACTTTTGTGCAATTCCCGCGTCGTATGATCCATGAACCACCCGTTTAAGGTTATAAACATTATGTAGGGTTATCATAGAGTCTATTTATCCATTGTTGACACTTTGGACCCTTACGTTCCATAGTTTTCACTGTTGGTCACTTTTAGTCCCTCTAAAGTTT
This sequence comes from Helianthus annuus, assembly GCF_002127325.2. Classification (NCBI taxonomy): domain Eukaryota; kingdom Viridiplantae; phylum Streptophyta; class Magnoliopsida; order Asterales; family Asteraceae; genus Helianthus; species Helianthus annuus. Next base: position 11,025,243 of record NC_035434.2, read on the forward strand.
GTTTTCACATACCGGAACCTTATGACACGTGTCAAGACATTATTGGACGGAATTTTTCGAGGTGTTACATCCTCACCCCCTTAAAAGAAATCTCGTCCCCGAGATTTACTGAAAAAAATGGGGATATTTCTCTTGCATCGTGGATTCCACTTCCCACGTGTATTCGGGACCTCTACGGGCATCTCATTTGACCTTTACAATAGGTATGTATTTCCTTCGAAGCTTTTTCACCTGTCGATCCTCGATCGACAAAGGTTTTTCTACGAATTTCAGACTCTCGTCTATGTGTATATCTGTATGCGGTATAACCAGTGAATCGTCAGCGAGACACTTCTTCAAATTACAGATGTGGAACACATTATGAATAGCACTAAGCTCTTCAGGCAAGTTTAACTTGTAAGCGACTGACCCGACACGTTCGATAATCTCGAAAGGTCCTATATATCTCGGGCTTAGCTTGCCTTTCTTTCCAAATCGCATCACACCCTTCCAGGGCGATACTTTAAGCAATACTTTATCACCTACATCGAAGTGAAAATCTTTGCGCTTAGGATCCGCATAACTTTTCTGCCTATCTCTGGCAGCTTTCAAACGATCGCGAATCTGAACGATCTTGTCCATCGTCTCAAAAACGATATCTGGTCCTGATAGTTGGACTTCTCCAACTTCTGCCCAACAAATGGGCGATCTACACTTTCTACCGTATAGGGCCTCAAAAGGCGCAGCCTTTATGCTGGAATGGTAGCTATTGTTGTAGGAGAATTCAATCAGTGGTAGGTTCTTATCCCAACTACCACCCAAGTCGATCGCACATGCACGAAGCATGTCTTCCAAAGTTTGAATAGTACGCTCACTCTGACCATCGGTCTGAGGATGATAGGCCGTACTAAAATTCAAACGAGTGCCCAACGACTGTTGGAAACTCTTCCAAAAATGCGACGTATATCTAGTATCTCTATCAGAGATAATAGATATGGGTATACCATGTAACGCTACAATCTTATCGACGTATAATTGAGCTAACATATCGGAGCTATACGTTTCCTTGATGGGTAGAAAATGGGCTGACTTAGTCAGTCTATCTACTATGACCCATATGGTATCATTTCCCTTTTTCGTCTTCAGCAACTTGGTGATGAAATCCATTGTCACCATTTCCCATTTCCATTTGGGAATTTCAGGTTGTTGAAGCAAACCTGACGGCTTCTGATGCTCGGCCTTGACTTGCGCACAAGTCAAGCATTTAGCTACATGCTCAGCTACTGACTTTTTCAAACCAATCCACCAGTAGTTTGCTTTCAAATCCTGGTACATCTTATCAGCTCCAGGATGAACGGAATATTTAGAGCTGTGGGCTTCTTGGAGGATAACATCCCGAAGTCCTCCATAAACCGGAACCCATATTCGTCCGTTTAGTCGTAGCATTCCATCTTTGTCATAGGATAACTGCTCCTCAGTTACTCCTAACTTTTCTGCAGGATAGTTAGCTTCCAGCACAGCTTCCTTCTGTGCAGCTAACACCCTTTCATTCAAATTATTTCTTATCTCAATGCGCTTGGCATTGATTCTGATCGGTTTCACCCTTTCCTTTCTGCTTAAGGCGTCGGCAACCACATTTGCCTTGCCTGGATGGTATCTTATCTCACAGTCATAGTCATTTAAAGTTTCCATCCATCGCCTTTGACGCATGTTCAATTCCTTCTGATTGAACAAGTGTTGAAGACTCTTGTGATCTGAATATATTATGCACTTGGTTCCATACAAGTAATGTCTCCATAGCTTCAAAGCAAATACAACTGCACCCAATTCCAAGTCGTGGGTGGTGTAGTTCTTCTCGTGCACCTTGAGCTGGCGAGAAGCGTAGGCAATGACTTTGCCTTTCTGCATGAGTACACAGCCCATGCTAGTATGTGATGCATCACAATACACCACAAATTCTTCAATACCATCGGGCAATGTCAACACTGGAGCATTGCTCAACTTTTTCTTCAAAATTTCGAAGGATTCCTGCTGCTTAGGGCCCCAATCAAACTTAATCTTCTTACGAGTCAACGAAGTTAGGGGCGCAACAATTCTTGAAAAGTTCTCAATAAATCGCCTATAGTATCCTGCCAATCCAAGGAAACTGCGAATCTCGGTAGGAGTCTTCGGCTCCTGCCAGTTCATGACTGCTTCTACTTTAGCGGGATCTACTTGGATACCACGCTCGCTTACCACATGTCCAAGGAATTAGACTTCTCGAAGCCAAAATTCACACTTCGAAAATTTGGCGTAAAGCTTCTCTTGACGCAGAAGTTTGAGAATACAACGAAGGTGTTTCTCATGGTCGGCTTGGCTCTTAGAGTAGATAAGGATGTCATCAATAAAGACGATGACGAACTTATCTAAATAAGGCTTGCAGACGCGATTCATGAGATCCATGAACGCGGCTGGTGCGTTTGTGAGCCCAAAAGGCATCACTAGGAACTCGTAATATCCATAACGAGTCCTAAACGCTGTCTTGTGTACGTCTTCTTCCTTGACTTTCAACTGATGATAACCTGACCTCAGGTCGATCTTGGAGAAATAACTTGCTCCTTGCAACTGATCGAACAGATCATCGATCCTGGGTAACGGATACCTATTCTTGATAGTGACCTTGTTAAGCTCACGGTAATCGATGCACAGACGCATCGATCCATCCTTCTTCTTAACGAACAAGATTGGTGCTCCCCAAGGAGACGAGCTAGGTCTAATAAAACCTTTAGCTAACAAATCATCCAACTGCGTCCTCAACTCCTTCATCTCCGTTGGTGCCAATCTGTATGGTGCTCTTGCTACAGGCGCTGCGCCTGGAATGATGTCTATTCGAAACTCCACTTGCCTATCTGGTGGCAAACCAGGTAGCTCTTCAGGGAATACCTCAGGATATTCTGAGATAACAGGGATATCCTCAATCTTCGGCTTCGGCTCATCAATGGTAACTTGTGCCATATAAATGACACATCCTTTCTGCATGCATCTGGATGCCTTGAGCATGGACACTTGCTCCGGCAATCCATGATGGGTATCTCCTTGAATAGTAAGTGACTCACCAGACGGAGTCTTCACTATCACCTGCTTTCTATTGCACAGAATCTGGGCTTGGTTACTTGACAACCAATCCATGCCTATCACTATATCAAATCCAGCTAGCTTAAAGGGAAGCAAGGATAACGGGAAAGAATGATTCCTAATGGATATAACACATCCATCTAGAACAGTCGAGGCGGTTTCTATGGTTCCATCGGCTAATTCCACCTCATATTTCACACTTAAGGTTTTAACAGGAAGGTTCAACAATTTACAGAACTTATCATCTACAAACGACTTATCGGCTCCTGAATCAAACAAGACTCTAGCAAAAACATCATTTACAAGAAACGTACCTGTAATGACGTTGTCGTCAAGGACTGCTTCCTTGGCGTCCATTCTGAAGACTCTCGCATTAGTCTTCTTCCCATCATCTGCTTTCTTCGCATTCTTTGGGCAGTTTGGCCGAATGTGCCCCTTCTCGTTGCAACCAAAACAAGTTGCATTCTTCATTTTCTTGCAATCCACAGCTTTATGATCTGTGGACTTGCAGATCCCACAACGTTTCTCGAAAGACTGGGATTTTGCTTCCAAACGACACTTCCCAAAATGGTGTCTTTTGCAGTTCTTGCATCTGGGTTTTTCACCCGACTGATCTCCTTTCTTGAACCCCGACCCTTTCCTATGGTCGTTGTTTCCCTTGTGTCGTTTCTCAGATCTTCGTGAGGTGTCATCCTCACGTTTCCTTTTGTTCTCCTCTGAGCTCTTCATAGCTCTCAATCTGACAACATCTTGAGTGAGGGAGAGGGATAGATCAGCTACGGATCTAAATGTCGTAGGCCTTGAAGCCTTGACGCTTGCCTTTATCTCCGGTGCCAGACCCCCAATAAATCGAGCAATTCTTCGCGGCTCCGGGGTCACCAGATAAGGCACTAACCGAGATAAAGTGTTGAACGTAGTAAGATACGCTTGACAATCGAGGTTCTTCATAACCAGAGATACAAAATCCGATTCAATTCTCTCAACCTCATGCTGCGGGCAGAAGTTCTCCTTGATCAGGGCCACAAACTGTTCCCATGACAAACCGTACAGTGTGGCCTTACCGGCAGCTTGTAGAAGTGACTTCCACCATGCTAACGCATCTCCCTTGAACGACTGGGACACGTACTTCACGACGTCCCTATCAGCACACCCGCTGATATCAACCACAGTATCCATCTCATCGATCCACGTCATGCAATCTACTGCTCCTTTTTCCCCAGTAAAATCTCTGGGTATGCAAGATACGAAATATTTGTACGTACAGGACTTGCTGTGCGTATCAGGTTTCAGCTTGACTTCTTGCTTAGGAATACTGCTGTGGTTGGAGGAGTGATTATCATCCTCATCTTTCTTCGGCTCACTCTTTTTAGAAGGTGGCTTACTATGAGCCTCAGAATGAGTCTTGGGCTTTACGTGCGTTACTGTTCGGGTCCTACTCCGAGTACCGCTAGATTCCCTGAATTGCCTATCCATAGCTTTGGCAACAGCGTTATCTATCAGTGCTTGCAATTCTTCACCAGTGACGTGAATCCTGGTATTATCTGGGTGTTCTCCAGAATGACTGTTGGTTTCCTCTGATTTGGCCATTGTAGCTTTAAGCTACAATAAAGGACAAGGTCTAATTTAGAACCTAACAGTATGATCGTTCTAGACGATTTATTAACCATGGTATCAAGAACCTTAACAGTTAATTTAATAAATTTCATTCAGGCTCTTATTAGCAATCAAGGAATGAAAATATATATATTGGCATCATAGGCCTAGTCACTACGGACAGCTACTAAATTGTAAATTTAGATTTTTATAGGATTATAAATTGTATAATTAAACAAATAATCCTTTACTAGACAGAGGGTCATAAACCACAACTGCCACTATATGACATAGTCATAACCCGTAGGTATCAAGTCATTAATAGGCTTGTATACAGATATAATCTGTAGATAATTTATTAAAAAGGGTGGCTTGTGTGATTTTTTCAGATCACGCTTAGCCAGGAATGTTAACATGTTTTCAGATGTTAACAGGGAGTTGAATCTTTTCAACCAGGTTTTACCATCATGGCCAGGCCTGTTAATAAGGCATTCAAGCTAGGTTATACCTTACTAAGATTCTTATAAAATGGCAAATCAAATAAAAATTGATATTTTCCATTATTTAAATATTAACTTCATGCACATAAATAAAATGAGAAATTCAAATTAACCATTTCAAATTTTGAATAAAGTACTAGTACATCTTTGCCCTAAACGGGACTTTAATTCAAATAACATGAATAACATGCCCGCGCAGGGGCTAAACAAATAACAACAACAACAAACAAAAAAAAAAAAATAAACCCACGCAGGGGTTAACAGAACAATATACCCACGCAGGGGTAGAATAAAGGAAATATACCCACGCAGGGGTAGAATACAGGAATGGATGTCCACGCAGGGACATGAGTAAAAGAGCTAACAACAAAGGATTCAACGATCCTTCTTACTCTTACCCTTGAGCAAATCAAACATCTTCTTGAACATGCCATCGTTGCGTCGGCGATCAGCTCGCATCTCATGTTGTAAATCACGTCGTACATTGTTTATTCCTTGCAGGATTTCCTGAACCTGCGGCGGCGACATCATAGGTGCCGGCGGTGGTGGCTGGTACTGCTGTGGCTGCGATGGCTGCTGGTAGCCCTGCGGTGGGAAACCAAAAGCTGATGGTCCCGTAGCCCAGGGACTTCCAAATGTACTCTCCTGGTTGAGAGGGTTGTAGCCTGAGGCTAACCAATAGGGATCTCCCGTATAATCATAACCGGGAGGGAAAGTCGGCTCAAACGGGTTAAACTGCGCTGCGCTGGCGTAAGCCGGAATCGGCTCTCCGAAGTTCTGCGGCGGCAGAGGCGGAATCGGCGCAGAAGTGACCTCCGAAACGGGATGCGGAGACTCCCCCATCTCGGACTCCTCATGAAGAGGTGAGTAGCGGCTGCTACCAATGTGCGGAGGGGTACCAATGCGAATCCCTCCTCGCGTAGACATACGCGCATTCCTCCGTGGCCTCTGAGGCGGAGGTGGCAAAACTGGTGGTGGCGGTGGCGACGGAGTGATCACGTCGCGCCAGAGGGCCTCAGATAGGTCCTGCTGCAAGGGCGGCTGCTGAAGCTGCTGCTGCTGAGAGTGGTGCTGCGAGTGCACCGGCGAACCATGGCGAGACTGGAGCATCGGAGAGTTGTGGTGGCTGGGGGTGTAATACCAATCGTGCTGCCTGAACTTCTCCTCAAAGCTATCAACACCATTGTAGGGTGATCCCCTAAATGGTGACCCATCCGATATCTCGATAGGATGGTTGGGCGTACCTGACGGTGGCAGTGAAGGGTTCGTGTCCTCGTCAACCTCCATCTCGTGACCACCAGAGAAGTGGTCTTCCGGTCCTAGTGGGTTATGACCCACCGGCTCATCCAAGAAAGCGTCAGGGTTGTATAGGCCCTGATAAGCTGGTGCTGGGTAGTGGTGGGGTGACTGATGAAGAGGTATATAAGATCCATGGGAACCATGGGACCCATTTTCCGAGTGGGGCCCAAATGATTGGGGTAGTGATGGCGAAGTGCTCGCAGATACCGAGTGCCTGGCTGGCTCGGCAAATGATCTCCAAAGATCGTTGGCTGCGGTGTTGTGCGAAGCTGATGGAGCTCGCCTGTGTGAGGGTCCTGCCTCATGATCGTGCGATGTGGCGAATCCTCCTCGTCCTCGCATACGTGGCGGCATGATGAACCTGTCAAAAATTTAAACAAGTTGCACAACAAAATATATAAGACAAAGCTAGTAATAAAAATAATGATAAAATAAACGAAATGTCGAACATTTCCTAAGTTCTTTGTCTAGACTCGAAAATCGAGGATTGTGCAATTGTGTAACTGAGATTAAACACAAAAGACTAGTGTTTAATTCACTCAGCGTTGGCTCTGATACCAACCTGTCACACCCCGATTTCCACGTGTCACCGGTGGGCCCGGTGTGGGGTACAGTGACGTAGTTGGCATCGTCATAGACAATCAACACAATATAATAATGCACAGCGGAAGCAGAATAGATACATTTCAACTTTTAAATAAATTGCAATACTAAATATCACAGTAGTTGAAACGGATCCACAGGCGGATCAAATAAAAATAAGATAAAATTGTTCAACAGTTATTTGTCGTCCGAGCTTGCGAGACTATAGTGGACGCTCTTAGGAAACAGCCAGCCTAGTTCGTATAGTACCTGCACTTAACCTTTTGGGAAAAATACGTCAGTTTACACTGGTAAATACAAATCGACTGACTCATTTTGAAAATGATTGAAAATTGATTTAAATGCACAAGGCATAAATATTTTTATTAACTTGGGATAATTATGCAATATAAACTTGTGAACGAATTACATGCACTCGTATCTTTGGTGGCCCGGGATCTACTGTCCGGGCTAAAGATTAAATGACACACCACATTAAAGAGTTATACACGCCGAGTGTACGCCTACACCCCGTGCTCTGGTCGTGGCCATCTCGTAAGATAATGCCAAGGATATCCGGGACACGGTCAATAACCCCCCAAAGCCTAAAGTAAGACAAGACTGTTTAAACGAGTCGCACAAGCTATTCAAGACTGTACACCCATAAGGTGCAGGACTTGTGCGCCCGATCAAGCGGTATTTTAAATACCGTACCCCAAGCCCGTATAGGGAAAATAAGTCAAAATGTATTTACCTGAGCAAGTATGTAACACAACCGGTAAGTGTGGTAGCTTTTACTGGGCCTCCTAATCTGGAACAAAGGTTTATAATAACCTATTAGATTTCTAACGGGTCTTTTATTTAAGCCTAAGCTTTGACCGTTAGTTTTAAGGACGATACGGTACAAGCGCACGATTAAGCGAAAGACCGGATAGAATGTGATTTAGACCCGACAAGTTTGAATACTTGTATAATATGGGTATACTAAATACATTCTGGATTTTGAAACAAAAATGATAACGTTTGACCCGTTTCGGTCAATTTACGCAAACTAGTTACGTAAACCGAACCGAACGCAAAAAGGGCGTCACGGGTAGCCAAAAGAGTCAAATGCAAGTTCCCAGAGATAATATGCTTTAAATACAATGTAACATCAGTAAGTCATGTTCTATTATGCCCCGAATAGTTTTAAACTCAATTTATGCCTTAGAAGGGCATTTTGGTCATTTAAAAGATTATAAAAGAGTCAAATTAGAAATCTGAGTTTCGGGTCTGGTTTATACAGTAAATATACTTCATTTAACATATTATAACAGTAGGGTATGACCCATATACCAAACTTAACATTTAAAATCAAACTATGCACCGTAGGGGTATTTTAGTAATTTCACAAGGGCTAAGAATGCCAAAACTGGAAATCTGAGTTCATATACTTATACTTACTGTTATTATATGAAAATATGCTAATTACATCAGTAGGTATAAGTCTTATATGTTTAAAATGAGTATGACGCTTACTATGCGTTAAAAATGCTTAAAATGCGATTTAACGCCGTTTCCGGGTTTTCAAAATAAATCTGAGATTTTTATATTTCCAGAATACTTAAAATAATCTATTTAACATATAAAATCAGTAGGAAAAAGTTTCGGGTCAAAAGAATGCATAAAACTCATTTTATGGCCTAAACGGTCAAAACCGACATAAACCGAAATAACTTAGCGATCTAAGATCCGATCAGCCAAAAATTAAATAAAAATCATCTAAAATCCCAAAATATTATATAACATCAGTGGGTAAAAAGTTTTGTATCAAAACGTGGCCTGAAATGGGTTATATGCGAAAAGGGCCGTTTATGTAACTTAAGAACATAGTTTTACGCTAATGGTCATAACTCAAAATCTGGACCACCAACTGATCCGAAATTTTCGGTGCAAGTTTATATATTAGAAATAAAGATTTCTATTCTTTCACTTTTCCAAAAATCACGTTTTATATCTGTAGGTCCCTTTTCGCGGAGGATAACGAACCTAAACCTTGTTATACAAACCTACTAGCGAGTGCGGAATCCAAGCTAGTAAGCAAATCGGGATGAAGCAAGTATAGAAACAAACACACAAGAGTTCACCGATTAACACCACTGTATTAATACGTATGAAGGTTCCGGTTACAAGCACAATGTTTACAAACAGTTTGCAAACTCTCAAAGTGTGTGTGTGTGAGTTTCGGACAGAATGCTCTCAACTCTCTAACTTTCTGTCTGTCTCTCTAAGTGTGCATCACTGTCTCACACTACACTGCATGGGTATATATATACCCAGCCTATGATGTCTGGTCGAAGGATCCGATAGATGGTCCGAAGGATCATCTATCGAAGACAAGTCACTCGAAAGATCAGCAGGGACCTCGAAAGATCACCTTTCGAGGTCTAAGCATTCGAAGCATATCTTTCGTGGGGATCGAAGGATCCACATCATCCTTCGATCCCTTATCCTTCGACTCAGACACTTTACATTACAACATATTGGCCAAGTCAAACTAGGAGGATAGTTGACTTGGTCAACTTACAGACTAACTTAGGACATCGTTTATACACAGACCGAATACAGACAAAGTACAGACACAAGTGCACCAACAAACTCCCCCTTGGCTGTAGCTTTGTCTTTATCTTCTATAGTTGTAGACTCGTCTCGAACTTCGACGGTCTTTGGTCTTCGAGTTCCCAAAACTCTGATGTCCTTTCAAGTCTTCAATGTCGGAGGATCTTGAAAGTCTTCACGTCTTGAAAGCAGAGAGTGTATCAACAAACTACCCGTATCATATAGGAAGTGTGTTGACAAACTCCCCCTTAACATAAGCTCCCCCTTGAGTTATGCTCGTGAAATACTTTATCTTTATGAAGTGAGATCCTTGTGGTGTTGATGATGGCCAGTGGCAACTCGATCATCTTCATCTTTTGAGCGCCTTCTCGTCGTGTCTTTATTCCAAAGCTTGTCATTGACCATGTTCTCCTAGCCTTTAGAATCTGTACATGCAAGAAATCTAAACGCGTAATGAGAACAACTGCTTGGAATATAGTATAAACAAATGACACACGAATGACCATGTCATAATCAAACACCGTCCGACAGTTTGAAAGTTTAATAAATTTGTCAATTTTAGTCTTTAACTTTCAAAACATGCAAATTTCGACCGTTTATGAAGATTTAGTCAATTCGGTTTTCGTTCAGGTTTCAGGTAACGAAGACTCGAGCTCCAACATCGTACGATTGAAAATAAAGTAGAAAGAAAATCTTTTTGGCTTTTATAAAGTTTATATTAAAACACGCCTAAAATCTTTTTTGGTATTTTTGAAATTAAAAAACAACAATTTAAAATCCTTTGAGTGTTATCAAACGACATCACCGCTAATGTCGTGCTGATATGCACCAAACGACGAAACTGTTTAAAAGAAAAACAATAAAAGTTAAGCAGTAAATAAATATATACAGACATTCTTTTTGCGAGTTTCGAGGGTAAGAGAATCATATCAGTGTACGGTCATGCCAAAACACTCTTGTTGTTCAGTTAGTTAACATTAAGATAAGCATCCTATAACAATTATCGGTATTGTTGTCCACTTAAACTCAACTTATCAGATGTAATCATGGCGAGGGGATACGTTAAGGTATGATTTATACTTACCGACCGGTGTTCATCCACATCACGACACATTCCCGTATCAAGGTATGCACGAGAGTTCATCTTACCGGTGAGTATACCGATTATCATCTGTTTGACCGTATAAAATGTGAGATACTCACTTATTTTGAATTGAAAACAAGCCCTATGTGATATAATCACTTATTGATGAGGAACTTGATTTTCGTATGCATGAGGGCACAGGTGCAAGTCCGTGAACAGGTCAGTACTTCCGTACAGCAGAGAGACGAACTTGACACCCGGATAAATGTGATATTTTATCACTTATTTGATTTGGACATGTGATTGTTTATCACTTATTGAGGTCGAATGCAGTATGCAGTATGTACACGTATGTATAGTATCATGGAAGATCTAGACTTGCGTCCCCGTTATTTTTCGGTAAAAGATACAACCATGATACCCAGATGATAAGCAGCATAAAGACCGAATATCTCAGAACCTCGGCAATCTATCAAACGAAATTTCGGTACTAAGACCATATGCCAATGAATGGTTCCCACCTGGTCTTCAGTCGATTAAGATTTATATCACCCTGCACACTTTAAAATGATTGTGAGCCTACCGATACATCTTATATAGAGCTGCTTATCGTTTTGCATTTAAGGTTTAAAGAGGTTTGGATAGACCACTGATGTACTATCATTTTCTCTTTTGCTCTCCAGGAAACTCATTTTTGTTTTTCTATTGTTTTTGTGTTTTTGAAATTTTTCGATGTTTTTGGATTTTCAGATTTGTGGATTTACTCCCCCTAAAATCAATAAACTAAGATAAATTTAAAAACACACAAAGATATTTACAAAAATGATTTTCCGATGTTGGTTTACTCTTGCTTGACCTTAATGCCGTTTACCAATAATAAGAAGTCAAATCTGGATTTGTCAAAAGCTTTGGTAAATAAGTCGGCACGTTGGTCATCGGTGTGGACCTTAACAACATCGATTAGCCTTTTCTCAAAGCAATCACGTATGAAGTGATATTTGATTTCGATGTGTTTGGTCTTTGAATGCTGCACAGGATTTTTAGTGATATCTAAAGCAGCAGAATTATCAACGTAAATAGGAGTAGTTAGGAATTCAAAACCGTAGTCCCGCAATTGTTGTTGAATCCAAAGAACTTGGGAGCAACAACTTGAGGCAGCAATGTATTCAGCTTCGCATGTTGATGTAGCGACGCATGTCTGCTTCTTGCACTGCCATGTGACTAGGCGATTTCCTAAAAACTGACATCCAGCCGTTGTGGATTTGCCGTCGATTTTGCATCCGCCAAAATCAGAATCACTGAATGCGACCAAGTCAAAGTTATTATCCCTAGGATACCACAGACCGGTGTCGGGGTAAGCCTTCAAATAACGAAAAATCCTTTTGACAGCTGCAAGATGTGAGGCCTTCGGATTAACTTGATATCTGGCAAGTAGGCACGTTGGGTACATTATATCTGGCCTTGATGCTGTGAGGTACATAAGGGATCCGATCATCGCGCGATAGTATGAAGGACTAACAGGTTCACCCTTCAAGTCAGGAGTTATTCCGTGATTAGTTGGCAATGGGGTACCAATGGGCGTTGCATCGGACATCTGGAACCGGCTCAAGATGTCACCAACATATTTAGTCTGATGGATGAATATCCCAGACTCCGTTTGTTGCACTTGTAGGCCCAAGAAGAAATTCATTTCCCCCATAGCACTCATCTCGAACTTATCCTGCATGATGCGCTCGAAATTCCTACACAAAACATCATTAGTAGAACCAAAAATAATATCATCAACATATACCTGTACCAGAAGAAGATCTCCATCTTGTTCTTTGATGAAGAGAGTACAATCGATAAGACCTCTTCGAAAACCGTTCTCCAGCAGATATGTAGATAAGGTTGCATACCAAGCTCGTGGCGCTTGATGAAGACCATAGAGAGCTTTGTTGAGCAACCAAACCCGATCGGGATGAACAGGATCTTCAAAACCTGGAGGCTGTTCGACATATACCTCTTCTTCAACCACACCATGTAGAAATGCACTTTTGACGTCCATCTGGTAAACTTTGAATCCTTTGAATGAGGCATAAGCCAGAAAGATCCGAATAGCTTCCAGACGTGCAACTGGTGCATAGACTTCGTTGTAGTCGATCCCTTCTATCTGACGAAAACCTTGAACGACTAAACGAGCTTTGTTCCGAATAACCACTCCACGGTCGTCTTTCTTGCATTTGAAGACCCATCGAGTGCCAATCTTCTTGTAGTTCTCAGGCTTTTCAACAAGCTTCCAAACACCCAGCTTGTGAAATTGTTGTAATTCTTCCTGCATGGCTTCAACCCAAGCACTATCTTTCAATGCTTCTTTCCACGACTTTGGTTCTTCTTGTGACACGTAACACGCGAAGGACCAGTCATTTTGTTGACCAGATAAAAAAAAAAAAAAAAACTCTCTTATGGCTGAATACAAACCAGCATTCCGGTTGTTTCTCAGCTGATTACGCGTCTGCACACCGCGATGGACATCTCCTATTATATTCTGCTGGGGATGGGTATCGTGAATCCTCATTTCAGGATTATCTGGCACACGAGCATTGATACCCAAATTGGTAAGATTAAGATCAACAACCAACTCCACACCAGGAATGTGGTTAGAGGTGGATGCATTCCCTTCAGCAGTGTCTACATTCTGCGTATGAGGTGTATCTACAGAAGCACCTTGAACAGGAGCAGCTGGAGCTGAAGATCCTTCGGCCGCATCATGATATTCATCATCTTCAGAAGAGTCATTATAATCTGCAGCATCTTCATAAACCTTATTTTGAACCATATTGTTGACTGACGAAGAAGCTTGAGGGTCAACAATAATAGGTCTAACCAAAGGCGAGACAGCAGCGTTGTCACTTTCCAACAACATTCTAGCCGCTGCTGATTCTTCGTCAAAGGTTGGCAGATTGAAGGAGTCAAATAGCCCATCATAATCAAACATCCACGGATCACCCGGAGCCCTAACAGGACTCGTGTACCTTTGAACCCTAACTTCACTCCAAAGCTCAATCTTTTTAGTAGCTAGATTCCAAACACGAAAATTCGGAGTAGCATATCCAAGGAAGAAACCCTCGATAGCTCTTGCACCAAACTTTCCATCCGGCTCGATCATAGTACACGGAGCACCAAACGGTTCAAGGTAAGAAAGATCCGGTTTCCTTTTCTGAAGGAGTTCGAAGCAAGTCTTGCCATGTCTCTTTACTGTAAGAACTCTGTTCAACGTGTAGCATGCAGCCGATACAGCCTCCCCCCAGAATTGAATAGGGAGTTCCGACTCTACTAACATTGTTCTTGCAGTTTCAATAATAGTTCGATTCTTCCTCTCAGCGACACCATTTTGTTGTGGAGTATAACGAGAACTGTACTCATGAAGAATGCCTTTAGAAGTACAAAACTCATCCATAACTTGATTCTTGAATTCAGTTCCATTGTCGCTTCGGATCCTTTTCACTTTCAACGTATAGAGATTTTCCAACATAGTGAGAAGGTCCTTGAGGATGCCAGGAGTTTCACTCTTGTGTGCCATAAAAGATACCCAAGAAAATCTAGAGTAGTCATCAGTAACTACTAAACAATAAGCATCACCAAACGTTGTCTTGTGCTTCATAGGTCCAAAAAGGTCCATATGAAGACGTTCGAGAGGCATGCTGACAGTGTTGATTTTCTTCAAAGGGTGAGACTTCTTTGTTTGCTTCCCCTTTTGGCACGAGACACAGATATCTTGTAGATGAAAACTTCTTACAGGCACACCATTCACAAGATTATTTTTCACCAAATGGTTCATTTTTCTCAAGTGAATGTGTCCCATTCTTCTGTGCCAAGATATAGACTCCTTTTCTGTGGCTTTTGAGACAAAGCAAGTGACTTGTGCAGATGTAGTAATCGCTTGGCTCATGTCGAGAATATAAAGATCATTAACTCTCGGAGCCGATAAGAGAATCCATTCTTGTGGAATTTTGAATCCAGGTTTCAGCACATAGCAGCCAGCTTCATCAAAGATCACTGAGAACTTTTTATCGCAGATTTGCGACACACTCAGAAGATTGTGATCAATTTGCTTCACATAATTGATCTTATCAAAGCACACGATACCATTGGAGATACTTCCTTCTCCAGTGATGTACCCACCTTTATCACCCGCAAAAGCAACATACCCTCCTCTAATATTTCTCACGTCGTATAGGAGCCGTAAGTCGCCAGTCATGTGCCTGGATGCTCCACTATCAACAATCCAATGACTATTAATAGTTCCTCCTAGAACATCCTGCACATGTCATAAAAACATCAGTTGAGAATGGGGACCCAAGCCTTAGTGGTCTTGGGTCGTCCCTTAGCATCACGAAACGTGAGCTCGATCTCTTGATGATTTTCAAGAACAACTGCTCCCCCTGAATTGTCACCCGACTTAGGTAACCAAGTTTGATTTGGCCTGCCAGATTTATTTTTATAAACAATTTTTGAAGTTTCTGGTTTTACAGGTTGTGATTCACTTGGTTTCCTTTTAACTGTTTGAACTTCAGATCTTAAAGCCTTTTCAACAGTTTTTATGTTCTTACGTTGTTGTTTAGTTTCTTGTTCTTTCATTGTTCGTTTATCCTGTTTAGGTGAAACTGACCGACGTTGAGGGTGAACTATTTCAGGTGGAGCTTTTTCAACCAGTTTCTTCTTTGGAGCATTTGGGCAGTTTCTGATAATGTGCCCAACTTCTCCACATTTGAAACAAGTTCTCCTTTCAACAGACTTAGGAGAACTTGATCGACTACCAGATGTTGAACCTGTAGAACCTGAGGTACTTGCTCTTTCATCACACCCGTTTGTGTGTTGGGTGTAATTGTTATCACTGTTACGTTTCAAAATCTTGACTTGTTGTACAAAATCAGTGTTTGATTTGTTTTCAAAAGTCTCAATTTTATCTGTACCTTTTGATGCTACAAATTTAACATCTTTTCCTTTCTTTGTGTAACGAGCTCCTTTTGATTCAACCTTAGCCTTTGGCTTTGGAGCTCGTTGTTGTTGTTTACCCTTAGAAGCAGTCGGTTGTTGGGTGGTTGGAGATTTTTGATTACCAAAATGTTTTCTAATCTCAGCCTTAGGAATCGGATCACATTGTGTTACCACAATTCCCGGAAGTGTTTTTCCCAAAAATTTGTTTGTATTGTCTTCAAAGACTTTGTCAATCAAAGATTTATTTACATTTTTAATTGGAAAAACATGATCTGAGTAGATTTTATTATCTCCAACCAAAGTGTACAACACATTACTGCTTTTAACAGTAGACACACCTGTCTTATCAACTTTGACAGGATCAATCACTTGCTTCTTGACAGATGGAACCTCAGGAGTATCAGGATCACAAAGGATGTGATTCTCTCGTGGAATATCCACTCCTTTCATCTTGCTAAGTGATTTATCCTGATCACTAACAGCCACTTCTGATTCATCATCCGATGTCTCATAGTCCTCGATAATTGGAGGACTTTGCTTCATGGATGATGAAGTTTCTTGTTCCTTAGAGGCTGTGTTTGAAGAATTGTCCGGTTTGAACCCAAGGCCAGTAGTAAACTCCTCAACATCAAGAGGCACACTGGGTTCATACCGAGGCATTTCTTCCTCGTCAGGCATCTTGGTATAGTTGTTCATCAAGGGGGGCGGACATTTGTTATACCCTATGCCTTTCTGATTTCCCTTTAGTTGTTGAACATCGATGATGTGATCAAGCACAAATTGGGAGTTAGAATAACTATCCAATTTCTGTTTGATCGCATCATGTTCGCATTGGGCAATGGCTAATTGCTTTTTAGTTTCTTCCACAACGTTAATATACTCATTTATACTCACTTGTTTGTGGTAAACCACTTTGTTAACCTCGGACACATTTTTCTTTAATGTTTCTATTACAGATTTAAATTCTTTTTCATTCCGAGTTAAAGCCATGTTTGCCTCTTTGCATTTCGACAGTTCAATAACCAAATTCTGGTTATGACTATGAAGCTTTTCTGATTCAAGCTTCATTTCTGCACATGATTTACAAAGACTAGGGGCAGGAGGTTCAGAAGTTACCTGACTAGTAGAGGCTGAGCCGTTTGCCATAAAGGCAGTTTGAAAAGAAAAAGCTCCATCTTCAGAAAATAGCTTCTCCATTTCCTTTGATGCAGTAGCAGCCTTCCTAATCAGAATTGATTTCTGACATTTAAGCTCATCAGCTTCATTCAGTAGCTCCTGAATATCATCATCTCCTTCCTCCTTCTCATCAGGCTCTGAGTGATTATCCCCAGAAACAGAGCCTTCTTCATCTGAACTTCCAGAATAACCAGAACTGTCATCACTCCCAGAAGATTCTTCTTTATGAACCTGCTCGATGACCTTAGCATACAAAGCAGTACCACTTCCCTGATCACCTTCACCAAACTGCACTGACCAGTCACAGCCTTCATCAGCTTGAACAGCCAAAGCCCGATTGTGATTTGTAGTTCCAGGCTGTCCCTGATTGTTGTTCACTGCCACCATCCTCCGTTCACGGTTTTCTTGTTGGGCATTCACATTCGTCTGGTTTCTGAAAGGGTTGTGATTGCCGTGTTTTGTTGGTCGAGTGCACTCACGTTTAAAGTGCCCTTTCTCGCCACAGTTAAAGCACGTGACGGCATTAATATCAAACCCATACTTCGTGTTTTTCTTTCCTTCCAACGAAGTTCTTCCAGTTCGAGCCATGAAATCTTTTGCCCTTCTAACCGCACTAGCAAAAGCCCATTTAATATCCATCAACTCCATTTCTTCCTTGTCGATCTGATCATAATCTTCATTGGTCATGTTGATGTTTCCAAGCTGACCTGCTACCAAACCACAGTATGCACTGACCATGGTGTTGATAATCTCCATATGTTCCTTAGCAACTTCAATGCTAAGGTGTGAAAGATTTGAGTTGTCGACTCGGATTGTGTGATGACTTTGGGGTTGAGGTTGAGGATTGCTTGTATAGTGAGCTTGCTGTTGTTGTTGTTGAGGTTGTGGTTGTGGCTGTGTTGGCACAGGAATGTAAGACCTCGGATCGAATTGAGGTTGTGGTGGAGCAGCCGTTGACTGAGGAAACGGAAAGGAACTTGAACTTGTATTCGACACAAATGCAGTCTGCAGCTTAGGTTGCTGTTGCTGAGCTGCAGCGGATCTTGCCAAAGCATCGAATCCTGGAAGATACATTTCTGTATTCTGAGGAGCTGGAGCACGCCTTGCTTTCCTAATTTCTTCATCGTTTTTATGTTCCAGCTTTTGAATGAACTCATAGATGTTGACTTGATCTAGAGTTCCAGTATGCTTCAACAGCTCAATGAAAGAACTCCACTTTGGAGGTAAGGCGTCAGCAAATCTACTCACCATGTCTTGTTGAGTAGAGACAACTCCATAAGCACACATTTCACTAATCAAATGATAGAAACGTGTGATCATATCATTCAGAGTCTCGTTTTCCAAAAACTGAAAGGATTCAAACTCTTTCTTCAACAAATCATGCCGAGATTTTCGAGCAGCTGCATTGCCTTCTCCTCTAGCAACTAAGGCATCCCACAATGCTTTCGTGGTCTTGCAATATGAGAACTGATGGTAGATGTCTTTGTTGAGTGCTTGAGTAAGTGTGGCAAAGGCCTTTTTCTCCAATTCATAAGCCTTCTTGTCATTTTCAAGCATATTGGCATAACCCTCTGAAGTTGACGCAGCAGTTTCAAGATTAGTATTGAACGCATTGATGAAACACGTCCAAAGATCAGTGCTTTGCCCTTGAACATATGTGTGAAAACGGTTTTTCCATGATGGAAAATCGTTCATATGGTTCAACTTAGGTGGACGATTGTTGCTGCCAGTTTCACTCTCACTAATCAGAAGGTTCTGTAGACTTTGACTTTGATTGGATACCAAAGCCCATTGACTTGGACTGATTGATGGCTGTGGAATCATACTCTTTGCCCAATCTGCAGCAGTCACTAGCTCTTGATTGGATCGTGAGTCCAAACTCCAATCCCATGGACTTGTACAGCTCATTTTGATCAAATATTAATTGAGAATCTACACAAGCACAGACTGTTAAGTGTAAAACAGATAAGAATTGAAAGATACAATTTGTTCGAAAGATCACGACCTGTTCGAAGGATCAACAATGTTCGTAAGATCACTGTTGAGTTTCGAACAATCACTTCGAAAGATTGACTGTATGAAGGATCCTTATCTTTCGAAAGAAGATTTCGAAAGATTCTCCTTATCTTTCGAAGATTGAAAGATCCTTATCTTTCGAACAAAGGTCTCGAAAGATTCACAACGAAGGATCCTGATCTTTCGTACAAAGATCTCGACAGATTCACACTTGAAAGATACTGATCTTTCGAACACTAATACGAAAGATTCTCCTACACGAAGGATCCTTATCTTTCGAAATGAACAGTAACTCGAAGGATGATCTTTCGAAAAGATTCCTTGACTCGAAGGATAACACACTGACTTCGAAGGATGTTCGAAGGATGGCTATCTTTCGAATCTCCTTGATCGAAGGATGATCTATCGAGCTCGAAAGGTATCTTTCGAGGTCTGACACACTGACAAAAAGTACGACAGGTTGGTGAAAAAGGTGATGGGTTGGTGAAGTACTTTCGGCAGAAAGGATATGGTCTGCCAACAACTTTTCCACCAACTTTTTGACTTTCAAAAACAATACCAAAAATGGCAACCTTATCAACAAGATCTGGTCACCGGAAACACACCGGAGATATGGCCGGAAAAATCAAGGTCACTTAAAAACAAGTTTTCAAGTTACCCAAACCAACCTTGAACACTCCCGAAGGTTTAGAAACCGTTTTTCAGTTTAAACAAGCAAGAAAACCACCAAAAACGGGTGCTAAACCTAGTGTCCAAACACACCAAGAATCTTGAACAACCCGGTTTTAAACAAGGTAAAGAGCCAAGCTCTGATACCACTTGTAGGTCCCTTTTCGCGGAGGATAACGAACCTAAACCTTGTTATACAAACCTACTAGCGAGTGCGGAATCCAAGCTAGTAAGCAAATCGGGATGAAGCAAGTATAGAAACAAACACACAAGAGTTCACCGATTAACACCACTGTATTAATACGTATGAAGGTTCCGGTTACAAGCACAATGTTTACAAACAGTTTGCAAACTCTCAAAGTGTGTGTGTGTGAGTTTCGGACAGAATGCTCTCAACTCTCTAACTTTCTGTCTGTCTCTCTAAGTGTGCATCACTGTCTCACACTACACTGCATGGGTATATATATACCCAGCCTATGATGTCTGGTCGAAGGATCCGATAGATGGTCCGAAGGATCATCTATCGAAGACAAGTCACTCGAAAGATCAGCAGGGACCTCGAAAGATCACCTTTCGAGGTCTAAGCATTCGAAGCATATCTTTCGTGGGGATCGAAGGATCCACATCATCCTTCGATCCCTTATCCTTCGACTCAGACACTTTACATTACAACATATTGGCCAAGTCAAACTAGGAGGATAGTTGACTTGGTCAACTTACAGACTAACTTAGGACATCGTTTATACACAGACCGAATACAGACAAAGTACAGACACAAGTGCACCAACAATATCAAAGAGGGCAAAATAGTCAACTTTTAAGCATAATCGGAAACATGCAAATGAATCGGCTAAGTATAGACTCAAACAACAAAAATTACAGAGAGTTTTACTAAAATAAAAATGGTCAAAAATACTCTCCAATACAGATCTCAAACATGCATGTACGAATCCGAATCGATAGTCTACGAAATAGTCGTTTTACAAGACTTTCGGTTCCGATTCGTATCTATACTAAAGATTGTCGAGTTGATCATTGTAAAACACATTCTTATATTCATTATAAAGCTATTTATGATGATCAAACAGATTGCATGTCCTTTACATTACCATTTAAGCTATTTTTCACAAAAACCATTTCTGTTGACTTTTTAAGAAAGCCTTTGACTCGACAATTAGCATGCAATAAGTGGGAATCAGAGAATACCCTTTTGAGGGTTTGTTTCCCACATAAATACCAACATATATCTGGTTTCAATTTGAGAAATGACTGAGTAAATCTCGTTTAATCAGAAAGTCAAAGTATAAGAACAACCAGTTTGACTTTTACTAATAATCGATGCAAGAACGAGTTAGAGACTGAATTAGGAGCTTACAAAGGTCCTATTGATGCTTAGATAACACTAGGAATCGGCCTTGATGTTCAGATTAGCTCCAGAAGTCTGCCTTGAAGGTTCTTGAGAGTTGAGAGCTTCTTGTTACTATCACAAGTTCTTGAGAAATGAGTGAATGATCTGATTTTAAGTGGAAATCAGATGTTATAGTGAATTCTCAGTAGGCAAGGCATGCATGGGCTCTCATTGGTGATTTATGGAGGTGATACCAGCTGGTTACCACTTCAAATTTGGACCAGAATTGCAATTTTCGCGAATTTATGTTACTGGCAGTCCCACGCGGCCCGCTTGGGTCAGTCCAGGCGGGTCGCCTGACCCCTGATCAGCCAAACTATTTTCAATCTTGACAGCTTTGGTCCCTGAACTTGCACGCGATGTTTCGGCTGCTTATTTTGACTCGTAAACCCCCAAACTTGGTTTTTAAGAACCTTAGGACATTTACCAACATGGTAATGTCCTCGGATAACTTTGCGCTCAACCGAAAAGCCATGAAATTCGACGTTGATGCTTTTAGTCCCTTAAGTACGGTTTTGGCCATAACTTTCTCATACGTTGACGAAACTTCATGAAATTTTTACCACATATTCTAGTGAGTATATTTTAGCTTTACAAAGCTTCGGGTCTGCCAAAAGTTCACTCAGAGGTATAAATTGAACATGTTGACACTTTTGGCCCCTATAGTTTACAATACTTCACTTTTGTGCAATTCCCGCGTCGTATGATCCATGAACCACCCGTTTAAGGTTATAAACATTATGTAGGGTTATCATAGAGTCTATTTATCCATTGTTGACACTTTGGACCCTTACGTTCCATAGTTTTCACTGTTGGTCACTTTTAGTCCCTCTAAAGTTTGTTTTCACATACCGGGACCTTATGACACATGTCAAGACATTATTGGATGGAATTTTTCGAGGTGTTACAAGAACCTCTCCATTTCTTTAGATGCTACAGCAGCCTTCTTGATCAGAACTGATTTCTGACATTTCAACTCCTCTGCTTCATTCAATAAGTCATCAACATCAGAACTTGCTTCTTCCTTCACATCAGAATCAGAATGATAATCACCCGAAATAGAACTTTCTTTATCAGAACTCCCGGTATAACCCGAACTGTCGTCACTTTCAGAAAATTCTTCCTTGTGAACGTGCTTGATGTGATTGATGATCTTTGCATAACACGCTGTTCCTCCTCCTTGATCGCCTTCCCCAAATTGTACAGACCAATCACACCCTTCGTCAGCTTGAACGGTCAATGCTCGATTGGTGTTTGATGGTCCAGACTGGTTCGGATTGTTAGTCACTGCTACCATCCTCCTTTCACGATTTTCTTGATGGGCATTGACATTGGAAGTACTCGTCTGATTTCTGAATGGGTTCTGATTGCCTTGTTTGCTTGGTCGGGTGCACTACGTTTGAAGTATCCCTTCTCCCCACAATTGAAACATGTGACTGCATTTATATCAAACCTGTACTTCGTATCCTTTTTGCCTTCCAACGAAGTTCTTCCAGTTCGAGCCATGAAGTCTTTTGCCCTTCTAACTGCATTTGCAAATGCCCATTTGATATCCATTAACTCCATTTCATCCCGGTCGATCTGTTGATAATCTTCATTGGTCATATTGATGTTTCCAATTTGACCTGCGACCAAACCACAGTAAGCACTGACCATTGTATTAATGAGTTCCATATGCTCCTTTGCTACTTCAATGCTAACTTGTGAGAGGTTTGAAGTATCGACTCTGACCGTGTTAGGGTTTAGGGGTGGAGGATTGTTGGTATAATGAGCTTGCTGTTGTGGTTGGACTTGTGGTTGTGATGGAACAGGAATGTAAGCCCTCAGATCGAACTGAGGTTGAGTAGTATTAACTGGAGGTGGAGGTTGAGATGTTGGAATATAAGCCCTTGGATCGAAAACCGGAGTAGGAGCTGACTGAGGAAACGGAAAGGAACTTGTATCGGACACAAAGGCCGTTTGCAGTTTTGGTTGCTGAGCTGCACTGGATCTGGCCAAAGAGTCGAATCCTGGAAGGTACATTTCTGTATTTTGAGGAGCAGGAGCTCGTTTAGCTTTCCGGATTTGTTCGTCATTCTTGTGTTCCAACTTCTGAATGAATTCATAGATATTGACCGTATCTAGAGTGCCCGTATGCTTTAGCAACTCAATAAACGAACTCCATTTTGGAGGAAAAGCATCAGCAAACCTAGCAACCATTTCCTGTTGAGTTGCCAAAACCCCATAAGCAAACATTTCACTAATCAAATGATAAAAACATGTAGTCATATCATTTAGAGTTCCATTTTCCAAGAACTGAAATGATTCAAACTCCCTTTTTAACAGATCATGGCGTGACTTTCTAGTGGCTGCATTGCCTTCTCCTCTCGCTACCAAGGCATCCCATAATGTTTTTGTGTCTTTACAGTAAGAGAATTGATGATAGATTTCTTTGTTCAGCGCTTGTGTAAGAATAGCAAATGCCTTTTTCTCTAAGTCATAGGCTTTCTTGTCATCTTCAAGCATGTTAGTAAAACCTGCTGCCGTAGATGTTGCTACTTCGAGGGCAGGGTTGCATGCGTTAATGAAACATGTCCAAAGTTCGGTGCTTTGCCCTTGAACGTATGTGTGAAAACGACCTTTCCATGATGGAAAGTCGTTCATATGATTCAACTTTGGTGGGCGATTGTTGCTGCCCGTTTCACTCTCGCTAAGCAGAAGATTTTGAATGCTTTGATTCTGATTCGATACTAACGCCCATTGACTTGCCCTTATGGATGGTTGAGGAAACATACTTCTTGCCCACGCGGCTGCGGAAGTTTGATCTTGACCTGGTTGTGGGTCCGTACTCCAATCCCACGGACTTGTGCAACTCATCTTTGATGTACACAAGTAGAATACCTGATCAAGTACTTGAAAATACAATGTTATGACACTCTTGCAAACCTTCTATTTAAAAATGACAACAAACTCGACGAAACACTTCCCACGAAACAACTTCTGTTTCGTCGATATCCCTTATGACGAAACTGCCTGTGTTTCGTTGAAAAGACTTTTGGTGAAACGCTTTTGATTCGTCGAAGAGACTTTTGGCGAAACGCTTTTGATTCGTCAAAAAGACTTTTGACGAAACTGCCCGTGTTTCGTCGAAGAGGCCTTTTGGCGAAACACTTTTGATTCGTCGCTAACTTGTTTCGTCGAAAAAGTAACCAGAGTTGGTGAAGTAGTTGAAACCTTATCCTCAATCAGACAAAGCACACGACTTTGTCAACTCACACCATGCTTAGACTACCAACCAAGAGTATGGCTAACAATTTTTTTAATCCTTTTTAATTCTTTTCAGTTTTAATTTTAAATCTAAGTCCAATGAATATTCAAGAACACTTTGAATGTTACTTGAATATATGAAGAACAAACCCAGGAATATGAATTCTCCGGACACCGTGAAATTTTCCGAAACACGAAATTGCACAAGACTTTCAATAAAAACCCGGTTTATCACTAGAACAATCAATCTAACAAGGTTTTTAACAAAACACTTTAGCAATCAACAATATTCAAACAGATTTTCAAGAATTTTTCCGGAAACTATGAGTTTACAAGAACACTTTTCTGAAAATCAACCACAAATACTTGATAAAAACCGAACGATGTTTGATTTTAAACAAGGATAGGAGCCTAATGCTCTGATACCACTTGTAGGTCCCGAAATCGGAGGATCGATTACACAACCAAATCCTTGTTTATAGCAAACAAAGTCACGTGTGCGGAATCAACGTAACTAAGCCAAATCAAACATGTACGAAAGTAACAATACGGTTTAACCAACGAAACACAATCAATTGATTAATCTGGATGAGAATCACAACTGATACAAACACAGTTTTTGACAGAGTAACACTAAGGGTATTTTCTCATCTCTAACTCTAAACGAAACAGAATGTGTCTATATATAACAGCCTGGGCCATAGTTCGACGAAACACAAGGTGGGCCGACAAAACACAATGGGCCATACACTGGGCCAAAGGAAGCCCAATCAGACGGCGAAACAGGTCTGTTTCGCCACTGATCTCGACGAAACAAGATCACATTTACATCATTCTGTTTCGTCGATAGGTATTCGACGAAACAGGTGTTTCGTCGAAGGCTGCAACTTGTGACATGTTTGCTGCAAACAGACAGTTGCAGCAAACCACAAACAAACACAATCATAAAGACAGAAATACCCTTATATGCAACATGCATCATTCATATGTCATTACATACCAAAAGGAGACAAACAAGTCGGACACAAGCGGGTAGGAGGATATCCGACTTGGTCGACGGCAAATACAGACTCGATAAACGACGAAAGACCGTACAAAATACATCGTAATTACAAGACTAGTGACAGACACAAAAGTGCATCAACAGAATATTGAGAGAATTGGTTCGGCTCTATCGCTGGATAGTATCCCGGAACCGAGAAAACATTCGGGATGTTCGGTTGGGTCGGGTTGTTCGGGTTTTTGGGGACGTTCGGGTTGTTGAAAGGATCCATGGTAGAATATAATTTTATAAAAGGGGAAGATGTTTATAAAAAATGAGAGAGAGAGATGAGTTGTGGTAGATGAAAGTGAGAAAAATGGTGTAAAAAATGGGGTATTTTGGTAAAAAAAATTGAATATTACCATTGGTTTTATTTTTGAATTTGGAATATTTTTTTAAACGGTAACATCGCATGAAAAGAGGGGAAGTTTTGTCCTCACATGGCCCGTCTCAAACGTCTTGGACTCGACGGTGAGGATGAGGACGGGCGGGGGGGGGGGTGTGGTGTTGGTGTCGTCGCCGATCCGGGACGGAGGGGGACGTCCCCCATACCGTCTAGCCTTATGTTGAGAGCTTTCCTTAGGGTGTAGGAATCCTGAATCACCATCTATCTATAATTGATTTTGCTTCTGGTGTACAGAGAAAATTCAAATCACCTGGTATTTAAATTTAGAGTTTATTACAAGTTTTGTCTTTTATGTTTACACCAAATTGCAGGCTCTGTCATTTAGTGCAAAAGTTTACGAGGTTTGTCCTTAACGTTTCTAAATCTTGCACGTTAGGTCCTTTAGGCCAAACCCAGTTAGATTTTTTGGTTAAATCTAGTCATGTGCCTTGCACATGATGGTATTGTTGTCATTTCACCTTCTCAAGGGCTATTAAGAGTACCCGGTAGTCGGCAAACCTGGTTATCTAAACTCATTTTATTTTTGAAATCTTGATCGTCATACCAAACATAGTGGCAAATGAGAAACTATAATCAGTATCCCGTCGCAACACGGCTCAACTCGTTTAAACAAAAACATATCTACTAACAAAAAAATAAATATTCGGTTTATTTGGGTGGGTCAGGTTTCGAAAACACATCTGCTAACGGTTTATTTGGGTGGGTCAGGTTTCAGGTTATTTAGATTTTGGTTTCTTCCGGATTCGGGTTGGGTTCCCTTGATTACTAAAGAAAAAGAGCCTCGTTCAAACAAAAACATATCTACTAACAAAAAAATAAATATTCGGTTTATTTGGGTGGGTCGGGTTTCGAAAACACATCTACTAACGGTTTATTTGGATGGGTCAGGTTTCGGGTTATTTAGATTTTGGTTTCTTCCAGATTCGGGTTGGGTTCCCTAGATTATTAAAGAAAAAGAGCCTCGTTCAAACAAAAACATATCTACTAACTAAAAAAATAAATATTCGGTTTATTTGGGTGGGTCAGGTTTCGAAAACACATCTGCTAACGGTTTATTTGGGTGGGTCAGGTTTCGGGTTATTTAGATTTTGGTTTCTTCCGGATTCGGGCTGGGCTCCCTAGTCACGTACGCTTTCATTCTCCGTTGAGACAGAAAGGTAGGGTTTTTCAATGGTAACGCTTTATTTGGTTACATATTCTTTGATTCTTGTTAGTTTTTGTTTCGATTTGGTGTTTCTGTATACCTACCTAATCTATGCCTGCAAAGTTATTAGGGTTTGATCTGAATATTATTATCATTATTATTATTATTATTATTATTATTATTATTATTATTATTATTATTATTATTATTATTATTATTATTATTATTATTATTATTATTATTATTATTATTATTATTATTATTATTATTATTATTATTATTATTATTATTATTATTATTTTTATCATTATTTAGGTAAGATTTGTTTTGAATCTTGTTAGTTTTTGTTTGGCTTCGTTGTTTATGTATATCATTTCTCAAAAGTTATTAGGGTTTGATCTTATGCTTTGATTCTTGTTACTTTTTGTTTGGCTTCTGTGTTTATGAATGCCTGATCAATGCCTGCCTGCCTGCAAAGTTGTTAGGGTTTGATACTTTGATCTTATTATTATTATTAGAGAGTGGAGAAAATTACAAAATTAGCCAAGAAAAAAAGTCAAATTACCAATCTAGCCACCTCATGCGTCCTTGGAAGGCCACTCACAGATCCCAAGTCTTCTGATGCGTCTGCATGGCCAAGTATTGCGTCCGTCAATCCCCAACTGACACGTGGAAAGACTCATCCCATCCCACACATGAAAGACTCATCCCATGCGTCCGCGGCTCATCCCATGCGTCCGCGGACTCATCCCATGCTTGAAAGACTCATCCCATGTTTGAAAGACTCATCCCATGCGTCCGCGGCCATGCGTCCGCAGACTCATCCCATGCGTCTGTGGCCACGTGTCTATTTTTTATTGGGTTTTCCCCAAGGACTCATCCCATGCTTGAAAGACTCATCCCATACATGTGAGTGGCCTTCCAAGGACGCATGAGGTGGCTAGATTGGTAATTTGATTAAAGTCTTGGCTAGATTGGTAATTTTCTCTTATTATTGTTGTTTTGTTTCTTGTTAGTTTTGTTATATATAACTTTCTCCAGATTTCTAAACCCTTTTTTTGTGCCCAGTTTTTAAAAATAAAAATACAGGAGTTGGTGAGGAGTTGGTGACGAATGACCGTTGCAATGTCTGAATCGGAAGCTCAAGACGACATCGACAAGGAGGCTTTTGAGCAATGGAAATCAAGGTGGAACAAAAAGTACACTACCTCTAAAGAGGAGAAGATTAGATTCGAAAAGTTTCAAAAAAATCTCCGTCTAGAAGAGGCTAATTCTGGTAATTCAGGACCATCAGAACCACCTTGGACGGCTTTGGACACTCATGCGGACGGTATTCCTTTTGAGCAGTACAGGGTAGAGATCCTGGGACTGGAACCGGACAATCCTGAGGAGCGCGTTGTTTCTGATTCTGATAGTGAGGAGCGTGAGATTTTTATGAAGGGCTATGGTAAGGCTCATTACGGAGTCAAAGATAAGGATGGTGAATTCCAGCTGAAGTTTATTTACACAAAGAATCTGAGAGATCCATTTGGTGATAAAGATTCCTGGTATGTGCCGCCTGTTGACAACGGCCAATGTAAGTCCCCCCCCCCCCCTGATTAGTTTTAGTACTAATATTTGAAGCCTCCTAATTAATTAATTAATTAATGATACAACAACAAGATTCAGAACTAATGACTTTGTACACAAAGAATCTGAAAGGTCCATTTCCCTGGTGTGTGCCGCCTGTTGACAAAGGCCGAAGTAAGTCCCCCCACCCCCCCTCTGATTAGTTTTAGTACTAAAATTTGAAGCCTCCTAATTAGTGATACAACAACAAGATTCAGAACTAATGACTTTGTACATGTGGCTAAATGTTAGGTGATCATGAAATAGACGATACCAAAGAGGAGGAGGAGCATGTTACAGCCAAACGTCAAAGTATGTTCGTCTCTCTCTCTCTCTCTCTCTCTCTCTCTCTGATTAATTTTATTACTAATTGAAGCCTCCTAATTAATGATGCAACAAGATTCAGTACTAATGGCTTTGTACATGCTGCTAAATGTTAGGTGGTCGTAAAAAAGATGATACCAAGCATGTTACAGCCAAACGCCAAAGTAAGTTCCTCTTTCTCTCTGATTAGTTTTACTACTAATATTTGAAGCCTCCTAGTTAATGATACAACAACAAGATTCAGTAGTACTAATGGCTTTGTACATGCGGCTAAATGTTAGGTGATCATGAAAACGATGATACCAAAGAGGTCAAACACCATAAATCAGGCTGTGGAGGAGGAGAGGATGCTGCAATGACTGTGGAACCGGAACCTGAAAATGAAGTAGTACCGTGAGTGAAGGGTTGAAGAAATGGGCAAGTTATTAAGTAGTGGGTAGGATTTATGTGAAGTATTTCAGTTGCAAATGGCTGCTATATTTTACCTTTTAATGTTGAACATCTACTCTCGTGTTAACTAAGTACGTATATTTGGTTCTTTCTAAATACCAATTTGGTTTGTATCATTAGGGGTTTACAGAAGCAACGGTTAGGGCATCTTTATAAGTAACTGTAGTGTATACATGCAGTGGCGAAGCTTGAAATTTTTTACGGGGGGGGTCGAAAACGTATATACAAAAAAATTTCTTTAGAACCGGGGGGTCGAAAACATATATACCCAAAAATTTCTATACGAAAACTACATATATAACACTACTGGCCGAAAAGTTCGGGGGGTCGGGCGCCCCTCCCGGCCCCTTCAAAGCATCGCCCCTGTATACATGACGAAAATTCAGTAATAGTAACGTGTTCATGTTTTGCTAAAGATCAAGCAACATACTTTCATCTTTTGCCATTTTAGCAACCTGTTTAACGCAGTTGCTTGATTCCGGTGAAGCAACTGAACTGAGATCGAGCTTCGAATGCGAAAGATAATTCTCATTTAATTCTCGTTTCACGAACCGAATTGCATAAACCCTAGTTTCTTCACTCCACAAACTCCATAAGTTTCAGCAGATTCAATATGAGTTTCATTCTAATTGAGCTTGAGCTTCAGGACCTAGTGACGGAACTTGATCTTCAACATCTGGAGTTAACAGGTTCTACTTTTTAACGTCATCATTCGAACAAGGACCTCTCAAGATCAACCAAAAAATAAGTGGTAACATACTGTAATGTCGGGGCTACTGCGTTTTCTGGACTACGTTTAAGTTTTCGCTCATGTGCGTATAACACCTGTTAAGCTTGAAAAGTGTTCCACCTCGCGTACATGATTTAAGCTTTTATAGATTCAAATCCCATATCCCTTATATCAGAATTTTGAGCATCGCTTAACCCTTGTAACGCGCAACACAAACTGTTTGAACTCGCGGAATGATTTCGATAACATGCCGCACTTTGACAACAAGATTCAGGTAACAAGACAAAAAAAATGCAGTAAGAGCTTAGACCTTTAAAATTTTATGGATTCTAATTGAGGTCCCATCAGCTAAAGAATGACAAAAAGTTATTAGACGGAGTTAGAGAAAGTCGCCTCGGCAGCCTGCCTTGTAGCGACTACTCGGGGGAGTACTCGGCCTTGGAAACCTTGTTTTACAACCATGACATCATTATAACTTAACAAATCATAATATAATCATCATAGATTAAAAAACGGCCGAGACGCGCACCTCGAGGAGAGGCACCCAAAAATCGAGTATGAGGTGGTGCTTCAGGCACGTGCGCTTCATAGGGCTAAGGTGGTGAGAAAAGCTGCACCTGGTATTTTAGGTTTTATAAGATATATATTTTATTTATATTATTTTTAATTCCGCATCAGTTTGCCTCGAGGCCTACGCACATAATAGCCCATAAATTAAATAAAAAGAGCCGAAAATCTAATTAATATAATAGCCCATCACGCTTTCATTCTCCTTTGAGACAGAAAGGTAGGGTTTTTCGATGGTAACCGATTATTTGGTTACATATTCTTTGATTCTTGTTAGTTTTTTTTTTGTTTCGATTTGGTGTTTCTGTATACCTAATCAGTGCCTGCAAAGTTATTCCGGTTTGATCTGATTATTATTGTTATTATTATTTAGGCTAGAGAATGCTTTGAATCTTGTTAGTTTTTTATTCGCTTTGGTGTTTATGTATATTAGGTATTAAGGTTTGATCTGATTCTTGTTAAGTTGTTAGTTTTTTCTGTGCTTCTGAATACCTAATGCATGCCTGCCTGCAAAGTTATTTATTTTTTATTATTTAGGAGGTTACGCTTTGATTCTTGTTAGTTTTGTTATAAATAACTTTCCTCCAGATTTTTAAACCTTTTTTTGGGCCCAAAAAATACAGACCGTTGCAATGTCTGAATCCAAAGGTCAAGAGGACATGGACAAGGAGGCTTTTGAGCAATGGAAATTAAGGTGGCAAAAAAACTACACTACCCCTCGAGAGGAGATGTTTAGATTCAAAAAATTCCGAGAAAGTCTCCGTCTAAAAGAAAAAGAGGAGGAGGCCTCCACCAATTCGGAACCACCTTGGATGGCTTTGGACAGTCATGCGGTGGTCCCACGTGAAATCGAGGAGTACCTGCTACTAGTTTGTAACCATTCCGGTGATGTATCTTCTTCTGCTAGTGATACTGATAGCGAGGGGCGTGAGCTTAAAGCCAGTGGCTACCATAAGGTTTTCCTCCGAGAACAAAATGAGGATGGTACATTCCGCATGGATACTTTTTACTCGAAAAATCCAACGCATCCAATTTCTGATGTGGGCGCCCGGTATTATAAAGGCCAAAGTAAGTTCCTCTCTCTCTCTCTCTGATTAACTAATACAACAACAAGATTCAGTACCAATGGCTTTGTACATGCGGCTAAATGTTAGGTGGTCGTAAAAAAGATGATACCAAAGATCAGGAGGAGCATGTTACAGCCAAACGCCAAAGTTCCTCTCTCTCTCTCTCTGATTAGTTTTACTACTAATATTTGAAGCCTCCTAGTTTAATGATACAACAACAAGATTCAGTAGTACTAATGGCTTTGTACATGCGGCTAAATGTTAGGCTATATATGCAGGTATAGCGGTCCAAAATCGAATAGCGGTCAAGGTCCGCTATATGATAAATAGGTTTTGGCGGTGGTATAGCGGTAATTTGTATACCTGCATTATATATATATAAATTTATCTTTGAAAATTATTAATAGTAATATCAAAATTCATAGTAATATCATTCCATTATAAAAAACCTGTTGCAAATCTAACATAATTTAAGAATTACACAATCAAACACCTACCTGCGCAACTGTGTTGCCTCATTCTACTGTGTTACTGCTATAACCGCTATATAGGTTTCCAAATAGCGGCCAAATAGCGGTATTTAGCGCCATTAATAGCGGAACCGCTATAGGCCACAACTATTTGGACCACTATACACCCTGAGGTCCACTAACCGCTATAGCACCGCTATTGACTGCTTAGATGTTAGGTGATCAAGAAAAAGATGATACCAAAGAGGAGGAGAAACGCCAAAAAATAGGCTGTAAGTAATTTTACTCATTCAAGCCAAATGTTTACAAGATGATTCACTATTAAATAATATATATATATATATATATATATATATATATATATATATATATATATATATATATATATATATATATATATATATATATATATATATATATGTTAGGTGATGACCAAGAAGGAGGATGTTGCAGTTCCATACTATCTAATGAATTATGATATTGTGAAGATGGTTTGTTTTGACACTAGCATGGGGATTCTTTAGATACGGTTTTTTTTTTATGCAAGTACTTTGGATGATGAGTTTTGTATGTAGATGCTATTTACTTGTGAATGTGGTGGTTTGTAGTGAAAAAGATCAATGTTTCCCCTTCACTTGCATTTTTTATTTTATTTTATCATAAATAAACTTTATACATTGTCCTTTTGTTTTCTGCATGTGCATATTTTTCACAGGTAATTTAGCTCGTATAATGTTCGATATAGTGCTCACCAAAGTAGATGATTTTGATGGCCTCTTTTTATATATTTATCTCTACCAGATGGGCGGCTCGCTTCAAGCTCGACATCATTGTCGCTTAAGTTTAGCTCAATCTCGTTACGAACATCCGAACGGGTAGATGAGCTTATTTTCTTCCACTTTGACGATTCACTCACAAGCAGTACTTTGGTCATTTGCTATGGTACCTCGCCACTTCTTAACAATGAATTAATTTGAACGGATGTTTCTTTTTTTCTTGATAAGTAGTAAACGCTCTTGTCACGAACTCGGTTTCAGTTTCACCGCTTTTCGGGTTATTCTTGATGTTGTGGAAGTAACCATTAAAGGGCGTGACGGTGTTATTTATTTCACGCCACTTTGTACATTGATAAGAGACTATCATCATTCTTCTAATAGAAGTCTCTTTTCAACGTTTCGTGATAAAGATCATTTATTCGATCCCAAAATTAGTTTAGGAGTTAAATGCCATTTTAGTCCCTGTGGTTTGGGTCATTTTGCCAATTTAGTCCAAAGGTTTCATTTTTAACCTGTGGGTCCAAAAAGGTTTCACAGTTGCCATTTTAGTCCACTTGGTTAACTTCTTCCATTTTTTATGTTAACGAGAAGGCCAATTTGGTCATTTTGTATGTAATTCTGTTAACTAAAAGGGCAATTCAGCCATATAAAATGACCGAATTGACCTTCTCGTTAACAGAAAAAATAGATGAAGTTAACCCAGTGGACTAAAATGGCAACTGTGAAACCTTTTTGGACCCACAGGTTAAAAATGAAACCTTTGGACTAAACTGACAAAATGGCCCAAACCACAGGGACTAAAATGACATTTAACTCTTAGTTTAATTTGGTGTTAGTTAGTAGCTATTTAAAAACGATTTATTAGAAAAATATATATAACACTAAAACGAAAAAAACAATATATATTAGTATTTTCTTTAAAAAAATAGAATTATAGTACCGGTTACCGGGTTCTCCCGTACGTATATCCAAGATTTTATTAACACTGCTTCTTCCTTGGTTGTCCATTTTACAATAACTCGGTCAACGCTTTGGGCCTTCTCCTTCTCTGTTTTCTTCTTGTGGCTTCTCTTTTTTACCTTTCGACCCGACGATTCACCAATATCTTGCAATTGGGTTTCCGGAATGAACACGAGTGTAGAGTCTATTGGGGATATAGAAACAGTTTGTTGGTGAGCGATGTTTGGTAGTGGATATTGAGAAGGGGATATAGGTAAATGTTGTTGGCTAAAATGATATTGTGTATAAAAAAAGTTGATTAAAATATGTGCATACGCTGCTATGTCAAGTGAATTACCCAGGATTTGTAGATTATGGTTTTGAGGCGGACTATGATTCGGGGTTTCGGGTCAACCGTATGGATTGTTTGGGTCAAAGGAACGGCTGTGTGAATGCATTTTTTTTAAATGTAGAAGAAATTTTATAAAGCTTGAAGTGAGGTAGAAGAGATTTGTGAAAACTGTTATGAATGGGGGTTGATTGATATAGTAAATAGGTAAATTTAACAACCCCCCTACCTCGCGCGGTTCCATGCCACCACACCATTTGCGGTCTTACATCGTCCTCCTCTCCTTCTCCTTTGAAGATGATTAAAAATAAGAGAAAAGCCCCAAATCTACAATAATACGAGAAGATGCTGTCGGGGAGGTCGGGCATGCCACGTTTGTTCCTTTTCTTGTATTTATGTTAGATTTAGCTGCCTTTTTGCTTCTTTTATTCATTTGAGCTCATTTAATTCTGAAAATACAAAAGGAAGACAGAAACACACTTTTTCCGACATTAGTACTAAAAAGGGTTGGTTTTATGCCACAATTGATGTAATTTACATGTTGCATTTTGTGCACATCAAATACCCCCACACTTGAATCTTTGCTTGTCCTCAAGCAAAACTCTTTATAATGTGGCTTTACACTCCCAAATGGAATGGGTAGAAGAAAAGGTTTTTGGGCTTGTCATAGAGTGTCAGGATTTCCAAGATTCTTTATTAAGTTTTATTTTTATTTATTTACAATCCTATTCGTCATGATTTATTTAAAACATTTCATAAGATAAATTACTTATTAGGGCATAACATGCCTCTTTAAAATTCCATTTCTATACAAGTTCACATACCTCACGGGGGATCACTCAACACTCGACCGAAGATGTATTTAGTGAATCACTCGAGAGCGGCATGGATCTTACTCCTACCATAAGCTTGCCAAGCAATCAATCCTCCTCCTTTTTAACTATACACCTTTGTGAATATCAAGAGGACTTTTAGGGTGAAGGGTTAGGCTTGGGCTAAAGGTGGGTGGTTGGGTTAGTGGTTAGTAAAAGGGCGAAAGGCGTAAAAAGCGTCGGTTTTCGTAAGACTTGTTATTTTTCATAACTTTTTATTTTGATGAAGCATTTCTTTCAAACAAAGTTCTTTTTGATATACTTGTTTGTTTATTTCTTTTGGCTTCATCATCATCATTTTTTTTTCATAAGCAAGTCATAAGACCGAGCCTTGTTTCTAAAATAAAGGGTAAAAAAAAGGGTAAAAAAAGGGTTTTTTGGTGGGTAAAAGGGTGTTTGTTTTGGGTTAAGAAATGAAAAGGTTTAGGCTCAAAGGGGTTAACTAGGGGAATTTTGGGTAGGTGGAAAAAAAAAAGAAAAATAATGGTGTGGCAATAAAAAAAAATGGTTAGTCCTAATGCCTCCATCATTTACTTACTCGGGTTTAAGTTGGTAAGGATCAGGAATGTATCGTCATGGCAAGTTTTAGAGTCGTAAGAACCAAGCGGCTATTCACACATGAAACGAAAAATGAGCATTTAGTTTAAAGATATGTATTCATATGCTCAATAAAGGCTCAAAATTCACTTTTTGTGGGAATGGGTTTTTTATGCGATCAAGTATATATAATCCAACTTTAACTAGACTTGTCCTGCCGTTTCATAATTTTCTTATGTTGTTTTTTTTTATCACGACGCTATCGGTTGTAAATTTGTAAAAATATAACCTTTTTAGGACTTGAATTTCCCAACTTAAACCTAGACAAGTAAAAAAAATGAAAAATTTTTGAAAAAATTCGGGGTGATTAGCGGTTCCAATAGAGTTTTGTGTAAGACTTGTATTTAGGACTTGCAAGATTCAAAGTTTTAGCATCCCCCACACTTAAATTACACATTGTCCTCAATGTGTCCCATAAATAAGTTTTTAGGTTGATTGAACGTGTAAAAATGTGTGAAAAAGCAAAATTTATGTTACTGGGCGTCTGGACACGGCCCCGTGGTGTCCGGGCACGCCCCCGTGTTTAGATCGCCAATAACAGAAATTGTTAAAAAAAGAAACAGAAGCCTGGACACGAGGGCGTGTTTAGTGAGCACGCCCCATGTCCAGTTACCTGAACTGGGCATTTCCTGCAGATTGTGCAGCACGGGGCCGTGTTTGGTGGGCACGGCCCGTGCTGAACTTGCTGTAATGAAGAAAATTTTGTCGGATGGCTCTGTTTTCGTGCATGGGGTGCTGGTTCAAGTTTCCCTTGTTATCCTTCACCATCCCGAGTGTGTTTTACCCATTACAACATCATCCAAACACCAAATTAAGTAAAACCGTCATTCATTCAAATAGAGAAAAATTACATAATTTTCCTAATAAATTAAAGTTCTAGATAAATAGGTCAAAAGACGCACAAGAAGTTCAAACCAAGAAGTTCTAGCCTAAAGTTTATTCTTTTAGCAAAATTTCCGAAAAGATAATTCTCTCGGTTGGATGCGGCTTGAAGAACTTCTTCCCCTGGGCATGGGTCGAGCCACTCCTTTATCTCCCTTGGGAAAAGAAAGGCGGGCTCATTGGCATCGGGTTGAGGGGGTGTAACCTCCACCGGGACTTCTTGTAGATCTTCAAGAGGAGGCTCCGCTGGAATGTCATCCCACCCGGTAGGATTGTTGATTCCAAGTGCTAGGTTCCAATCCTCTTGAGGGAGGATTGGTTCCATGGGAGGTGTTACAAGAATGTTTAACCTCTGGTGCAAGAGGTTAATTTCTTGAAAACTGTTTTCCAACCCCACCGTAAGATAATTTATATGGTCTATAAGGACCTCCTCTGCCGAAGTCATCTCGTCAAGAGCTTCACGTAATGCCAT
This sequence comes from Helianthus annuus, assembly GCF_002127325.2. Lineage (NCBI taxonomy): Eukaryota > Viridiplantae > Streptophyta > Magnoliopsida > Asterales > Asteraceae > Helianthus > Helianthus annuus. Next base: position 11,062,182 of record NC_035434.2, read on the forward strand.
TACATAGCGTACGAGAGTTGCTTCAATTGAAGACCTTCTTTCCCTCCGACTGTTTCTGGAATGTGCAGAAGATGTTCCACTGTTTTGACTTGACATTCTACGAAAACAAACCAAAAAGAGTTTATTTTAAATGAAACAGTACTTCGAACACGGCCCCGTGCCCAATGAGCACGGCCCCGTGTTCACCTTTTTGCAGATTTTTGGAGCAAGGAATCTTGGAGTTTCAAATTATTTTCCTAACTTATGAAGCATTTTTGAGCAGAAATAACTTAAAACAATGTTGTACAACTTATTTTTAACAAGATTCCTTGAACAAAAACCTACCAAACATCACCATAAAGCTTGGAATCATGGTGATTTCAAGCTTCAATGGAGGTGTTTAGGCAAGAAAGATGAAGAAGAAGAAGGTAATGGATAAAAGAGGAAAGGACAAGATGGTTGTTAGAACCTTCTTTTAGAAAATACCTAGGATGGTATGTGAGAAGATCCTGTCAAATCTTTGTCCCTGGATGGTCCAAATGTGAAGGATTCTTGGCTGCATTTATAGAAAACGACAGCACGCTGCACATGGCCCCGTGTCGGCTGGACACGGCCCCGTGTGCAGACGGGATCCTGACACATTTTTTTCTGTTTTCTGACAAAAAGTCAGAAAGGAATCTTTTGGTGGACACAGGGGGCGTGTTGACCTGGGCACATCCCCGTGTCGAGAGGCTGTTTATGAAGTTTGTCTATTTCTAAGGAACTTATCCGTATCGGGCGGTTCCTTACTGGATGGAACAACCCCAGAGTGCCTAAGATACCTTAATTGCTCTAGATTAAGACGAGAACGCAAGAAGTTGTCGGTGAGGGTGATTCCTATGCTAAATGTAGGTGGACAAGTCCAACTCTTTCCCGGGCTCTCGTTAAAGAAGGTGTATGCCGAATCGCTAAGGTCTATGTATTCACCAAACGAAGTCGATGGAGAGTCCTTCACGGCACAATCGGCACAGGGACGACTATCGTCCAAGTCTTCACTAGAGTTGAAGGTAATGCCGGGAACAACGAAGTTGTTTTTATTCGAATGCGATCCCAACAATTCTTCTTGGGTATCGTCTTGAGATGAATCAATGAAATCCATCTTAAATTATTTTAACCAATTAAGAATTAGATCTTCTAATTGAAATAGTTCATCAAGAAGCATTTCTCCTAGAAGGTCCGGTTGAGAGCATTCGAGGGAGAGATAGGGATTATTTTTACTTTCGCCCCTCTTAAGGCTACAGGAAAACAATGGGTCTATATAGTGTGGCTTATAATTTAGAAAATAACATTCTAATTCTTTATGAGAGCCACCACATATTTGACACCACGTACCATAAGAGTGCCGAAAGTAAAAAATATCAGTATCACTCATGTTTGTGTCAGAGATTACCAACCGTCGGGATCTTACGGTTCTATTTTCAGTAACTGAAACTTGGGCACGGGGCGTGTAGAGTGGGCACGGCCCCGTGTTCAGCTTACTGTCTGACTTAAAACAGGATTGTCAGTTCTAAAGATTGGGCACGGGGCGTGTTCAGCGGGCACGACCCGTGCTGAGTTCTGCAGAAGCTGAAAAATTAATAAAATCCTAAAGAAATAGAAAAATTAGAAAAAATGATTAGGCAGTTGATTCCTAACTTTCGTAAAATCCATGTGTCCCCGGCAATGGCGCCAAAAACTTGATGTGCGTGTCATGTAGTGTATTTTTAATGTATATTTTAAGCCCTTTTACACTTTTTAGCCAAGTTTTAAATTTATAAAACACGATATTCAATAACACTAAACACACATATGGGCAAGTGCACCCATAGTGGACGTAGTATAGTGTTGGTAAGATACCGAAGTCGTCCAAGGACACAAGAGCTTTTAGTACCGGTTTATCCTCGACGTCTAATCAAATAAAAATTAGAAAAAAAGGTTTTTTAAACTAGAAAAATAAAACTAACTAAAATGCTGAAAAATAAAATAAAAGTAAAAACAAATAAACAAGATGAATCACTTGGATCCGACTCGTGTGTAGTGTAACCTTTGATTATTTCCGCACTTTTGCACTTTTTAAGAGAATATCTTAGTTATTGTAGCAGGCCCCTCTTTTGAAGGTGACGTTACCCTCAACCCAGTAGTTTGAGTCAGCAAGGATACAATCCTAAAGGGTCGGATTATTGAAAGATAATTAATTACGTTATTAATGCACAATGTGGTAGGCCCCTCTTTGAAGGTGACGTTAACCTCGGCTAAGTAGTCTGAGTCAGCAGGGATACAGTCCTAAGTAGCCGGGTTAAAGTTTTAATAGTAGCTTACTTATGAGGGGATCAAAGAGTTTGGACCCCCGCCATCCAATACCGGTGGGTATTGAAGGAGGTCCTACTAAATTTGACCCAGGTCTTTTGCAGGATCTATACACTGAACAATGGCAAGACTCTTACCAAACTGTTCCCTTAACCCAGACCAGGTAGCCAACATAACTCCATATAGACCATGGAGATATGAATGGTGAAAATCTTTTATTTTATATAGACAGTAAACTAATGCCAAGACACCACGGACAAACGATAAGGAAGAATCACCTTCAACATAAGAAACTAGTTATTAAAGTCATTAATACATAACCAAATAAAAAGTGCGAAAAGATTAAAAATAAAAAGTATTACACTAAAAACTTGTCTTCACCAAGTGATGTAAGAGACTTAGGCAAACATGGCCTTTGATTGTCAAGAACTCTTACGATCAATCTTGGATCCCGAGACGACTCACACACTCTATGATGATGGCGGATGATGGTGTTGTGATGGTGGTGGGTAGTGGGTGAAGTGTGAGAGAGGTGGTGTGCCAAGGGATGGTTTGCAAATGAGCTAAGCACCCCTATTTATAGCCTGAACAGCAGCTCGGGCACGGCCCCGTGTCCATCCTCCTTCTCTTTCTTCACTAATTGCAGTTTGTCTGCATTAGTTGACCACGCCCCCGTGTCCGCTGAGCACGAGAAGCGTATCTGTACTATTAAGATTTCCCTAGATTCTGCGAATCTTAGAGTTGACCACGGCCCCGTGTCCGCTGAGCACGGCCCCGTGGTGGGCGATAGAAGCTTCTATAACTTTGTCTTTTCTGCTGACACTTGGGCACGCCCCCGTGCTCATTGAGCACGGGGCGTGTTCAGCCTTCTGCTCTCTTGTTTTGCTTGAGAAGATGCTGTCGGGGAGGTTGGGCATGCCATGTTTGTTCCTTTTCTTGTATTTATGTTAGATTTAGCTGCCTTTTTGCTTCTTTTGTTCATTTGAGCTCATTTAATCCTGAAAATACAAAAGGAAGACAAAAACACACTTTTTCCAACATTAGTACTAAAAAAGGGTTGGTTTTATGCCATAATTGATGTAATTTATATGTTGCATTTTGTGCACATCAGATGGCTGCCCGATCGGATGGCTATCCGATCGGGTTGCCACTCGATCCAAATTCCGTAAAGCGAGAAGGGATCGGATGGCTGTCCGATCGGATGGCTATCCGATCGGGTCGCCACTCGATCCAAGTATTAAGTTTAGTGCTAATCACCTCGATCGGATAGCAGCTCGATCGGATGGTATCTGATCGGGTTGCCACTCGATTGAGATTTTCAAAGTTCTAAGCTTTCTGAAAAAGTTTCAAAGTATCTAAATTTGCTAGACAACTGTTACCCGATCGAGTGGCTGTTCGATCGGCGGTCATCCGATCGGGCTGTCACTCGATCGAGTGATCCTTGTCCGGTTTATGACTTTGTAAAACTTCTACGCTTCTAGATTAACGACGACGGCACGGGACGTATCGAGACAATGGAAAACTCATCGTCTTTCAGTCGTTCTGATCAGATGGGAATCACCCCTGTCCGGTCAGTTGTCTGTTTACAATCAGTTCATGTCGGAATCCGTTCCATGGTCGTGTTCTCTGGCATCAATCCGTTTCCAAAACTACTCTAGACTATCCATCAAGTCTACAGTCCGTTTATGCCCGGATTTTACCGTTTAAAATGAAAGATTGAAGAAAAGATGAGGGAAAACTTAAGTTTTATTATGAAAACACCTAGATCTAGCTTAGATTTGGTGCAAAACACCTGAAATTCCTTAGATCTGAGCGAGATCTTGTCAGGAATGACATCATATGACAGTTTGTACAAACCACCATGATGACATCACCCTCAAAAGCGTAGATCTGAGAGATTCCATGGTGAAAAGTGTGATTTCAAAGGTGAATCATGTAGAGAACGAAGTGTAGATCAAGGAAGTACAAGGATCTAGTGTAAAACGGACCGAAATCGCCAAGAATATGAGGAAAAGTGGTGTGCGTGCGTCTGCTCGAGTAAGGCTGTCACATCAGTGAGAATGGTGATGTGACAGGCCTATTTATAGTGTCAGAGTGTGTGAAGAGGGGTGGTGTGCATGGATCGGATGGTGGTCCGATCGAGTGACCATTCGATTGGGTGGTCATCTGATCGGGTGATTATCCGATCGGGTGGTCATCCGATCGGGTGGTTATCCGATCGGGTGGTCATCCGATTGGATTGCCACTCGGTCAACCCATCCTTTCCGCATTCCCGTCTTTGATTCGTTTTTGCGAGTTAGATTGGGCGTTGCGTATTATTTGGTAAGAGAATAACTAGATTACATCATAAACACCAAAAGTTTTCAGGATTAATAGATTCCACCAGTGACAAGACTCTAGTCTCTCGTTCAACCAAGAATCAAGTTTCACGAGTCTAAAAAGTCAAGCACCAAATAGATTTAGACATTCCAAACATAGATTTAGACATTCCAAGCATATAGAATTAGGCATTCCAAACATAGATTACCAAATTATCAAAATGTCACACATTAAATAGTACAGGGGCTAGACTTGCCAGTTAGATGAAGTTCAGGGACTAGATCTGTCAAAAGTCTAAAGTTTAGGGATGCTGGGCGTTACAGTCTCCCCTCCTTTAGGAGATTTTGTCCCCGAAATCTTAGGAGAAGACTGCTCAAAGAGCTGCGGATACTTGGCCTTCATATCACTTTTCTACTCCCAAGTGAATTCGACTCCACGCTTTCCTTCCCATCGAACCTTAACAATGGGAATTTTGTTGTGCCTCAGACGCTTGACAGCTTGATCCATAAAGATACAAAATATGACTAAATGCTGACGGAAGCTACAGACGCATGTACTAACAGACTCCCCCTCGGATGTAGTTGTAGTTCCTTCCAGCATAGTCTTCAGTTCTTCCTGTTACTCCTTTGTTCTTTCGCTCTATGTCTTCTCTTTTCAGCCTTTTCTTCTAACATTCTTCGTCTCAGATGTCTTCCCTCGTTAATCCACCAATTTCGGTAAACAGGATCACCATCACGCTTCCTATCCCATTTGGGAATCTTGTTTTCTTCCTTTTCGATTGGCGTTTGATCCGCTGGTGGAGGCCTCATAAACTTCATCTTCCTAAGTTTTGCTGCTCTTTCAGATATAGCCTTTGATCTTTGCTCTCGCTTGTACTTTTTCAAGAACTCATCAATCTCAATATCTTTCCATTTTGTCTTCCAGTATCTTCCTGAATTGATGTCTTGGGCAAAACACACATCCACTATCGTTTAATACTGCAAAGCTTGTTCTTTGTCTCTCTTCTCATATACAATCTTGTTGTAGAACAAGCAGTCGATATCTTTCTTCGAGCAGTTGACAAGCCACATTGGATCCAGAATGCTGATTCTTCGTGACTTGCAGAGTTCCAGAAAGTTCTCACATGAGATTCATATACGACGGGTTTTGTCTGTTAAAGCTTTTCCAATTCTGCTCTCTCTTAAGAACTTAGCTATCTCTTCAACCATAGTGTATTTTGTATTTGTTTCATCGAGCAAACAATATACATTATGCCCCTTATCCCAATCTTTTCCTTTTCCCTGCAAGAATAGACATTATCAATCATTTGCACAGGGCTCGGGACATAAAGAGAAAAGTTGAAAATTTTGAAAAATTCAAAAATTTTCTAACACTTGGGATACTCTCTATGTGATAGTACTGATGGATCGGATGGCTGTCCGATCAGATTGCCATCATGTGCAATGAAGAAAGTCAACATGGTCAACTGTTCATGAATTGGATGACCCCCCAATTGGAGTGTTGTCCGATCGAGTTGCCTTCTGAATATATCTTGTCGTTTAGTGGCTGTCCGATCGGAATGCAAATGCTGTCCGATCGGATTGTCACTTTGTCATGAGTTGAAAATGTTTTGTCTTTTAGTGGCTGTCCGATCGGATTGTAATGTTGTCCGATCGGATTGCCACTATGCATGAGAGCACAATATTCAAGATAGAGATGTGAATAGTATGGTTGTCCGATCGGATTGCAAATGTTGTCCGACCGAATTGCCACTCTTTTCTTGACATGTGAAGAATTTTGGAACGAACTGCCGCTCGATCGGATTGCTGTTCGACCGGGTTGCCACTTTCTGTGTTGGCACATAAAACAAAGCAATGACAGTATATGATGTGAAACATAATGGTTGTCCGATCGGTTAGCAAACGTTGTTCGATCGGATTGCCATCTGTCAAAATACTTGTCCAATAAGTGAAGGCACAAATTTCAAGGCATCAAATAATTGTAACAGATAAAGCACAGATATCATGAAACATGTATTGAACATTGGTGGTTGTCCTATCGGACTGCCGTCCGGACTGCCGTCCGATCGACCAGCACCTCGCTCCTAAATCATTGAAGAACAAACATGAACATGAAAATTTTCTCAATCAAAACATCAAATTGAACATAAATCTATGTAGAGAATCTAATCGCGATCAAATCCCTATGTTCATTGTGTTCTAATTCGGCTTTAACAGATAATTTGTCAAACACTTAGCCGACTGCCATCACGTTCTAACTCTTAGATCTACAAATTTTAACATGTTTTAACACAAATTGAACCGGCAAAATTGTAGATCTAAGCATTGCGAGCAAAACCTAGTGCTTATTTCTCATCAAATCATCCTAGAACTCACTAGATCTAAGTTAAGAACTCCGAACAGTGACGTCATCGAACAAGATCATTCAAAAATCATGATTTAACAGATTAGAGCATGAAAAGTGTACCTTTGCCATTATGAACGATGAGCAAACCAACGATCTAATGTGCTAGTGCAAAGAGATAATGAGAATCAAAGATCAGATGAAAAAGTGAGAGAGAGGATAGGACGGTCGATCGAGCGAGTAAAAGTTTGACTGTCCTATTGACTCTCTTATTTATAGTGTCACTTGAGTCGGAGTGTTGTCCGATCGAACAGCTGTTCGATCGGCTTGCCGTCCGAGTCAAGTTCACCTTTAAGACTTTTAATTCCTTGACCTTTTGACCGTCTGACTTTTTGACTTTGACTTTACCAGTTTTTAGGAATCCACTTAAGTATCTAGGTCCAAATTAATGACCCTAGGTACTTTATTCGCCTACCAAGTCCAAGTTAATGACCTTGGTTGACCCGAGACAAAGCAAAACTGACTTTTGTTCAACATTTTTCAAAACATTATTCTGAAAATTACAAGTTACAAATTAATGAACTTGTATTGACTTTTCATTTTACAGGTTTTATCATAATGAGCTCCCAACCCATCTTCTAGTTCAGAAACTTCCTGCATCTGCTTCAAACTGCGAATCTGAGGATCAGCTTTCCACTTTGGTTTGTCGATAAAACAAAGCAGAAATGTAATATTTTTTTTTGGATTTTGAATAAAGTTTCAAGACTAGAATGAAATGCAGTAAATGTAAACTATTTACAAACATATTTTTGGTGAGCGTGTTAGGGAATCATATCAGCTACCGACAAGTTACTAGTACCGTTAAGCTTGATTTCATATTAAGCATTAAACAATTCACATTGATTGTCGATATACTGATCCAATTTAAATTTTCATACAAACTTCAATCTGTTCAGGATACGATTTAGTGAATTAAAGACTTAGCTTTTACGCATGTCCCACCTCTGAATATACTCCCGTATTCAGACTTTCTATATATAACAACCCTAACGTAAACCGACACCCTTGAATATTTTTTTTCCGACACCCTATTATATTGAAATATCCCAATATGTCTTATATTACACTCCGTATGTGAAAACCGAGCCCAAATTAGATTATAACATATAAAATATATTAAAAACAATAAATCTTAAGCTAAGGCGGGCCGCGTAGACCCACCCCAACCATTCACGCGGGCCGTATGAAGGTGTAACCGGATTCCTTTGATTTCTTTAGTTTAGGCGGGCCGCGTAAGAATTCCCGTTAGTTGACGCGGGCCGCGAGTGTCCCAAATGGTGGCGCAGTCCGGTGATGACACGTGTCATCATCGTGGCGGGGCTACAAGCTGACCCAGCTAAGCTACTCAGTTGACCAAGGTTGACGCGGGCCGCGTAACCTTGGCCTGTTCTTTACGCGGGCCGCGAGGAGACCAGATTTCAGCCCTATATAAGAAGGCAACGGGCCTTCAGTTCCGATCGTTCATTTCTTTCTTTCAATCTAAATTTCTGAAGTAGAGTTATTATACCCGGGTATTATACCCCCTAAATAGCGAGGTTCTGCTCAGTTGTAAGTATTATAACCCCTGGATACGTATTAGATACTCTGCCCGATTGATCTAGGGTTCCGTAACGGCTGTCGTGGTTCTGCCCGACGTAGTCGTTGGAATGCCGTCTCGGGGAGAGTATTACTAATGTTAAAATGGGTTATTATACTAACACACGTACATTTGTGTAATTTATAGATTTTCACCAGGAAACCCTAAAAGAGTAATCTAAGACAGCAATGTGAGTTGATCCACTTTTTGTAAACCTTTTGTTACTGTTTTTACAAAACCTCACTTAATTAAATATATACAAAGCAGTTATTGAGTATTTGTAAAGAAAACAATTATAGTGGGTATGTTGGGGTTTTGTATACAAAATTGGTTACTGGCGTGGTAACATCCAATAAGTTGAGTATGACCGTACCACTGATGTTAATTGTGATGTCTTGGAAACAAATGTAATTGCGGATGTGCCCTCAATACTGTAAATTGGTTTTATTTAAACTTGATTAAACTGGGATTCACTCACCAGTATTTCCCACTGACAAAATGTTTTTAAAACGCGTTTCAGGTAACAAAATGTGAAAGCCAAATAGAAGCCAGCTGGACAGCACTGAAGGCTTGGAAAAGTGGCAATAAAGTTACCTAAGAATAACATAGATGTTTTTATTAAACAAAATAGGATTTATTCCTATGAAATGTATGTACTGAAAACTTGGGTTTTACCCATGTGTTTAATATTATAAAATGTGGTGGTTTACTTTGATAACATATTTCCTAACTACGATCCTGATGAAAATTTTTGCTGCCAAATTGGATAGATAATAACGCGATACCACTAAAACTGGCTCACGACCGCCCGTTCCCGGGAACTAGGGATCGGGGGTTGTGACAGAAGGTGGTATCAGAGCCATGCCACTGATTCATCCACAGAAGCGTTCTGCTGACATCAGAATTTAAAGTGTTAGGAAATAAATTACGGGAATACGTGCATAATTGTATTTTCTTGTTATGTGTTATCTGACTATTTGTTAGTTTACAGTATGAGTGACCAAGGACCATCTGACGCGTATCGTCAATTGTCTGGTTCGCCTAGGAGTGAAGGCACCTCCTCTTCTCAGCATGCCCTCTCAGGGTACTCTGCTGATACGGAAGAAGGAATCTTTGTGTTTAAGGCTCAGTCTGAAGAGCCATTTCCTCAGAAAAAGAGGGGATGGTTCAGTAGGGGAGCACACGGACGTAGGAAACCTATGAAAAAGTTGCAGGAACAGCGAGTGTTAGCCGCAGCTAAAAGAGAAACTGATGCCTATGCCCAGGATATGCTCAATAGGGGTATAGCCAATATCCACATTTTAGCAACCACTGCAGCTGACCCAAACCTGGAGCAAATGCTAGCACCCCAACCACAACTACCAAATCCTGATCAACCCATGGAGCTAGAAAACCCTGAAAACCAAATAGAAATGCCTGATTACAACCCGGAGGAGATACCTAGGGTACCTACACCAAATCCCCTAGACCCAAACGACTACGACCCCTGGTGGGACGATGTTAGGGACTATGTGCAACAAAACCCGATACAGGAAAATGTGCCAATACCCAACTTAGGAGCCTACCCATGGTTAGATCCTCAAGATCCCTATAACGTTAGTGATGCATACATTAGGGAGATCTTAGAGAATCCCTACCCATACCAGGCCCCTATCCCTCCGTACCAGGAACCCGCACCCCAGATTCCAAACTCAGTCCTAGAACCTGCACCCCCAATGAGTGCAGAAAACATACAAGAACTTAGGACTTTCAGTGAGGAAATTTTAGAAAGTAATGAGAGAATGCGACAGGTGGGAGAGCGTCTCGTATGGAAATACGACGAACGCAATATGGATTTTTGGATGAATCCATATCAGTGAATGTGATAGTGGAATCGGTAGTAATAATAATAACAATATAATATATGTGTTAGAAAAAAAAACTACGGATGCATACTATTAGTATTGTAGTTTTACATTTCAGTCGGTATTGTAATTTTAATTTCAGTACTGGTGTGTAATGATGCATACTATATGAATAGAGTAAAAGTCGCAATGCTCGACGCTTTTGATTAAAAAGTGCGTGTCATGTGATTGGCTATATTCAAATATTATTTGTGATATTAATATTTGGTAAATGTTTAAAATTCAGATGGCCGACGAGGGAAATCAAGATAATCTGAATAACGATAACCAGAGTAACAATAACGTGGTTACTGAGAATCCAAACAATGGAAACCAAATGGATAATAGTGTCGTTCAACACATAGTGGCACAAGGAATTATAGATGCAATGCCATTTATTATTCAAACGGTTCAAGAAGCGAATAATAAAAGTAAGCATAGTAGTAAGCGACCAAGTGAACCGGAACACAGCGTGAATAATGGACTCGTACTTCAAGCGCCCATTCCCAAAAGAAGAAGAACCATGTCATATGGTTGTTCTTATAAAGAATTCTGGTCCTGTAAACCAATAGAATTCTCGGGTAATGAAGGACCCATTGCAGCTCTACGCTGGATAGAGAAAACCGAGGCTGTTCTAAAAATAAGCAAGTGTGCCGAAGAAGATAGGATAATGTTTGCTTCTAGTTTATTTAAGAATGCAGCTCTAGAGTGGTGGAACACTATCCTCCAGTCAAGAGGAAGGATAGAATCTATAATATGGAATGGGAAGAGTTCAAAAATATGGTAGAAAGGAAGTTCTACCCTCCCAATGAAAAGGAGCAGATAGCAAATAAGTTTCCGAATCTTAGAATGATCGGAGTAGGCAGTAAGGGTTACACTACCACATTCTTTGAATATGCTAGGATAGTACCAACCCTTGCATCACCTGAACCAGTGTTAATCTCCCGTTACATCTGGGGATTAATTGGAGAAATTAGACATGTAGTCATGGCAGCTAGACCCCAAACCATAGAAGAAGCTGTAGAACTAGCCAATACCTTGACTGATGAACTAGTACGAACTAGAGAAGAAGACCAGAGAAGAAACCTATCCCAAAGGCTTACTCAAGAATTCCGTTCGGGAAATTTCAACCGTAGGAACGTAGGTTCTACCTCGGCACCATACTACAAAGCCTGCAGAAAAAAGCATTCTGGAAGATGCTCTATTTACTGTAATTTTTGCAAGGCCCCAGGACACAAGGAAGAAAATTGTAAGAAGAAATCCAGTAATGGATTCTGCTTCAATTGTGGAGAAAAAGGTCACATCAGGCCAAATTGTCCTAAATTGGCTCCAGCTGCAAATAACAAGAATCCTAAAAATGCTAGAGCTTTTGTTCTAACTGCAGATGAAGCCAAGATGATTCCAGACGTCATAGATGGTACGTTTTTTGTTAATGATATTTTTGCTAAAGTATTATTTGACTCTGGTGCAAACCAAAGTTTTATTAATACTTCGTTTTGCAAACTCCTAAATCAATCATTAACTAAACTACCACAAGAATGTCTAGTAGAGACAGCAAATGGAGAAACCGTTAGGATTTCTGAAATCTTGCAGGGAGCAAGAATAGAAATTTTTAATCAAAAATTTATTGCAAACCTTTATCCAATGAATCTGGCAGGATTTGATGTTGTATTAGGAATGGATTGGTTAATAGCCAATAAAGCCAGTATTTTATGTGACCAGAAATCAATTCAAGTAAAATCACCAAGGGGTGAAAAGATCACAATTAAAGGAGATAAACCATCCAGATCCATTAAATTCATCTCTGTGATGAAAACTGCAAGCTATATAAGAAAAGGATCTATAGTATATTTGATTTCTATAATCACTAACACTAAAGGAAAAGAATTAAAAGACATTCCAATAGTGTCCCAATTTTCAGATGTCTTTCCAGAGGAATTGCCAGGACTGCCGCCAGATAGGGAAGTCAAATTCAGAATCCATCTGCTACCAGGGACAGCACCGACTGCCAAAGCACCTTACCGTTTGGCACCCGCCGAAATGCAGGAACTAAAGAAACAATTAGACGAATTGTTGGAGAAAGGATTCATACAGCCGAGCTCATCGCCATGGGGAGCGCCGATTTTGTTTGTTAAAAAGAAGGACGGATCAATGCGTATGTGCATTGACTACCGTGAATTGAACAAGGTCATGATTAAAAATTGGTATCCATTACCGAGGATCGATGATTTGTTTGATCAACTTCAAGGAGCTCGATTTTTCTCTAAAATCGATTTAAGATCAGGATATCATCAATTAAAGGTACAGGAAGAGGATATTCCTAAAACTGCACGCAGAACAAGGTATGGTCATTATGAATTTACTGTCATGCCATTTGGTTTAACCAATGCCCCAGCCGCATTTATGGACATGATGAACCGAATATGTAAGCCATATTTGGATAAATTCATAATTGTCTTCATAGATGATATTCTAATTTACTCTAAAAGTAAAGAGGAACATGCAAAGCACTTGCACTTACTTTTAAGTTTATTAAGAAAGGAAAAGCTTTATGCTAAATTTTCAAAATGCGAGTTTTGGTTAGAACAGGTTCAATTTCTTGGACATTTAGTTAATCATGAAGGAATTCATGTAGATCCAACAAAGATCGAAGCACTTACCAAATGGAAAACCCCTGAGTCACCAACTGAGGTTAGAAGTTTCTTAGGATTGGCCGGTTATTATAGAAGATTTATTCGAGATTTTTCTAGAATAGCCATCCCTTTAACTAAGTTAACCTGTAAATCTGTTAAGTTTGAATGGGGACCAAAACAAGAAGAAGCTTTTAGAATCCTTAAGCAAAGATTAACCCATGCACCCATACTAGCATTACCAGAAGGAACTGAAGACTTTGTAGTCTATTGTGATGCTTCCAAGTTAGGTTATGGATGTGTGTTAATGCAACGTCAAAAGGTTATAGCTTACGCCTCTAGACAGCTTAAGAGTCATGAAGAAAATTATTCAACCCATGATTTGGAATTAGGAGCCATAATTTTTGCCCTTAAAATTTGGAGACATTACATTTATGGTAGTAAGTTTACCATATTCACAGATCATAAAAGCTTAAGGTATGTTTTTGGGCGAAAAGAGTTGAATATGAGACAAAGACGCTGGATGGAATTGCTTAGCGATTATGATTGTGATATCCAGTATCATGCAGGAAAAGCCAATGTGGTGGCTGATGCTTTAAGTCGAAAGTATCACGAAAGGCCAAAAAGGGTATGTTCTCTTAAATTAAATCTACAAGTAGATTTAAATGATCAGATTAGAGAAGCACAAGAATCAGTAATCAAGGAAGATACTGAAAAATTAAAAGGAATGATTAAGGAATCTAAATATACGATGCATTGTTACCGTATATTAGAAGAAGCTCATAAATCTAAATATACGATGCATCCAGGAAATGATAAAATGTACCAAGATTTAAGGAAAAATTTCTGGTGGATAGGAATGAAAAAGGATATAGCAGCCTATGTTTCTAAATGTTTAACTTGCTCACAAGTAAAAGCTGAACATCAGAAACCCTCAGGTTTATTACAGCAATTAGAAATGCCAGTTTGGAAATGGGAATTGATAACAATGGATTTTGTTACCAAATTACCCAAAACAAGAAAAGGTAATGATACAATCTGGGTGATTGTAGATAGGCTAACCAAATCAGCTCATTTCTTACCGATGAAGGAAACCTTTAGCATGGAACAATTAGCTAAATTGTATGTAAATGAAATTGTTTCATTACATGGAATACCTTTATCAATTGTTTCTGATAGGGATAGCCGTTTTACCTCTCATTTTTGGTCAAGTTTCCAAAAAGCAATGGGAACCAAGTTGAGTCTAAGCACCGCTTACCATCCTCAAACGGACGGGCAAAGTGAAAGGACAATTCAGACCATGGAAGACATGCTTAGAGCTTGTGTAATTGATTTCGGAGGTAGTTGGGACGAACACTTACCTTTGATAGAATTTTCTTATAATAACAGCTATCACACAAGTATCAATGCTGCACCATTCGAAGTACTTTATGGACGAAAGTGCAGAACCCCAGTCTGTTGGGCAGAAATTGGGGAAAAGCAATTATCTGGACCCAAGATAGTACAAGAAACAACTGACAAAATTATTCAAGTCAAGGAACGACTAAAAGCAGCACGTGATCAACAGAAGAGCTACGCTGATAACAGACGGAAGCCGTTAGAATTCCAAGTAGGCGATAAAGTGTTACTAAAAGTCTCTCCTTGGAAAGGAGTGGTAAGATTCATCAAAAGAGGAAAGCTAAGTCCCAGGTATATTGGACCTTTTAAGATTATTAGAAGAATAGGACCTGTAGCCTATCAGCTACAACTGCCAGAGGAAATGGCAGGAATACATGATGTATTTCATGTATCTAATCTCAAAAAGTGTCTAGCTGACGAATCACTCGTAATACCTCTCAAGGATATAAAGGTAAATGAACAACTCAAGTTTGTAGAGAGGTCTCTGTAAATTGAAGATAGGAAAATTAAGAATCTCAAGCACAAGAGACTAGTTCTGGTCAAAGTGAAGTGGGACTCCAAAAGAGGACCTGAGTACACATGGGAGCTCGAATCAGAAATGCAAAAGAAATATCCACACTTGTTCCAGTAGATCTCGAGGACGAGCTCTAAAACAAGGTGGGGAGGATATAACAACCCTAAAGTAAACCGACACCCTTGAATATTTTTTTCCGACACCCTATTATATTGAAATATCCCAATATGTCTTATATTACACCCCGTATGTGAAAACCGAGCCAAAATTAGATTATAACATATAAAATAAATTAAAAACAATAAATCTTAAGCTAAGGCGGGCCGCGTAGACCCACCCCAACCATTCACGTGGGCCGTATGAAGGTGTAACCGGATTCCTTTGATTTCTTTAGTTTAGGCGGGCCGCGTAAGAGTTCCCATTAGTTGACGCGGGCCGCGAGCGTCCCAAATGGTGGCGCAGCCCGGTGATGACACGTGTCATCATCGTGGCGGGGCTACAAGCTGACCCAGCTAAGCTACTCAGTTGACCAAGGTTGACGCGGGCCGCGTAACCTTGGCCTGTTCTTTACGCGGGCCGCGTGGAGACCAGATTTCAGCCCTATATAAGAAGGCAACGGGCCTTCAGTTCCGATCGTTCATTTCTTTCTTTCAATCTAAATTTCTGAAGTAGAGTTATTATACCCGGGTATTATACCCCCTAAATAGCGAGGTTCTGCTCAGTTGTAAGTATTATAACCCCTGGATACGTATTAGATACTCTGCCCGATTGATCTAGGGTTCCGTAACGGCTGTCGTGGTTCTGCCCGACGTAGTCGTTGGAATGCCGTCTCGGGGAGAGTATTACTAATGTTAAAATGGGTTATTATACTAACACACGTACATTTGTGTAATTTATAGATTTTCACCAGGAAACCCTAAAAGAGTAATCTAAGACAGCAATGTGAGTTGATCCACTTTTTGTAAACCTTTTGTTACTGTTTTTACAAAACCTCACTTAATTAAATATATACAAAGCAGTTATTGAGTATTTGTAAAGAAAACAATTATAGTGGGTATGTTGGGGTTTTGTATACAAAATTGGTTACTGGCGTGGTAACATCCCATAAGTTGAGTATGACCGTACCACTGATGTTAATTGTGATGTCTTGGAAACAAATGTAATTGCGGATGTGCCCTCAATACTGCAAATTGGTTTTATTTAAACTTGATTAAACTGGGATTCACTCACCAGTATTTCCCACTGACAAAATGTTTTTAAAACGCGTTTCAGGTAACAAAATGTGAAAGCCAAATAGAAGCCAGCTGGACAGCACTGAAGGCTTGGAAAAGTGGCAATAAAGTTACCTAAGAATAACATAGATGTTTTTATTAAACAAAATAGGATTTATTCCTATGAAATGTATGTACTGAAAACTTGGGTTTTACCCATGTGTTTAATATTATAAAATGTGGTGGTTTACTTTGATAACATATTTCCTAACTACGATCCTGATGAAAATTTCCGCTGCCACATTGGATAGATAATAACGCGATACCACCAAAACTGGCTCACGACCGCCCGTTCCCGGGAACTAGGGATCGGGGGTTGTGACACTATATATTCAGTCTTACAGGTGAACATGTAATAATGATATCTGTAAACGGGTAATGCGAGGCCATGAGAGCTCAGGCTAGAACTTCTGTTTGTACAGAGAGATGATGGCTCGACTTTTGGTGTGTCCCATTTGGGGATCTTTTCTTCAACAGCACATGATTAGCATTTTTAAATGTTTCATCATTTTTTATGCTGAGGGTTGGCTTTAAGAATAAAGAAAGTGCAGAGTATTATACGAGGACTAGGCTATTGCTTCCGCAAAATCAGAAGTCCTGGTATAATACCCCAGATATCATTACACACATAGACCTAGTATGTCAGAAACAGAAAAAATCTTCCAAACGAGATTTCAGGGGTTACCTATATATTCAAGAGATGTTCCCCACGAAATAAGCAAGTAATGATTTATGTTTATATCCCGAACAAACTTACTAAATGTATAAAAACCTATCGACATATCATCAGTGAGACTGTTTAACACTTTAATCTTTACAATTCTTTAGCGTACAATAACCGTCTAGCTGATGTACTATCATTTTCCCTTTTTACACAAACTCTTTTTCGGTTTTCAATTGTTTTTGGATTTTTGAAATATTTCATGTTTTTGGGTTTTTGAATTTTTTATTGTTTTTGTATTTTCTGAAAAAGTAACCTATCTCCCCCTAAATACCAAAACATCTAAAAATTCGACAAACCATTGCAGATTGCTTTTCAACGTCATCTACATTGGTACCTTCATCTACGCCAAGAATCCCATCCGACACCGATAAAAGCTTCATACCGTTCAATTTTAGAAGATATTGAAAACGAGTTTTATCAAACGCTTTGGTATGTAAATCAGCCTTTTGTTCATCGGTGTGGATTTTCTCAGTTCGTATCAACTTCTCTCGAAACAGTCTCGGATGAAGTGATGACGAATTTCAATGTGTTTCGTTTTAGCGTGATGAACAAGATTTTTAGTTATGTTAATGGCTGCCTTATTATCAACAAAAATGGGAGAAGTAAGAAATTGCAAACCGTAGTTGCGCATCTATTGCTGGATCCACAAGATCTGGGAGCAGCAGCTGCTAGCAGATACATACTCAGCCTCACATGTAGACAAGGCAACAGAGGTCTGCTTCTTACATTGCCAGGTGACCAATCGTGGTCCGAAAAACTAGCATCCCGCAATTGTTGACTTAGCGTTGACTTTGCAGCATCCGAAGTCGGAATCAGAATACCCTTCGAGCGTGAAGTCGCCTTCTTTTGGATACCACAACCCCAAGCTTGGAGTTCCTTTCAGGTAGCGCAATATCCGTTTCACAATCACCATATGCGAAGATCTCGGGCTTGACTGAAACCGTGCTGCGAGGCAGGTTGGATACATGATATCGGGTCTTGAAGCTGTTAAATACATCAACGATCCAATCATGGAGCGATACATCGTTTCATCCACCTTCTCTCCGGTGAGATCAGGGTTTATCCCATGGTTCGTCGCTAACGGGGTGGAAGCTGGAGCAGTCCCGGACATCCCAAATTTCTCTAAGATATCATGAACATACTTCGTCTGATGTATGAATGTTCCCTCAGGCAGTTGATCAACCTGAAGCCCCAAGAAAAACTTCATCTTACCCATCGATGACATTTCAAACTTTTGCTTCATAACTCTTTCAAAATCTTTGCATAGATCTTCATTTGTTGACCCAAATATGATGTCATCCACGTATATCTGAACTATCAGAAGATGTCCGTCGACTTCTTTGGTGAAGAGAGTGGCGTCCACTTTTCCACGGATGAAGCTGTTGGCAAGCAGATGTTGTGACAATGTCTCGTACCAGGCTCTCGGGGCCTGGTGTAAACCATACAATGCTTTATCCAGTAAATAGACCTTGTCTTTGTGGATTGGGTCGGTGAAGCCCGGTGTGACAACCCGAAATCTAGAACCTTTCGTTGTGTCGTGATGTGACTTGCTTGTACGTTATGCGACTAGTTAACCGATCAAACTTAATGATAACGTGAACCTTTTTATGTGATATGTGCTTGTTATGTGTGCATTGTATATATTTATACGTGTTATAAGGAAACCGAGAACCCAACCCGAGAACAAAGAACCCGACTCGAGACCATGAGGTCTCGAGTGCATAGTGACCGGTTGGGCCTTTGGGCCGTAAACCCCCCACTCGAAACCCATTAAGGGTGCACCACTTGAACTAGCCTATATATACCTAAGGGTGCACCACTTGAACTAGCCTATATATATACCACACCTTAGTTAGTTTTACCATTTTGTTGAACATTAGAACACACACACTCTCCTACTTCTCTCTCACTTAAAATCTAGAACACAAACACTTCATCATTCTCGGATTTGGACTTGGATCGGCTCACACACACACCCGGTTGGAAGCTTTACACACACCCTCGAAACCCATTTAACCGGTTAGTGTTTTTAATGTTTATGGTTGATTTTTGTTGTGATTTGTGATGTATGAATATTGATGATTCATGTTATGCTTAGTGTTTTGAGTTTGATGGTTAAGTTGTTCTTTTATATGAGATGATTGTTTATCAAGAAGCTTGTTTGATGAAATAACCATTTGTTGTCAAAAGATGAAACTATATGCATGGGTTATGATATCTTGGGATAAATAGAGTTTAAACTACTAGATCTTGATGATACATAAAATCGGGTTGCACTTGGCATGAAATCGGACATATATGAGTTGTATGTTATGTTAAGTGTTTTGATGCTTGTTCATAGTTTTGGTTGAATAAGTGATTAATATGTTATGAACTTGTTGAATATGGGTTTGAATATTTGAAGAACACTTTGAATGATAGTTGAAGATTGAAAACCCTTGTGATTTTGATCCACCTTTGACTAATGGCCTGATTAGGAAATATGTTAGTGGAATTCTATTGGTTATTTCCGGATTTGGGCCTGATTATATTGTACAATTTGGCTGACTACATCTGCATCAACACGTGAACATGAAAACGACTGCTACCGACTCGCAATCACCCGGTTGCGACTCGCAACCACAGCGTGATGACTCGAGACCACGCGGTTGCGACTCGCAACCATGACAGGACAAGCCGAGACCACAGGTTACGAGTCTCGTTGCGACTCGAGACCACAGCATGACAAGCCGAAACCATGGTTGCGACATAGGTTGCGACTCGTAACCACCTGAGATCAGCACACACAGCATGACTCGAGACCATGCTTGCGAGTCCGGTTGCGACTCGAGACCACACTTTGGGCCTAAGTTAGTGGGCCGAATTTATGGACTTCTGTGCTACTGTTGATGTGTTATTTGGGCCTGTTATCACGAGCCCAACTGTTTGGGCCTCACACTTAGACTTTGGGCTATGATTGAATGATAACTGTGAACTGTGTATGTTAAACGTGTTGCCATGATTATTACCCGTGTTTGCCATACGTGTTGAACATTCGTGCACTACTTGGTTCGAATCTGATTATAAGTGATATCCGTGTTAGGACGTTATTGACTACTTGCGACTTGATTGATCTTTCTGTGATTAACTGCCGAGCAAACCAAGGTGAGTTCACACCCTCTATAAAGCATGGGATTCCCTGGGTTGGGAACGGGGTTAAGGAACATGGATTCCTCGTCCTCCTTGGGTAGGACGTCAGTGGTTCAGGAATGTGATTCCTCGTCCGGATGGACGGATAAACGTACTAGACTAAAACTCTATCACGAAGTCCCTCCTTTTTGTATCGACTAATCGCCGGGCCAATGGCGAGCGGGTCATTAGTTAGATAGCGCTATTTAGGTCTGACAAGCCTCACACCGTGCCGCAGAGGACGGGCGTGAACTAATGGATCTGGGGCACGTCAATGATGATAGACATTGATGTTTTCAGGGCACATAAACATGACTACAGTCAGCAGTCGATATGGTAACGAGTCTAGTGTACGCATGGGGTAGCCCCCACGGCCGAAATGCCTGATAACTATCATGGGGTAGCCCCCACGGCCGGAGTGCCGGAGTAACTGGGAATGAACATGTCACGTTTTTAAACTATGGGGTAACCCCCACGGCAGGATGCCAGTAAAAGGAAACTGTTTTCGGAATAACTAAAACAAACGCCCACCCGTGAACTCACTCAACTAGTTGTTGACTCGTTACTACATGCTTTGCAGGATCATAGGTACTGAGCTGGAGCTTGCATGGAGGAGGATCGTTGTGGGACACGGATTGCTACATGCTATGTTAACTTGGAACTTTTGAACTTATGTTAAAACTTTAAACTTATGCTTCCGCTTGCAACTTAACTTGTTTTGTTTTGAAACACCAATCGTGATGGTTAAACTTTTATAACTACTTATATGCTTGTTCAGTATGATTGGTGGCTGGATCCTGGTCAGTCACGCCTCCAAGCGGTAGTACTCCGCAGGTGGGATTTTGGGGGTGTGACAGATTGGTATCAGAGCCATTGGTTATAGTGAACTTGGTTTTAATAAAGGAGAAACGTTTTGTTAAAACCAGACTATAACCGGTTTAGTGCTCAACGGTCCACAACGACACTTCGCTCCCCATGCAAGGCTCAACGTTCTAGGTAATATGATGTATGAATATTGCCTACTTGTTAGTTACATAGTACATTGCTCATGGTATGCTTGATTAGTATAACTATTGTTGTTTGAACACGTGTGTGCTTACTCTATCCTACTATCGTACTTTCGCGAACCTCTCTCACACGTATTACTCTTATTATGAAGAACCATGTCTGGACGCGTTAACATGACACAAGCCCAGTTGACGGCTTTGATCAACGAACGAGTTGCCGCAGCGCTTGCAGCTGCACACGCAGGAGGTATATCCTGCAGTCCGAAATTGTTCTAGGATCATTTGGGTCCTACTCTCGTAAACCAACCTTTGTGTTAAACTCTGTCTTTCTTTCACCTACCTTAGGTCAATATGCTCAGGCACCGGTGTGCACTTTTAAGACCTTTATGGACTGTCGACCCACAACTTTTAGCGGAACTGAAGGAGCAGTAGGTCTCCTACACTGGTTTGAGAAACTGGAGTCTGTGTTCGAAATGTGTGAATGCCCTGAAGCGCGCAGGGTGAAGTATGCTACTGGTACTCTCGAGGGTTTGGCCCTCACGTGGTGGAATGCTCAAGTGCAGATGTTAGGGTTGGTTGCTGCCAACGCCACCCCATGGGAAACTTTCAAGGAAATGATCAGGGAGGAATACTGCAGTCGTGACGACATTCACAAACTGGAAGATGAATTCTACAATCTCAAGATGTCTGGGTCAGAGATTGAGGCATACACTAAGAGATCGCATGAGCTAGCCTTGTTGTGTCCTACTATGGTGGATCCTCCGTATAAGCGAATTGAACTCTACCTCAAGGGTTTGGTGCCAGAGATTCAAAGTCATGTGACTTCTGCGAACTTGACTACTATCCAGCAGGTTGTACAGTTGGCTCACCGTCTCACTGATCAGGCGGTGGAGCAGAACAAGTTACCGAAGCGCATAGGTGCTGCAACAACTTCTGGTACTTCTAGTGGGGATAAACGGAAATGGGATGGAACTTCAAGCAAGGGTTCAACTTCGGCGCAAACTCAGTCTCAGCAGAGAAAGACGGAAGATCACAAGAGCCCCAGTCAGCAATCGTCCGGTGGTCAAAGTCATGGTGGGTACAAAGGAAATCACCCCAAGTGCAATCGTTGCAACCTACACCACAGTGGGCCATGCACCAGGGGCAACTGTCATCGGTGCAACAAGCCTGGTCATGTTGCAAAGGATTGCAGGAGCGCATACCCCGCCAATCAGAATCGACAGCAACCTCAACAGAACCAGCGACAGCAACAGGGTAACAACAAAGGGTGCTTTCAGTGTGGAGCTGAAGGCCATTTCAAGAAAGATTGTCCCCAACTGAACCAGAACAACAACAACAATCAGGGGAATGGTAACAATGGGAACAACAACAATGGTGCTAGGGGACGAGTGTTCGTGATTGGTCAAGGTGAAGCAAGGAATGATCCCAACGTGGTGACGGGTAAGTTCCTTCTCGACGACTTTTATGTTACAGTCTTATTTGATTCGGGTGCCGATACTAGTTATGTGTCACTAGAAGTTAGTAAGATGCTTAAGCGTATTCCCACACCCCTGAGCGACAAGCACACTGTAGAGTTAGCTAATGGTAAGAGTTTGGAAGCCTCACACGTAGTCAAGGGTTGCCAGCTTATTCTCGCTAACCAGACCTTCCCCATCGATCTCATTCCTATTGTCTTGGGTAGTTTCGACGTTGTCATTGGAATGGATTGGTTGTCCCAACACCGAGCAGAGATTCTTTGCAACGAGAAAATCGTTCGTATTCCTGGTTTTGGTAGTGAACCTCTCATGATTCGTGGCGACAAGAGAAGTGCTGTTGAGAACATCATCTCCCTTCTTAAGGCCCAGAAATGCTTACGAAAGGGCCACACTGCGATTTTGGCTCTAGTTACTGATACCACAGAAAAAGAGAAGAAGTTAGAAGATTTTCCCGTTGTACGCGACTATCCTGAGGTATTCCCTGAGGAATTACCTGGTCTTCCGCCCCATCGCCAAGTCGAGTTTCAGATTGAACTAACTCCTGGAGCCGCGCCTGTAGCCCGTGCACCTTATCGATTAGCGCCATCAGAATTGGAAGAACTCTCCACGCAACTACAAGAACTCTTGGATAAAGGTTTTATTCGTCCTAGCTCATCGCCTTGGGGAGCTCCAGTGTTATTCGTGAAGAAAAAGGACGGTACCTTTAGGATGTGTATCGACTATCGTGAACTCAACAAGGTGACTGTGAAAAATCGTTATCCTCTACCGCGCATTGACGACTTGTTCGACCAGTTGCAGGGGTCGAGCTACTATTCAAAGATCGATCTGAGATCGGGATATCACCAGCTGAGAGTTCGAGAAGAGGATGTCTCTAAGACGGCCTTTAGGACTCGATATGGGCACTATGAATTTCTGGTCATGCCGTTTGGGCTGACGAACGCACCGGCAGTTTTTATGGATTTGATGAATCGAGTGTGCAAGCCGTACCTGGACAAGTTTGTTATAGTCTTCATCGACGACATTCTGATCTATTCTAAGAGCAAAGAAGAGCACGAACAGCATCTACGACTTATTCTGAAACTCCTTCGGAAGGAACAGCTTTACGCGAAGTTCTCGAAATGCGACTTCTGGCTTCAAGAAGTCCATTTCCTAGGGCATGTGGTGAACAAGGATGGGATACACGTTGATCCATCCAAAGTGGAATCTATTAAGAACTGGCCTGCGCCCCGCACACCAAAGGAAATTCGCCAATTTTTGGGATTGGCAGGTTACTACAGGAGGTTCATTAAGGATTTTTCTAAGATCGCGCAGCCTCTCACTTTGTTAACACAGAAAGGCGTTGTTTATCATTGGGGAAATGCACAAGAGTTAGCTTTTCAGCATCTAAAAGATAGACTTTGTAGTGCACCTATCCTTTCACTGCCAGAGGGCACAGAAGATTTTGTGGTTTACTGTGATGCATCAATTCAAGGCCTTGGTTGTGTGTTGATGCAACGAGATAAAGTCATAGCCTACGCCTCACGACAACTCAAAGTTCACGAGAAGAACTACACTACGCATGATTTAGAGCTGGGAGCTGTTGTTTTCGCACTTAAGTTATGGCGGCATTACCTGTACGGAACCAAGTGCGCCATCTACACCGACCACAGGAGCCTAGAGCACATATTCAAGCAGAAGGAACTGAATATGCGGCAGCGACGATGGGTCGAGCTGCTGAATGACTACGAGTGCTCTATCAAGTATCACCCGGGCAAGGCCAATGTTGTGGCAGACGCCCTGAGTCGGAAGGACACCACGCCTAAGCGCGTAAGAGCTCTACAACTCACGATACATTCTAGTCTACCTTCGCAAATACGAGCTGCTCAGATAGAAGCACTAAAACCAGAGAACGTTAGAGCTGAAGCCCTACGCGGGTCAAGGCAACGCTTAGAACAGAAGGAAGACGGTGCTTATTATGTAACAGGACGCATCTGGGTCCCACTCTATGGCGATTTACGGGAACTTGTGATGGATGAAGCACACAAATCTCGCTACTCGGTACACCCTGGTTCGGATAAGATGTACCACGATATTAAAACTACGTATTGGTGGCCTAGCATGAAGGCCCACATAGCAACTTATGTCAGCAAGTGTTTGACTTGTGCGCGAGTCAAGACAGAATATCAGAAACCCTCAGGCCTACTTCAGCAACCAGAGATACCACAATGGAAATGGGAGCAAATTTCCATGGATTTTGTTACTAGCCTACCTAGATCACAGCGCGGAAACGATACTATCTGGGTGATCGTGGATCGACTCACGAAATCCGCACACTTTTTGGCAATCAAGGAGACGGATAAGTTCTCCACTTTAGCAGAAATATACCTCAAGGAAGTTGTTTCGAGGCACGGGGTGCCCACCTCTATTATCTCTGATCGAGATGCACGTTTTACTTCAGAACTGTGGCAGGCAATGCACAAGTCTTTTGGCTCACGTCTAGATATGAGCACAGCGTATCACCCACAGACGGACGGGCAGTCCGAGCGAACTATTCAGACATTAGAAGACATGCTTCGCGCTTGTGTAATCGACTTTGGCAACAGCTGGGAAAGGCATCTGCCACTTGTGGAATTCTCGTATAATAACAGCTACCACACCAGCATTAAAGCTGCTCCGTTTGAGGCATTGTACGGACGTAAATGCCGGTCACCCCTCTGTTGGGCAGAGGTGGGGGATAGTCAGATCACTGGTCCAGAACATGTGGTAGACACTACTGAGCGGATTGCTCAAATACGACAACGCATGGCGGCCGCTCGAGACCGTCAGAAGGCCTACGCCGATAAGGGCCGGAAACCACTTGAGCTCCAGGTTGGGGAGCGGGTATTACTCAAAGTTTCACCCTGGAAGGGTGTTGTTCGTTTTGGTAAACGAGGCAAACTTAACCCACGATACGTTGGACCTTTTGAAATCATCGAGAAAATAGGCAAGGTGGCCTACAGACTGAAATTACCAGCAGAACTCGGTGCAGTTCACAACGTTTTCCATGTGTCAAATCTGAAGAAGTGTCTGTCAGATGAGACGCACGTAGTTCCTCTGAAGGAACTCACGATCGACGAACAGTTGAAATTCGTCGAAGAACCTGTCGAAATCACGGACCGGGATGTTAAGGTCCTCAAGAGCACTAGAATACCTCTTGTTCGAGTTCGTTGGAACTCACGTCGCGGCCCAGAGTTCACCTGGGAGCGCGAAGATCGGATGAAACAAAAGTATCCCCAACTGTTTGAGAACAGTACCAACGCTACTGAGGCTGAAGCTACGGAATTTCGGGACGAAATTCCAGATCAACGGGGGGTGGATGTGACACCCCAGGATAACCGGGAAAACCTTACAACTCGACTAGCTTCCTCAGTGAGTGCCATCAAATTTCGGGACGAAATTTCTTTCAACTTGGGGATGATGTGACAACCCGAAATCTAGAACCTTTCGTTGTGTCGTGATGTGACTTGCTTGTACGTTATGCGACTAGTTAACCGATCAAACTTAATGATAACGTGAACCTTTTTATGTGATATGTGCTTGTTATGTGTGCATTGTATATATTTATACGTGTTATAAGGAAACCGAGAACCCAACCCGAGAACAAAGAACCCGACTCGAGACCATGAGGTCTCGAGTGCATAGTGACCGGTTGGGCCTTTGGGCCGTAAACCCCCCACTCGAAACCCATTAAGGGTGCACCACTTGAACTAGCCTATATATACCTAAGGGTGCACCACTTGAACTAGCCTATATATATACCACACCTTAGTTAGTTTTACCATTTTGTTGAACATTAGAACACACACACTCTCCTACTTCTCTCTCACTTAAAATCTAGAACACAAACACTTCATCATTCTCGGATTTGGACTTGGATCGGCTCACACACACACCCGGTTGGAAGCTTTACACACACCCTCGAAACCCATTTAACCGGTTAGTGTTTTTAATGTTTATGGTTGATTTTTGTTGTGATTTGTGATGTATGAATATTGATGATTCATGTTATGCTTAGTGTTTTGAGTTTGATGGTTAAGTTGTTCTTTTATATGAGATGATTGTTTATCAAGAAGCTTGTTTGATGAAATAACCATTTGTTGTCAAAAGATGAAACTATATGCATGGGTTATGATATCTTGGGATAAATAGAGTTTAAACTACTAGATCTTGATGATACATAAAATCGGGTTGCACTTGGCATGAAATCGGACATATATGAGTTGTATGTTATGTTAAGTGTTTTGATGCTTGTTCATAGTTTTGGTTGAATAAGTGATTAATATGTTATGAACTTGTTGAATATGGGTTTGAATATTTGAAGAACACTTTGAATGATAGTTGAAGATTGAAAACCCTTGTGATTTTGATCCACCTTTGACTAATGGCCTGATTAGGAAATATGTTAGTGGAATTCTATTGGTTATTTCCGGATTTGGGCCTGATTATATTGTACAATTTGGCTGACTACATCTGCATCAACACGTGAACATGAAAACGACTGCTACCGACTCGCAATCACCCGGTTGCGACTCGCAACCACAGCGTGATGACTCGAGACCACGCGGTTGCGACTCGCAACCATAACAGGACAAGCCGAGACCACAGGTTACGAGTCTCGTTGCGACTCGAGACCACAGCATGACAAGCCGAAACCATGGTTGCGACATAGGTTGCGACTCGTAACCACCTGAGATCAGCACACACAGCATGACTCGAGACCATGCTTGCGAGTCCGGTTGCGACTCGAGACCACACTTTGGGCCTAAGTTAGTGGGCCGAATTTATGGACTTCTGTGCTACTGTTGATGTGTTATTTGGGCCTGTTATCACGAGCCCAACTGTTTGGGCCTCACACTTAGACTTTGGGCTATGATTGAATGATAACTGTGAACTGTGTATGTTAAACGTGTTGCCATGATTATTACCCGTGTTTGCCATACGTGTTGAACATTCGTGCACTACTTGGTTCGAATCTGATTATAAGTGATATCCGTGTTAGGACGTTATTGACTACTTGCGACTTGATTGATCTTTCTGTGATTAACTGCCGAGCAAACCAAGGTGAGTTCACACCCTCTATAAAGCATGGGATTCCCTGGGTTGGGAACGGGGTTAAGGAACATGGATTCCTCGTCCTCCTTGGGTAGGACGTCAGTGGTTCAGGAATGTGATTCCTCGTCCGGATGGACGGATAAACGTACTAGACTAAAACTCTATCACGAAGTCCCTCCTTTTTGTATCGACTAATCGCCGGGCCAATGGCGAGCGGGTCATTAGTTAGATAGCGCTATTTAGGTCTGACAAGCCTCACACCGTGCCGCAGAGGACGGGCGTGAACTAATGGATCTGGGGCACGTCAATGATGATAGACATTGATGTTTTCAGGGCACATAAACATGACTACAGTCAGCAGTCGATATGGTAACGAGTCTAGTGTACGCATGGGGTAGCCCCCACGGCCGAAATGCCTGATAACTATCATGGGGTAGCCCCCACGGCCGGAGTGCCGGAGTAACTGGGAATGAACATGTCACGTTTTTAAACTATGGGGTAACCCCCACGGCAGGATGCCAGTAAAAGGAAACTGTTTTCGGAATAACTAAAACAAACGCCCACCCGTGAACTCACTCAACTAGTTGTTGACTCGTTACTACATGCTTTGCAGGATCATAGGTACTGAGCTGGAGCTTGCATGGAGGAGGATCGTTGTGGGACACGGATTGCTACATGCTATGTTAACTTGGAACTTTTGAACTTATGTTAAAACTTTAAACTTATGCTTCCGCTTGCAACTTAACTTGTTTTGTTTTGAAACACCAATCGTGATGGTTAAACTTTTATAACTACTTATATGCTTGTTCAGTATGATTGGTGGCTGGATCCTGGTCAGTCACGCCTCCAAGCGGTAGTACTCCGCAGGTGGGATTTTGGGGGTGTGACACCCGGTGGCTGTCCAACATACACCTCCTCTTTTACCTTCCCGTAGAGAAATGCCGATTTCACATCTAGCTGATAAACTTTAAATCCTTTCCAAGATGCAAATGCTAGGAAGATTCTAATCGCTTCAAGTCTAGCAACGGGAGCATATACTTCGGTGAAATCTATACCCTCCTGCTGACTAAAGCCCTGGACTACGAGTCGAGCTTTATTGCGAATAATAACCCCTCGGCCGTCTCTCTTGCACTTAAACACCCACTTGGTGTTTATCTTCCTATGACCATCAGGCAAGTCTACCAATTTTCATACACCCAACTTCTCAAACTGACTCAGCTCCTCCTGCATCGCGTTGACCCAAGAATCTTCAGTTAGTGCTTCTTTATATATTCTCGGCTCAATCTGCGAAATGAAACAACTAAGTGAAAACTTTGTTTGTAAAGAAGCAAATGTAGAATAAAAACAAGTAAGCCCTTGGTCAATTTGTCGTCTGGTGCGAACGCCTAATTGCAACTCTCCAATAATCAGCTCTTCTGGATGATATGAAAGAGTTCTCGGCATCACCTCGCCTGGAACATCTATCTCACCTTCCAAATTTGTGACATTCTGATTTGCACCTTGTTCACTGACTGGAATTGTTTGATCTGAAAACTGGATCTGCTCCCCCTCAGACTCTGAATCACTACGATCAAATGTTGGCCCGTTATCAAGTATTGATTCATCATTTGTTGCCGTTTGATTGTTAGGAGCTTGTTCACGTTCTGAAGATGTCGGAGATTGATGAACTTCGTCATTTTCTCTACTATTGCTTGGACCAGCTTCATCATCATTTGAAGTTTGCCATTGACTCCTAGAAGATTCTGTTGGGAAACTTTCTTGTGTTGCTTCATATTCTCTCAGAATATCCAACTCGTCGAAAAACTCTGGTTCTTCCTCAATATTGAATGATTCCCACAGAGTATCATAATTGAAGCGCCATGAGTCGCCGGGATTCTGAGGTGGCATTGTGTAACCTTGGCATTCGACATGATGTGCTTCGATAATCCGCTTAAAGCTTGGCACAAAGACTCGTTTCATTGGACTTGCATATCCCACGAAAATTCCTTCGATGCTCTTTGGACCAAATTTACCATAGGGTTCCAGAACTGTGCAGGGAGACCCAAATGGTTCCAAATACTTGAGGTTCGGTTTGTGGTTGTTTATCAGCTCGAAACATGTCTTGTTGAATTTCTTCACTGTAAGAACCCGGTTGAGTGTATAGCAAGCGGCTGACACTGCTTCTGCCCAAAAGTTGACAGGTAACTTCGAATCAGCAAGCATCGTTCATTTTGTTGTGGAGTATATGGAGCACTAAATTCTTGCAATATACCTCTCTCATCACAATACTCTTCCATTTTGTTGTTTTTAAACTCTGTACCGTTGTCACTTCTGATTCATCTAATTCGAGTTCGGTACAAGTTTTCAATTTTTTTGAAAAGTGTCATCAAACTCTCGAATGTCTCATCCTTTGTCTTTAGAAATGTAAACCACGAAATTCTCGAGTAGTCGTCTGTCACTACTAAACAGTAGAGATCACTAGTTATGCTTTTGACATTCACCGGACCAAAAAGATCCATATGAAGTGTCACACCCCAACCGATGGCGGAATCATCGGGGCATGGCACTGAGCGAAACAGATTGTCCAGAAGTTTCCATAACAACTATCATCACTATTTAGTCAAATATTCTGTTCCGACAACTCAGATTTAATAAAAAACAAATAAATATTGTTTGTTTGTTCTAAAGACCCCTATTCTGTTGACTTCAGACAACTATTTGTTGGGAGGCTCTAGACCTTTATTCTAGACTCGCTTTCCTAGCAAGCAAACATCTTAAACACCTGTCACATACGTTAAAATAAAGCCAATACATATAATGTAAAGGTGAGCATACAAGTTTGATAATAGCATATAGAGTTCGAAATAGTTTACGCATAACCAGCACGTACACAGAGGAAAGCGAAGCATGTTAATTATCGACATGGATCTATCGATACCAATGACTGCGGGTTGACTATCCGAGACAGTTCGCAATACATGATTACCACCGTAATCCATGCAAGTAATTGTCCTTAACAACCCCCGTGTGAACGGGTGCTGAGTCCAAACTATAGTACTACGTCGTTAAGGCAGGTAGACAGCATTCCACATGTAAACATAACAACAAGCATTCATTTAGTCACGTAATACATGCGAATCGGTTAGCGTTCAAATAGTTTGAGTAGTGTGATCGATTGTGTTTTGATATAATTAACGTATGTAACACCCAAAAGTGCTAAAAGCAAAAAGGGATCGAGTATACTCACAGCGATAGATTGATGGATTGAAGGGAGCGCTTGAGAGTAGGGTTAGCCTGAATAGTTCGATAACATAACGATGAGCAACACGTAAAATGGAAACAAGTGATGATGGGTCGAACAGCCTGGTCGATCGAACAGTAGGTTCGATTGGACGGGTTGTTCGTTTGGCTGGACAGTCCGCTCGGACAGCCTATTCGATCGGCCGGTATGCTCGATCGGTTGGACTGTTCAAGTAGATTGTTTCTTCCTTTGAGTAGGATGTGTTTGTGTATGATGGTTTGACCTTTTGAAGTTTTCGTTGTAGTATTTGAGAACACTGAAGTGTTCTTACCCTTTCAGGTCGATCGATCGAATGGTCCATTCGATCGGCCGGCTTAACCGATCGGTCAGACACTTCGATATTGAGTCCTCGGTTGGATGTCGCCTGATCGATCGAACAGCATGTTCGATCGGGTGGCACTCCGTACTACTACGAGTTGTAAATCGATTAAGTGTGGAAGCATAGTATCTCATGATCCGAGGAGTAATGTTATCAAACAGCTCGTTCGATCGAACATCACCTCGTTCAATACTATACTTCATGAAATTGTCAAAGTGTGGGGCCATATGCTAGCCGATCGGCTGGCCTGGTCGATCGGCTGACATGTTCGATCGGTTGGGTTGTCCGTTCGGACAGCCTAACCGTTCGGCCAGCATCCTGACCTGGTCGGCCTGTTCGTCTAACACTTGGCTGTTCTGATTATTTGACGCGGTATTGAGGTAGTTTGACAACGAGCTGAACCAGGGAACCTTCGTTCTTACTTGTTTCTCCTGCTCATACTGGAATCACCCATGTAACATTTGTGCTTGTAATCATTATGAACAGTTCTATTATCAATAAAACAATGTTATTTTATCCCAATGTTTGCTTGGTTGTGTTTTACATTTTTCATGTTTTGACTTTTGCTCAATTTCAAACTCTACATCGCTTTCTGGAGAGTTATACGCGAACTGGTACGTAATCGTACTCAGTTTAATGCGACAAATACTCCGGAACATCAACATATACTCAACATACCTTAAATAACCTTTACATAACTTAGAAATAAGTTTTGAAGGCTTTGGTATAGCAAAAACAAGTTAATTCGCTTACAGGGACTAAACTTGACAAACTGCGAAAGTATGCCAATTTGAACATTCCGGAACATGTCCATAAGTTAAACATACCATAAATATCCTTTACATAGCTTAGAAATAGGCTTTGAGAGGTTTGGTATGCTAAAACAAACTTTTGGATCATTCAGGGGCTAAAAGTGTCAAAAAGTGCACAAGTTTGCACTTTCGCGCATAACTTACGTTCTGAATACATCCGGACACCCAAAAATTCATGTAAGCATCCTTATATTATGCCTTAGTGTATGGCATGAGAAAAATCCATTCGTCGCGCAATTTGGATCGTCTTTCGCGCTTATGCGCATTCCGTCGTAATTAACCGAACATCGCGACCGTACAGCCAAACGAACCGACATCCGAGATATTTTTGAGCACATTTTAAGTTCCCTATACTTTAACTTCATCTTAGAGCTTTGAAATGGGGTTAACGGGGCTTAAACGTGTCAAAAACGCATCAAATACCAAGTTTTGGAGCTGCAGGGACCAAAACTGTAAATCTGCCAAACTAGGGGCTTACGGACCGTAAGCCATAAGCCATACGGTCCGTAAGGGGTCCCCAGTACAGCAGATTCATTGAATCCACTTGCAGTTGGCCTTTCGTTCATTCAAGGGGCAATGCCCTTTCACCCAATCAAGAGCCAAGGGTCATTATTCAGTAACCACAATAATTTGACAAGTGTACGGGCAAGATCGTGGCACGGTATTCGATAAACGATCCTAACGGTTATGCTTTTCCTATAAATACCCCCCCCCCCCAATTCTTGCAAAAACCCACAAGAATCTGATCTAAAAAGCTCTAAGTTGAAGTATTGCTTCATACCTGAGTTTCTTTGATCAAGATTAGCTTTCGGGGATCCTTTGTAAGTGTTCCTTCGTTGTTTTATCGCTTTTCGAGTCCGAAAGTCGAACTATGTTTGACTTTCTGCATTGACCAGTTTATGGTCGATGCAAAGTTCATTAGAACTTCATAACGTGAGTGTGATCACGATGGTTATAGCCCGTAGTGACTATACCTACTGATTACCACGTTATCTAGGATCAGTGACGAGTCGTAGTTTCGGCCAAAATGTGCATTCTTGCATATTTTGTAACCAAACTACTCGTAAGCATCAAAGCCGTTTGTTTTGATGCCAAACCTGTTTTCTAATCTTAGTTAAGCATGTTCTAACATGCTTAGCTCGTCACTTTTAGTTTAGTGCTTATATAGGGTCGTAAGGTAAGCGATCTAAACCATCGCTTATACTTTCGAACCCGACCCATTTGGTCGATCATTAGGATCCGACCAAACACATTAGGTGACCATAGCTATAACCTTCCGAGGTTATACCTTGTGGTCACGATGTTAGGCGTTCCAGACGCGTTCTACGCGAACGACGCGTAAGGTAGCATAAGCTACCTAAACGGGTCGTGATGGGTCGCAAGCACCTAGGTTAAGTTTCATTTTAGTATGTAGGCTTTGTTAAACCATATTACACAAGTCCCCATACTCGTTTGGTTTACGAACCCGCATACTATCCGTTCCTCCGATTTTAGGTCCGGTATATTAACATGGCTACCTATTAGGTACCGTTTGATATTCCGTGACCTAGCATTGTTTGGTAATTACACAAAAACTCCAAAGCAATCTCAGGTGAGTACATAGAACCCCATCTTTACATGTTTTCGAGGAGTCAATGTGAGTACATTGAACCCCTCTTTTACTGTTTTCTAAACTGTTTTGGGGTGAAACACATGTGCCTATCTGTTACATTCATGCTTTCCATGTTTTCACATCATATGCCTGCTATGTTGTTAGTACATTATAGTACACGATTTCATTACATTTCATGCTATGTATGCCCATTGTGTGCGTACTTAGTACATTGATTTACATTACATTTCTGTTGCATATGTTTACTCAGCATATGGACACATTGATTTACATGAACATTTCTGTTGCATATGTTTACTCAACATATGGACACATTGATTTACATGAATATTTCTGTTGCATATGTTTACTCAGCATATGGACACATTGATTTACATGAACATTTCTGTTGCATATGTTTACTCAGCATATGGACACATTGATTTACATGAACATTTCTGTTGCATATGTTTACTCAGCATACGGATACATTGATTTACATGAACATTTCTGCTGCATATGTTTACTCAGCATATGGGCACATTGATTTACATGAACATTTCTGCTTCGTATGTTTACTTAGCATACTTAGTAAAATTGTTTACATCACATGCCTTCATTTTGTGATGACATTTGGTTTGTTTAACATGGGACAATACATTCACTAACATTAGCTACGCCGTTCGTTAGTAGGTAGTGGTACCATAGGAATTGACAACTCCCGTTCCTGAAGTCCTGGGTTTGATAGGATTGTAAGGAATCACCGAATTCGATATACATAACTTAGATAAACCTTTAATTTGTTTATGGGTTTATCGCCACAGTCTCAAGGCTTGGATGTATGCATATTTCACAATACCGCATAAATGTTAATATCAATAGAGCATGCATTTTTCCACAGAACATAACGTTGATTTAAACCACGTTTTACTTCAACGACTTGCTTTGTGCATTTTACATATGGTTTAAGTTGATACATTTCGCTTACCGTACATGATACATTTTGGGATACACATTACATGATTTACATTGAACATAAACACGTTGACATTGACATACACATTTGGTGGTTTACATTGAACATAGACATTTGACATGGTTTACACAATAACACTTGACAATTGAGTTATACAAGAACAATCTTACATGGTGGATGGTTTGGGTAAATGGTTTGAGTAACGTGGAGTATGTAATATGATGCAAACATGGTGGATACGCCGCTGGTACTTCCTATATATAAGTGTTTGTATAATATTACATATCTTAGCGTTATCTAAATCATTTCAGTTTAGACATATAACATTCATACAAATAACATACTTTTCATAAAACATTGTCTTACAAAACAACTTATCTTATTCAACTCATTTTACTAGGTTATTCATTTAACCTTACGTTTATCTATACATATCATCTGATATTATCGCTTTTCAAATGGTTTACAAAGCAAGACAAATTACAAGGTTCATGACTGACTGTTATTAAACATTTCTTTAAACTCAAGTCATGAATCACATTTTCACAAAACCTATGTATCTCACAGGCATTTTTATGCTGACGTACCTACTTTCACATGTGTTTTCAGGAGCTATTCCATAGGATGATGATCATGACACTAGGGCGGACCTGTGCCTTAGAGACTAAAACTGAAGATAGACTTAGTTAACTATGTTATAAACTCTTTGTTTCCTGTTTAAGACAATGTACTACCCTTGTTTAATAAATAAAATGTAACTTTAATTTCCATGGTTGTATAACAATTAATTCTGTCCACAACACTCCCCGACGATTTCCGCCGCGGTTGCATGTTATACGCGGTCGGGGTGTGACAGAAGAGTTGGTATCAGAGCCATTGGTTATAGGGAATTAGGTTATTAGTAATGCTTTGACCTAGACTATAACTTTCTAGGACCTTAACACAAGTTATCTTGTGTTTAGAGTTTAAAACATGCACATCACCTATCCTTAGGTGATAACCACAACGGGAACTTCGGTTCTGAATCCGCTTTGAAAATTAATCATCTGTTCTAGGATGATTGATTACTAGGTTTTGAACCCTCTGTTATAAGGTTTTGAACCCTCTGTTATATGGTTTTGAACCCTTTGGATTCTCAAAAATCCCGTCAAAGTTTTGGGTTAATAGTGTGAACACGTGCGAACTGGAAGACTGAATGCCTGTACCCTGGGTTTTCTGTCTAAGGCTAGAGTGTTCGTACAAATCCACATAATCGGACCAGTCACTCTTACTTGGGAACTCTTGGGGTGAGTGTTCACTTATAGGCGAGCATGTCTTCGCGATACACCAATTCTGACCCATTTACTTTGACTAGACATTTCATGTCGCTTGTTTGCTTTGCGATGCCTAACCGCCATCTTTGCTTTTGTTGATTTTGCTTCATCTCATTCTCTTCATCCAATCATCTCACTCGTTTCATTTCATGTTTTCCTCTTCTAGAATGCCTCTTCGACGCGACAACCAGATAGCTACTGCCGAGCTGGCGGAGATTATTGCGCAGCAGATGGCTGCTCAATTCCCAAATCTCTTCGCTCAATGGAACCAAGCCAACAACAACAACAATGGTATATGCAAATACAAGGATTTTAACTCGGCTAAGCCACTCAAGTTCAGTGGTTCTGAAGGAGCAACTGGGCTTCTTCAGTGGTTCGAGAGCATCGAGAACACTTTTCGCCACGTGCAGTGTCCGGATAACCGCAAGGTCGAGTTTTCTTCAAGCGTGTTTCAGAAGAGGGCTCTTACATGGTGGAATGGGGTTATGAGAGATCAAGGTGCAGAAGTTGCTCTAGCTCAGACATGGGCTGAACTGAGAGCTCTTATGAAGAGGGAGTTTTGTCCTCGTCATGAACAACGAGCGTTGGAGAAAGAATTTGATGTTTTGAAGCAAGATAGTGGCGAGCACAGGGCTTATACTGATAGGTTTGAGGAGTTGAGTTTGCTTTGCCCGACTATGGTTACCCCACTCGATAAGGCTATCGAAAGGTACATCGACGGCCTGCCTGACTCGGTACAAGACATCCTTACTGGTAGCAACCCTACCACACTCCGTCAGGCGATCGAGTTATCAGCGACGTTGACTGAGTCGCAGATTCGAAAGAATAAATTACACAGGAAGGGCGACAAGGGCAAGAAACAGTCGGCTGACAAGGAAGATAGCAAGAAAGGTCAAAACAAGAAGGGAAAGGATTCTGGTTCCTCAAGGGGGTCAAGGAAGCGTAAGGCTTCCCAAAACTATGCTGTCACTGCCCAAGCTAACCAGGCAGCTCCCAACCAGCCTCCAGCAAAGAAGCCCTATTCAGGAAGTGCACCTTTGTGCAATCAATGCAACAGTCACCATCAGCCGCAATATCAGTGCCGTTTCTGTACTAACCGTGGGAAGTCAGGTCATCTTGCCGATGTTTGTCGGTTTGCTCAAAATCGCGCAGTTTAGAACCCTGCTCAACAACAGGGTCAGGCTGCACGACCAAACTACCCACCAGGTGCTTGTTATAACTGTGGGGATCTGACCCACTACAGAAATCGGTGTCCAAGGCTAGCCAACCAGAACCAGAATGCAAACCAGAATCAGGCACAGGCTCGAGGTCGAGTCTTCAACATGAATGCACAAGAAGCACAAGCAGACAACGAGGTGGTGAACGGTACGTTCTTTATTAATAATCAGCCAGCATCTGTTCTTTTTGATTCAGGTGCCGACAAGAGTTTTGTGTCATTGTCTTTTGAGACAATGCTTCGCGTGTCTAGAACGAAACTAGGTAAACCTTTGACAGTAGAGGTTGCCAGTGGAGAACCCATTGTTCTTAATTCTGTTCTACGCGACTGCCAGTTGAACCTTAACGACCATATTTTTCCTATTGACCTCACGCCAATGCAACTTGGAAGCTTCGACGTTATTGTGGGAATGGATTGGTTATCTAAGCATCGCGCAAAGATAGTTTGTTCTGAGAAGATTGTTCGTGTGCCACTGTCGACAGGCGAGATCCTTCAGGTTCGTGGTGAGAAGCCTGCCGGTGGTCTCAAACTCATGTCTTGTTTTAAAGCTCGGAAGTATCTACGGAAGAAATATGTGGCTTTCTTAGCACATGTTACAGCAGATAAAGGCAAGGGTAAGACTATTTCAGACATTCCTGTCGTTCGGGATTATTCTGAAGTTTTCCCTAAAGAGTTACCCGGTCTACCTCCAGCACGCCAAGTCGAGTTCCGTATTGATCTCGTACCTGGTGCAAATCCCATTGCCAGAGCTCCATACCGTCTTGCACCATCAGAGATGCAAGAATTATCTAAGCAGCTTCAGGAGCTCTCTGACAAAGGTTTTATCCGTCCTAGCTTTTCACCTTGGGGTGCTCCCGTTCTTTTTGTTAAGAAGAAGGATGGATCTTTTAGGATGTGTATCGATTATCGTGAGCTTAACAAGCTTACCATCAAGAATCGATATCCCCTACCTCGCATTGATGATCTCTTTGATCAATTTCAAGGCGCTTCTTACTTTTCAAAGATTGATCTGCGATCTGGATATCATCAACTTCGGGTGCATGAAGAAGATATTCCCAAGACAGCGTTCCGTACTCGTTATGGACATTATGAGTTCACAGTCATGCCATTCGGTTTGACTAATGCTCCGGCTGTTTTCATGGACTTGATGAATAGGGTCTGCAAGCCTTATTTAGATAAGTTCATCATCGTTTTCATTGATGACATTTTGATATATTCTAAGACGCGAGCTGATCATGAACAACATCTTCGTCTTACGTTGGAACTCCTAAAGAAAGAGCAGC
This sequence comes from Helianthus annuus, assembly GCF_002127325.2. Taxonomy (NCBI): domain Eukaryota; kingdom Viridiplantae; phylum Streptophyta; class Magnoliopsida; order Asterales; family Asteraceae; genus Helianthus; species Helianthus annuus. The sequence continues at coordinate 11,100,714 of NC_035434.2, forward strand.
TTTTCGCCAAATTCTCCAAGTGTGAATTCTGGCTTAACGAGGTTCAATTCTTGGGACACATTGTCAACGAACAAGGTATTCATGTAGATCCCTCCAAGATCAGTGCGATTAAGGATTGGGATACACCTAGTACTCCTACTGAAGTTCGTTCTTTTCTTGGTCTAGCGGGTTATTACCGCCGCTTCATTGAGAATTTCTCAAAGATTGCAGTTCCTCTAACTGCTCTAACTCAGAAGAACAAGCCATTTGATTGGGGAGTCAAACAAGAGGAAGCGTTTCTGACTTTGAAACAAAAGCTTTGCGACGCGCCTGTCCTAACATTGCCTGAGGGCAATGATGATTTCGTCGTTTATTGCGACGCATCTAAATTAGGTCTTGGCTGCGTCCTGATGCAAAGAAACAAAGTCATAGCATACGCATCAAGGCAGTTGAAGGTACATGAGAAGAACTACACCACTCATGATCTTGAGTTGGGAGCAGTTGTCTTCGCTCTTAAGATCTGGAGACACTATTTGTATGGTACGAAATGTGTGGTTTTCACAGACCACAAAAGTCTTCAGCATATATTCAATCAGAAACAGCTCAACATGAGACAACGACGCTGGGTTGAACTTCTAAACGACTATGACTGCGAAATTCGCTACCATCCTGGTAAGGCGAATGTCGTAGCCGATGCTTTGAGTCGCAAGGAACGTACTAAGCTTCATTGTGTACGTGTCCAATCTGTTATTCAAACCGATATCCAAGTCCGTATTTCTCAGGCTCAACAAGCTTGTGTTTCACAAGGTTTGATGGATAAGGAATTTCCTTATCACATAACACCTGCTCTTGAACTGAAGGACAATGGATCATATTACTTCATGGACCGTTTGTGGGTCCCAAGCCAAGATAATCTTCGTACCTTGCTTATGGATGAAGCCCATAAGTCTCGTTATTCTATTCATCCTGGCTCAGATAAGATGTATAAGGATCTTCGTATTCAGTATTGGTGGCCTGGTATGAAGAAAGACATTGCCTTATATGTATCAAAATGCCTTACTTGTCTTAAGGTTAAGGCTGAACATCAGCGTCCTTCCGGATTATTGGAACAACCAGAAATCCCAGTTTGGAAATGGGAAAACATTACTATGGATCTCATTACTAAACTCCCGCGCACAAAGAAAGGTCACGATGCCATCTGGGTAGTCGTTGATCGTCTTACCAAGTCAGCGCATTTCTTGCCAATCCATGAGGATTTTTCTGCTGACAAACTTGCTCAAATCTACGTAGATGAAATTGTAGCTCGACATTGTGTTCCTTTGAACATCATTTCTGACAGAGATGCTCATTTCACTTCTCATTTTTGGAGAACCATGCAATCTGCTATGGGGTCTCAACTTAATCTGAGCACAGCTTATCATCCACAAACGGATGGTCAATCTGAAAGAACAATCCAGACACTGGAGGATATGCTTAGAGCTTGTGTGATCGATTTTGGTGGTAGTTGGGATTCACATCTTCCGTTGATTGAATTCTCCTACAACAACAGTTATCACTCCAGCATCAACATGGCTCCTTTCGAGGCTCTCTATGGTCGAAAATGTCGTTCACCAGTCTGCTGGAATGAGATTGGCGAGGCTCAACTTACTGGACCTGCCCTCATTTTAGAGACAACAGATAAGGTTAAGAAAGTTCGTGATAACCTTCAGACATCTAGAAGCCGTCAAAAGAGTTACGCGGACCTAAAACGCAAGCCCTTGGATTTTCAAGTCGGTGATCATGTATTACTTAAGGTCTCACCTTGGAAAGGTGTGATCAGATTCGGAAAGAAAGGAAAACTTGCACCTAGATACGTTGGACCATTCAAGATCGTCGAAAGAATCGGTAAGGTAGCCTACAGACTTGAGTTACCTCCTGAACTTGGAAATGTTCATCCAACCTTTCACGTGTCCAATCTCAAGAGGTGTTTAGCTGATGAGAACCTCCACATACCGCTTGACGAAATTCGTGTTGATAAAACATTGAAATTTGTTGAGAAACCGGTGAAAATCATGGAACGTGAAGTCATGTGGCTCAAACGCAAGCGCATTCCTTTGGGGTCAAGGTTCGCTGGGAATCTAAACGTGGACCCGAGTTTACTTGGGAACGTGAAGATCAAATGAAGGCAAAATATCCGCATCTTTTTCCCCGAGTTTCCTCTAATTAAATTTCGGGATGAAATTTCCACAAGTAGGGGAGACTGTAACATTTGTGCTTGTAATCATTATGAACAGTTCTATTATCAATAAAACAATGTTATTTTATCCCAATGTTTTCTTGGTTGTGTTTTACATTTTTCATGTTTTGACTTTTGCTCAATTTCAAACTCTACATCGCTTTCTGGAGAGTCATACGCGAACTGGTGCGTAAACGTACTCAGTTTAATGCAACAAATACTCCGGAACATCAACATATACTCAACATACCTTAAATAACCTTTACATAACTTAGAAATAAGTTTTGAAGGCTTTGGTATAGCAAAAACAAGTTAATTCGCTTACAGGGACTAAACTTGACAAACTGCGAAAGTATGCCAATTCGAACATTCTGGAACATGTCCATAAGTTAAACATACCATAAATATCCTTTACATAGCTTAGAAATAGGCTTTGAGAGGTTTGGTATGCTAAAACAAACTTTTGGATCATTCAGGGGCTAAAAGTGTCAAAAAGTGCACAAGTTTGCACTTTCGCGCATAACTTACGTTCTGAATACATCCGGACACCCAAAAATTCATGTAAGCATCCTTATATTATGCCTTAGTGTATGGCATGAGAAAAATCCATTCGTCGCGCAATTTGGATCGTCTTTCGCGCTTATGCGCATTCCGTCGTAATTAACCGAACATCGCGACCGTACGGCCAAACGAACCGACATCCGAGATATTTTTTAGCACATTTTAAGTTCCCTATACTTTAACTTCATCTTAGAGCTTTGAAATGGGGTTAACGGGGCTTAAACGTGTCAAAAACGCATCAAATACCAAGTTTTGGAGCTGCAGGGACCAAAACTGTAAATCTGCCAAACTAGGGGCTTACGGACCGTAAGCCATAAGCCATACGGTCCGTAAGGGGTCCCCAGTACAGCAGATTCATTGAATCCACTTGCAGTTGGCCTTTCGTTCATTCAAGGGGCAATGCCCTTTCACCCAATCAAGAGCCAAGGGTCATTATTCAGTAACCACAATAATTTGACAAGTGTACGGGCAAGATCGTGGCACGGTATTCGATAAACGATCCTAACGGTTATGCTTTTCCTATAAATACCCCCCCCAAATTCTTGCAAAAACCCACAAGAATCTGATCTAAAAAGCTCTAAGTTGAAGTATTGCTTCATACCTGAGTTTCTTTGATCAAGATTAGCTTTCGGGGATCCTTTGTAAGTGTTCCTTCGTTGTTTTATCGCTTTTCGAGTCCGAAAGTCGAACTATGTTTGACTTTCTGCATTGACCAGTTTATGGTCGATGCAAAGTTCATTAGAACTTCATAACGTGAGTGTCATCACGATGGTTATAGCCCGTAGTGACTATACCTACTGATTACCACGTTATCTAGGCTCAGTGACGAGTCGTAGTTTCGGCCAAAATGTGCATTCTTGCATATTTTGTAACCAAACTACTCGTAAGCATCAAAGCCGTTTGTTTTGATGCCAAACCTGTTTTCTAATCTTAGTTAAGCATGTTCTAACATGCTTAGCTCGTCACCTTTAGTTTAGTGCTTATATAGGGTCGTAAGGTAAGCGATCTAAACCATCGCTTATACTTTCGAACCCGACCCATTTGGTCGATCATTAGGATCCGACCAAACACATTAGGTGACCATAGCTATAACCTTCCGAGGTTATACCTTGTGGTCACGATGTTAGGCGTTCCAGACGCGTTCTACGCGAACGACGCGTAAGGTAGCATAAGCTACCTAAACGGGTCGTGATGGGTCGCAAGCACCTAGGTTAAGTTTCATTTTAGTATGTAGGCTTTGTTAAACCATATTACACAAGTCCCCATACTCGTTTGGTTTACGAACCCGCATACTATCCGTTCCTCCGATTTTAGGTCCGGTATATTAACATAGCTACCTATTAGGTGCCGTTTGATATTCCGTGACCTAGCATTGTTTGGTTATTACACAAGAACTCCAAAGCAATCTCAGGTGAGTACATAGAACCCCATCTTTTACATGTTTTCGAGGAGTCAATGTGAGTACATTGAACCCCTCTTTTACTGTTTTCTAAACTGTTTTGGGGTGAAACACATGTGCCTATCTGTTACATTCATGCTTTCCATGTTTTCACATCATATGCCTGCTATGTTGTTAGTACATTATAGTACACGATTTCATTACATTTCATGCTATGTATGCCCATTGTGTGCGTACTTAGTACATTGATTTACATTACATTTCTGTTGCATATGTTTACTCAGCATATGGACACATTGATTTACATGAACATTTCTGTTGCATATGTTTACTCAGCATATGGACACATTGATTTACATGAACATTTCTGTTGCATATGTTTACTCAGCATATGGACACATTGATTTACATGAACATTTCTGTTGCATATGTTTACTCAGCATATGGACACATTGATTTACATGAACATTTCTGTTGCATATGTTTACTCAGCATATGGACACATTGATTTACATGAACATTTCTGCTGCATATGTTTACTCAGCATATGGGCACATTGATTTACATGAACATTTCTGCTTCGTATGTTTACTTAGCATACTTAGTAAAATTGTTTACATCACATGCCTTCATTTTGTTTTGACATTTGGTTTGTTTAACATGGGACATTGCATTCATTAACATTAGCTACGCCGTTCGTTAGTAGGTAGTGGTACCATAGGAATTGACAACTCCCGTTCCTGAAGTCCTGGGTTTGATAGGATTGTAAGGAATGCCCGAATTCGATATACATAACTTAGATAAACCTTTAATTTGTTTATGGGTTTATCGCCACAGTCTCAAGGCTTGGATGTATGCATATTTCACAATACCGCATAAATGTTAATATCAATAGAGCATGCATTTTTCCACAGAACATAACGTTGATTTAAACCACGTTTTACTTCAACGACTTGCTTTGTGCATTTTACATATGGTTTAAGTTGATACATTTCGCTTACCGTACATGATACATTTTGGGATACACATTACATGATTTACATTGAACATAAACACGTTGACATTGACATACACATTTGGTGGTTTACATTGAACATAGACATTTGACATGGTTTACACAATAACACTTGACAATTGAGTTATACAAGAACAATCTTACATGGTGGATGGTTTGGGTAAATGGTTTGAGTAACGTGGAGTATGTAATATGATGCAAACATGGTGGATACGCCGCTGGTACTTCCTATATATAAGTGTTTGTATAATATTACATATCTTAGCGTTATCTAAATCATTTCAGTTTAGACATATAACATTCATACAAATAACATACTTTTCATAAAACATTGTCTTACAAAACAACTTATCTTATTCAACTCATTTTACTAGGTTATTCATTTAACCTTACGTTTATCTATACATATCATCTGATATTATCGCTTTTCAAATGGTTTACAAAGCAAGACAAATTACAAGGTTCATGACTGACTGTTATTAAACATTTCTTTAAACTCAAGTCATGAATCCCATTTTCACAAAACCTATGTATCTCACAGGCATTTTTATGCTGACGTACCTACTTTCACATGTGTTTTCAGGAGCTATTCCATAGGATGATGATCATGACACTGGGGCGGACCTGTGCCTTAGAGACTAAAACTGAAGATAGACTTAGTTAACTATGTTATAAACTCTTTGTTTCCTGTTTTAGACAATGTACTACCCTTGTTTAATAAATAAAATGTAACTTTAATTTCCATGGTTGTATAAAAATTAATTCTGTCCACAACACTCCCCGACGATTTCCGCCGCGGTTGCATGTTATACGCGGTCGGGGTGTGACAACCCAAGTCCGGCCGGTGAACGGTTCGGGACGGCGGTTTAACGTTTAACCCGAAGTCGGTGAACCTCGTAGATAGAACCCGAATCTTGAACCACACAACAATTGGAATGATTAATGAGTTGGCTCAAGCTCCGTTTCTACCGGTTTGAAGGCATTGAGTATAAAAGAGTTGAAAGAAGGTTGGAAATCTTTCTTTCAATCCTTCACACCATGTAAATGTTCAGATCTGTGATAGATCTTAGCTTGTTTATGTGGAAATCGGTTAGATCCGAGCTATTCATGGTGGATTGAGGCCAAAACATGATGTTCTTGAAGAACACCATGATGACATCATCCTAGAATGCTTAGATCTTGATGATTTCACGGTTAGAAATCAAGATTTGAAAGATAGAAAGGTGTAGGAGTGTGTATTGATCAAGAAAGTACAAGATTTAGGATGAAAACTTACCGGAATCGGAAGAAATCTGAGAAAAGATGAGGAGCACGAGCTGGTCGGTCAGAGAGTTTCCAAAAGTGGAAATAATGACAATGACAGCCCTATTTATAGGCTCCCAAAAGAGGAAAGGGCTGGCCGATCGGCCAGGCATCCCGATCGGACAGCCTGCTCGATCGGACAGTCCGTCCGATCGGCTGGGCTGTTCGATCGGCTGACATCCTGATCGATCAACAACCTGGTTCGAGTGTTCGGCGTGATGATTTTCGATATTTCGATTTTTGATTGAAGACGATACATGTACGATAGGGTTTCCTATTCAAATTACTTTCAGTCCCAACCACTATATCTAGCATACAATCATCTATATTTCACACTATCCTTACGTTACCATTCGTCATAATTCGATTTTGATTGCATTCGATTTGAGTTTCGAGTTTCGATTCGAGTTTTGATTGATTCGATTGAATACCACACCCAACATAAAGTAAGCACGCACAGGTAATACATAAGGCACACACACAAGTAATATAACCCAAAGTTCGCGTAATTCGAGTTTCGAGTTCGATTGATGATTCGATTTGCTTGATTATGGATTGATCAACTTTATCGCATTGTTACTTCCTACTATTCACAGTCGTAAGTCGGTTCACGTCGATTAAACATTCGATTACTTCGATTTATTCTGATTAACAACACTTACACCACATAATACAAATAAAACATAAAATGACTAATTATAGTCAAAGAAGTCAAACTTTGACTTTGACTTTAACACTCGAAAACACGGGGTGTTACAGCCTCCCCTTGTTTAGGGAATTTCGTCCCGAAATTAGGCTGAAAGCTGCACAACACCGTGATTTATTTTACCAATTTGTTGCTTCAGATCTTCCTTTAAACAACTGTGGGTACTTAGCCTTCATGTCGCTTTCGAGTTCCCAAGTGAACTCTGCGCCTCGTTTGCCTTCCCACCGGACTTTCACGATAGGGATGTGCGAGCGTCTGAGTTGCTTGGTTTGGCGATCCATGATTTCGACAGGCTTTTCCACGAAGTGTAGCGTTTCGTTTACTTGAAGGTCGCCGAGCGGTACAATCAGATCATGATCAGCTAGGCATTTTCGGAGGTTTGACACATGGAAAGTCGGGTGGACGTTACTGAGTTCCTCCGGTAGTTCGAGTTTGTAGGCGACCTTGCCGATCCTTTCCAGAATCTTAAAAGGTCCAACATATCTAGGCGCTAGTTTCCCTTTCTTGCCGAATCTGACCACACCCTTCCAAGGTGATACCTTTAGGAGTACGTAGTCGCCAACGTCAAATTCAAGGGGCTTGCGTCTTCTATCGGCATAACTTTTCTGTCTATCCCTGGCTTTCGACAAGTTGTCTCGAATCTGGAGGATTTTGTCAGTCGTTTCTTGTGGTAGCTCGGGACCGGTTAATTGCGAGTGACCGATCTCATGCCACACAATAGGCGAACGACATCTTCTTCCATATAAAGCCTCGAATGGTGCCATTTGTATGCTGGCATGATAGCTGTTGTTGTACGAGAATTCGACTAACGGTAGGTAGTTGGAACAAATACCGATGATCTCAAGAGTACGGTAGGTATTTGTTCCAACTACCACCGAAGTCTATGACACACGCGCGGAGCATGTCTTCAAGAGTACGGATCGTTCTTTCAGTCTGTCCGTCAGTTTGAGGATGGAATGCAGTACTCAGGTTAAGCGACGCACCAAGGGCCGCTTGAAACGTTTCCCACAATCACGAAGTAAACCGAGCATCACGGTCTGAAATGATGTCACGAGGCGTACCGTGATTACAGATGATCTCGTCGGTGTAGATTCGGGCTAGTCGTTCTACCTTGTAGTCTTCCCGTATTGGCAAAAAGTGGGTTGATTTGGTCAGACGATCAACTATAACCCAAATGCTGTCGTGACCTGATGGCGTGGGTGGAAGTTTGGTTATGAAATCCATAGATATACTCTCCCACTTCCATATGGGGATTGGAGGTTGTTCGAGTAAGCCAGAAGGTCGTTGATGTTTAGCCTTAACTCTCGCACAAGTCAGGCAACTTCCAACATAGAGAGCAATATCCCGTTTCATTCCCGGCCACCAGTACTTGTAACGAAGGTCCTGGTACATTTTATCGGCACCGGGATGAATAGAGTATCGGGACTTGTGGGCTTCGTTCATTATAATCTTTCGCAAATCGGTCCGCTTAGGGATCCAAATTCGGTCCAGATAATAGAAAATCCCATCTGCTTTGCTTACAAGCTGAGCTCCATTGTGATAAATCCTCTTTTTCTTCAAAGTGCGTTCGTTAAAACAGGCATGCTGGGCTTCGCGGATGAGAGCTTCGAGGTTGTGCTGGGTTTGGGTATTGCGAATACTGAGCAAATAACTCCGTCTGCTGAGTGCGTCGGCTACAACATTTGCCTTGCCCGGGTGATAACGAATCTCACAATCGTAATCGTTAAGAAGTTCTACCCATCGGCGTTGACGCATGTTTAGTTCTTTCTGATTAAAGATGTGTTGTAAACTCCTGTGATCGGTGAAGATCGTACACTTGGGACCATACAGGTAGTGTCACCAGATCTTCAATGCAAAAACAACTGCGCCTAGCTCGAGATCGTGGGTTGTATAGTTCTTCTCGTGAATTTTGAGCTGACGAGATGCGTAAGCTATAACCTTGTCCCATTGCATGAGAACACAACCAAGACCAATGTTGGAAGCATCACAATAGACAATGAAATCGTTGTTTCCGTCTGGCAATGTGAGAACAGGAGCATTGCAGAGCTTGCGCTTAAGGGTTTGAAAAGCAGATTCTTGTTCAGTTCCCCAAACAAAGGACCTGTCTTTATGAGTAAGAGCGGTAAGCGGCACAACGATCTTAGAGAATCCTTCGATAAATCGTCAATAATAGCCCGCTAATCCAATAAAAGATCGGACTTCAGACGGGTTCTTTGGCGTAATCCAGCTTTTAACTGCTTCAATCTTCGCGGGATCGACATGAATACCCTGACTATTCACGATGTGACCCAGAAACTGAACCTCCTCCAACCAGAATTCGCACTTGGAGAACTTGACGTAGAGTCGGTTCCCCTGGAGTAACTCGAGAACCAAACGTAGATGTTGCGCATGTTCGGCTTTCGATTTAGAATAAATCAAGACATCGTCGATGAATACGATGACGAAACGGTCAAGATAAGGCTTACACACGCGATTCATCAGATCCATAAAAACCGCGGGCGCGTTGGTTAGACCAAAAGGCATAACAACGAACTCATAGTGGCCGTATCGAGTGCGAAAGGCGGTCTTAGGGATGTCTCCCTCTTGAATGCGCAATTGATGATAGCCTGAACGTAGATCGATCTTCGAGAAACACTTAGCACCTTGTAGCTGATCAAACAAATCGTCGATTCGAGGTAGAGGATAGCGGTTCTTGATGGTCAGCTTATTCAATTCCCGATAGTCGATGCACATCCTGAACGACCCATCCTTCTTTTTTACGAAAAGGACTGGTGCGCCCCAAGGAGAGGTGCTCGGGCGAATAAAGCCTTTTTCAAGTAACTCCTGGAGTTGGTTTGAGAGTTCCCTCATTTCGGATGGCGCGAGTCGATAAGGGGCTTTGGCAACAGGGTTAGCTCCAGGAATAAGGTCGATACGAAAGTCGATATCACGACTTGGCGGAAGTCCAGGAAGATCGTCAGGGAACACATGAGGAAATTCACGGACCACTGGAACGTCTTTGACTTCAACCTTCTTTTTCTTTTCCTTCTCTGTCACATCCCCAAAATACCACCTAGGGAATGTCCCTGTTAGGCATGCGACATACCAATAACGAGCCACTAATTAAATTAAACGCGTACAAGTTTCAAAATAAAATCCTTAATTATTAATAAAAATACCATCAACAAGTTTAAGTGACAATCAAAGTATTCAGCGGAAGCAAAGTTAAACAATTTCAAAACCAATGTATAGTATCAAGAAATCAATAACATAAATCCATCCAGTCAACCCATGACTACTCCAACTTCTCCAGACAGCAAGATTAAATGCAAGACGTCTAACGACCTACAAGCATGCAAACAAGTGTGTCAGACTACGCTGGTGAGTTCAAAGTTTTGTTACCGAGTGTAGTTACCAGATACATGTATAAAACAGTTTAACAATTTGATTTGATGTTGTTATTAACTCGATTACCGAAATGGCTACAAGATGTGTTTGCCCAACCCCAATGTCTCTATCAAAACATTGGTCATGCTTTAAGGAGATTAGTTCACGCCCGTCCTCCCCGGTACGGTGTGAGGGTGCCAAACCTAATAGCGCTATCAACTAATAACCTCGTTGCCTCCCCGGCAACTGTCAGTAGATGTAAGGGGTCTTATGTGATAGAAACTGAGTAATAATAACAAACATCCCAATAACTAGCATTCCTCCCTGGAACGTTACCCGATATCCCTCCCCGGGATGCATGCTTGGAAAAAGAGCAGTGAACTCACCTTAGGTTTGCTCGGTAAGACTAGTTACGTGTTTAGTACTCAAATCAATCCTAACATAGTTACCGATATCAATCAGACTCATGCACCAAAATCCACTTATTATAACAAGTTGTAAACACAGATTGGTCATCGCGTGGCACGTATGGCGTAACAGTTCACGTAAATTCATATCACACGTAATTCACATAATCCACAATAAATATTCGAATCACACGTAACTACGTAACACAAACATAACCGACTAACAACACTTGACAGTTCGTTACATTATTCAAATCAAGGTGCGGCCCACTGGGCTCTACCGATGTAAGTGTGTGTAACCCATCGAGCCCAAGTTCACTTTAATAACCCAACTAAATGTTAACACTAGCTTTGACATCCTGATTTGCAACAAAATGGTTGTTCACATAATCACCAATTCCGATTTCATATTAGTTCATTGTTTCATCAAGCCCATTGACAGCCGGCCCAGTTATGCCAACCCCATAACCCTTGTGTAACACAGTTTCGTGTTTGGCCCGTAATCATGTGGCCCAACAGCTTATTCGGCCTAAGTGCATAGTGTGCGGGTGTGGGTGAGGTCCACTAGTCTCAAGCCCAGCTAAAACATCCTAAGACATGCAGCCCAAGTTACTCCCTTATGCGGCCCAGTAATGTTGTTTGTTCCAATTACCCTACTGTTTTGTTTCTAACAATAATTCTCATATGTTTAACACACTCAATCAATTCCCTAGATGCCTATAATCATGTTGCAATTTCACATAACATCATCAGTAACAACATGCCACTCTTTTCATTGATAAAATCCCTAACATAGCCCCTTGATATTCTGGCAACTATCAATAATCCTCCTAAAAGAAAACAATGCTAGATCTTCACATAATTACCAGTTTCGACAAGAGATCCAACAAATATCTATGCATACAATTCTGACCCTACACTAATTTTTTACACTTTCACTCAAATCAAAAGACAATTAATCCTACATAGTCGAGAGGAATCAGGTTATACACATCAAGCAATATCACGCAAGGATTATCAAATCATATTAATCACTCATGCTAGTTGCTTCGACATGCACACAGTTTAATTACGCCCGCTACGGTTCGCAAATATTACTCTAATTCGTGCTCAATCATTCACAACACATGTGATCGATAACACTTATACACATAACATAGCATATTTAAAGTATAACTCACATACCTATCAACAGCAAATACACGTATGATGCCTTGAAAATATAAGATTACTTTGGTGGGGGGGGTACCGTTTGACGTCGCACAACCAAGTGGGGAAGTAGGGTTTGAATATGTATTGTGCTAATAAGTTACGTAATCCATGTGAAACATCCATGTGAAACATTAATTGAATTTGGTGGGATTTATAAGTCAATGGTCATGAGATCTCGGCCCAATCAATTAATTTGTTTTCTAAACAATCATGTGGCCCATGTTAATAAATTCAAAGTCCATTTTGATCCCTAAATTCAATCAGCCCTATTAGATGTTGTTTGAATTTATTGTTGTCGACTCATGATTCATGACACGTGAAATATATTGATAGTATTCCTTACATGACTGTTGTTGATCTCACAAGTTAAATAGTTCATAAATTTTTATTAACTAACCAAATAATCATACCAACACTAAACATATACCAACATGATCAAGTTACAATGCATACGAGTTATGAAAACACTTTGCGAAACGAGTAACATGTCGAGTAAGGATCTTGAAAACTCGAGTTGTCACATCATCCCCATCTTGAAAGAAATTTCGTCCCGAAATTTGACACGTAATCCGAAACAGTAAGGCGTTAACTCAGGATGACTGTGGATTTTTCCGCAGGTACCACATCTTCCCCAACTTGAAAGGGAATTTCGTCCCGAAGTTCGCAAATGACAACAAAAGTTAGTTCAACCACCTAAACAATTGAGGATTTTAGAGCTTTATCAGATCTCTACGTTCCCATGTGAACTCCGGTCCACATCATGAGTTCCAGCGAACTCTCACGATTGTCATACAACTATGTTAATGAACCTTGACTTCTTGGTCCATGCTTTCGATAAATCCCCTGATACCGCAACTAATCATTAACCCTAGGCTCTCGCAAAGGTATCACAAACGTTTCACCGGACAAGCACTGCTTTAAATCTGAGACACAATTGATGTCATGCACGTTACCCGATTCGCCGGGTGATTAGAGTCTATAAGCCATGTGACCGATTCTGCCCAGAGTTCTGAATACCTCAACGTAATGTATATCGAGATTGTCATGCTTCCCAAGCGTACCACACCCTCCCAGGGTGAGACTTTCAACATAATACGATCGCCTACAGCGAACTCCCAGTGTTTCCTAACTCATCAACTTTTCTGATGGTCATGCATTACTGTCAAACGATTTCCGATCTAAACAATCTTCGAGTCCAAATCCTGGATCTGCGGTTAGGTTGCCAGGCATTATCATCCATACAATGCCTCAAACGGAGCTGTGTGATTACTAGAATGGTAACTGCTGCGGTAGCACTTAATCCAAGGGTACGTATACTTCCTATTCGTATTAAAGTCGATCGCACACATGCTCGCAGCATGTCCTTAAGTGTCTGGATGGTTCGTTTACTCTGACCATCTGTCCTATGGTGATAAGTAATGCTAATGTCTAGACGCCAGCCAAGAGTGTTGTGTAGTGCCTGCCATAAATCAAGTATAGATCAGAACCAGAAGTAACTGAAGTTGGCACCTCGTGCCTAGAAGCCTTCTCTCTCAGAGGAACATTCACAGCCGTGAAGACTCATCAGTTTCCTTGATAGCAAGGTAGTGTGCTGGTAACGTGAGACAATCAATGATCATCCAGGTGATATTGTTTCCTTTTTGAGTTGCGAGTAGACTAGTGACAGAATCCATGGCTGTATGTTCTCGTTTCCCTATGCGTGTTTCTAGTTGCTGATTCTTCCCCTTGACTTTCCCCACAAGTCAAACGTCATACTCATACATTGTTAGGTGGGTCACCAGGTTTGTATGCGCTTCACTCAACACAAGTTCCCTAAGATTGCTGTATAGCGAGGTCCACCTTCGTTCCTTGCAGTAGCGAATATCATTCAATCTTGCCCCAAAGGTTGCTCTTCCATGCCCCGCATGGACCCAACTTGAAATTTCTCTTCCTTTAACGCTTCGGTTTGAGCAGGGCAATTTCGATCAGGTAAGTTAAAGTCAATGGTGTGTTGCAAGGTTCGTACACATCTAGGTTCACAGTTGAAATAATTCAAAGGTTCCATCCAGTGATGCCATTACATGCTTTGGCTCCTTCGAAACCACGGTACACGGGAGGCCCTTATGATTGGTCTAAGTAGTGCATTCGGTACCGTCCAAGTAATACCTCCAACTTAACTTCAAAGACCACTGTTTCCACCGCAGGTTGTGTGTCATGCAGTTCCTCTCCGTAACTCCATTACGTAAATCATCACTCTCTCGTGTTGCATCGGTGTGTAACTGGGACTCTGATTCAGAGCATCATAGTATACCACTAGATCACCTGTACCCTTAGGTAAAGACGACGCTCGGTGCATTGCAGATTTGGGATTCGAAAGCTGAAAAGACGTCTTCTTGTCTTGTCTTCCACGAAAACAGCACCCTGATGTGCTAAAGAAATTTAAACTAAGCGATCTTTGTAAATCCTGGGATGAATCTGCGGTAGTATCTAGTGAGGCTAAGAATTTGCTGCCTCCTTGAAGGGATCCTTGGTGACGATCAGTTTCTAACAGAATGGATCCTAGCGAGATTTACGTGTATTCCCACTTCATTGATTACATGACCAAAAATGCACTTCTCGAATCAGAAGTCACATTTAACAAGAGTTCGCGCGGAGTGGCTCCTCCCTCAGGAGCTTTAAAAATAAGATTCAAATGCCGCTCATGATGTTCCTTTCTCCTGGAAATAATCCAAAACATCCTCGATAAACACAGTTGATTCATGTGGTCCATAAAACTGCTAGTGTGCTGATTGACTCAATGATCATGGTGTACAAAATCGCAATGGCCACATTAAGTTCGATATGCCGTCCTAAGAGCATTCCCCCTTGGACTTCCATCCGCTGATAATTCGTTCGTTAATCAATCTTCGAATAAGAGCTTAACTCTTGCATCTGGTCAACAGGTTGTCAATACATGGTCGAGGTGAAGGGTTCTTGATTGTCACTTTACTGAGGCTCCCCAAAGCGAAAAGCTAGGTCCGATAAAACTCCTGTCCAACAGTTCCTGAAGTTCATTAGGCGGTTCCTGCAACCTTCCTGATGTGAGGCAGTAATGAGAACTAGTAATAAGGGATGATTCTGACATGATACCGAGTGATATTCCACCTGATGATGTGAAGGTAAACCTGTTAGTCCTTCCGGTAGCACATAGGGAGAAATCACGAACGATTGGTGGATCCTCGATCCTCTTTTCCTTAGCCTTAACATCGGTAACAATTGCTAACATAGCGGGGTAATCCTTCTGTAGACACTTCTGGGCCTTCATTGCTGAAATGATGCTAACCTTTACACCACTCTGACTCCCTAGGTCAGACGACGATTCTCCACTAGGAAGAGGGATACGCAAGATTTTCTCCTCACCGTGCGTATCTACGCGATATCTGGATAACCACTCCATACTGACTACTGCGTCGAAACCATCCAAGATAGTAGAAGGAAGGTCGAGTTTGCATCCCAACAACCATATGAGGTTATAATTAACTTGCCATCAGCCGTTTCTACAACATGTTCGGTTTCAAGAAGTATCAGGGTTAAACAGAACAGAGACGAAGCAATTCGTTACCAAGAACGTGTAGGCCACCATGTTGTTATAATCCTGGCATCGCCCACGCCAATCCTAAATGCCCTTTCCTCGAGCACCACTTCCAGTGTTGTTGTTATGGTCATGTGGATTCCCATTACTGTCATTGTTCCCTTGGTCGTTGACATTTTGACTTAACAACAGTCAATCCTTGTCGAAGTCACCTTTGTTTCCATACTGAGAGTTATGATTACGAGTACCTTGATATCGCCGCGACTGTTTCCTCTAATACTGTTGCTTGAAACGGAGCCCTGCGACCTTTCACCAACAGGGTCCATCTTGACACAATTCCGTGCCACGTCCTAAGGCGCTACTCATAGTGCTAGCAGTTACACATTCCACACCATGTCAATTGTCGTTGTTTATGTACCGATTAATCCGTAGGAGCTGACTCCCATAAATCGCTGACTAGGGTTAAGGATTTGGTTGAAGTCAGCCTGCTGGTGTCCGTTACGGTAATCAAGGTCGTTCTAACACTAAGGTTGCTACGCTCATCCTCTTGTCCATCGTTCTTGCAAGTTGACTGAGTAATACACGGTATGTTTCCAGAGCGTTGCAGAAGTGGTCGCACTTCAGGGTCTAAGACGTCAGTACATTGAGTTCTCGCAAACAAAGAGGAATGAGAGTGGTACAGACCAATCGTTGACACTGCAACATCCAACCCAGGGACGTTCTTACAAGCACCTAACATTCTACACAGTTCGCTAGGCGTTTAGGTGGGTGTTCAGGCAATACTTGATAGCACCGAGATTTGAAAGGATTTTGAGAGAAGTGAAAAGGTCACGTTCAAGAAAGAAACAATCACTGTTATGACTCCTATAGGCTTGTTACATTTCACATTGATCAAAGAACAGAGCAGAACCCTTTTTCACCTGTTAGGCCTCACTGGGACTCACATGCACCCCACATCATTATTATGTGTGCACCCACAATAATATTGTGATTTGCATGCCCATCTCGGTTCATCCTAACTCATGTCAAATGGTTCCTCAAACTCAGATGTCAAACAAAGAATATCACAAAACAGGGGTCACGAATCTCTAGGGTAACACCACACTATCAATCACTAAACACATGCAAGTAATACATGAATTCATATTGTTGGGCTAAATGTGCAATCACATGCAATATCATATGAAAGTGTTCACTAGTTATACAGTATAATGAGTAAGCGAGAGACGAACCTTGCAATCTCGAGATGAGTGTCATGGCCGTATTTATGTTTTCAGAATTGTCCGGTTATAGTCTGGTTTTATAAAAAAAACGTTTTAAAACCAAGTTCACTATAACCAGTGACTCTAATACCAAACTGTCACACCCCCAAAATACCACCTAGGGAATGTCCCTGTTAGGCGTGCGACATACCAATAACGAGCCACTAATTACATTGAACGCGTACAAGTTTCAAAATAAAATCCTTAATTATTAATAAAAATACCATCAACAAGTTTAAGTGACAATCAAAGTATTCAGCGGAAGCAAAGTTAAACAATTTCAAAACCAATGTATAGTATCAAGAAATCAATAACATAAATCCATCCAGTCGACCCATGACTACTCCAGCTTCTCTAGACAGCAAGATCAAATGCAAGATGTCTAACGACCTACAAGCATGCAAACAAGTGTGTCAGACTACGCTGGTGAGTTCAAAGTTTTGTTACCGAGTATAGTTACCAGATACATGTATAAAACAGTAACAATTTGATTTGATGTTGTTATTAACTCGATTACCGAAATGGCTACAAGATGTGTTTGCCCAACCCCAATGTCTCTATCAAAACATTGGTCATGCTTTAAGGAGATTAGTTCACGCCCGTCCTCCCTGGTACGGTGTGAGGGTGCCAAACCTAATAGCGCTATCAACTAATAACCTCGTTGCCTCCCCGGCAACTGTCGGTAGATGTAAGGGGTCTTATGTGATAGAAACTGAGTAATAATAACAAACATCCCAATAACTAGCATTCCTCCCTAGAACATTACCCGATATCCCTCCCCGGGATGTATGCTTGGAAAAAAAGAAGTGAACTCACCTTAGGTTTGCTCGGTAAGACTAGTTACGTGTTCAGTACTCAAATCAATCCTAACATAGTTACCGATATCAATCAGACTCATGCACTAAAATCCACTTATTATAACAAGCTGTAAACACAGATTGGTCATCGCGTGGCACGTATGGCGTAACAGTTCACGTAAGTTCATATCACACGTAATTCACATAATCCACAATAAATATTCAAATCACACGTAACTACGTAACACAAACATAACCGACTAACAACACTTGACAGTTCGTTACATTATTCAAATCAAGGTGCAGCCCACTGGGCTCTACCGATGTAAGTGTGTGTAACCCATCGAGCCCAAGTTCACTTTAATAACCCAACTAAATGTAAACACTAGCTTTGACATCCTGATTTGCAACAAAATGGTTGTTCACATAATCACCTATTCCGATTTCATATTAGTTCATGGTTTCATCAAGCCCATTGACGGCCGACCCAGTTATGCCAACCCCATAACCCTTGTGTAACACAGTTTCGTGTTTGGCCCGTAATCATGTGGCCCAACAGCTTATTCGGCCCAAGTGCATAGTGTGCGGGTGTGGGTGAGGTCCACTAGTCTCAAGCCCAGCTAAAACATCCTAAGACATGCAACCCAAGTTATTCCCTTATACGGCCCAGTAATTTTGTTTGTTCCAATTGCCCTACTGTTTTATTTCTAACAATAATTCTCATATGTTTAACACACTCAATCGATTCCCTAGATGCCTATAATCATGTTGCAATTTCACATAACATCATCAGTAACAACATGCCACTCTTTTCATTGATAAAATCCCTAACATAGCCGCTTGATATTCTGGAAACTATCAATAATCCTCCTAAAAGAAAACAATGCTAGATCTTCACATAATTACCAGTTTCGACAAGAGATCCAACAAATATTTATGCATACAATTCTGACCCTACACTAATGTTTTACACTTTCACTCAAATCAAAAGACAATTAATCCTACATAGTCGAGAGGAATCAGGTTATACACATCAAGCAATATCACGCAAGGATTATCAAATCATATTAATCACTCATGCTAGTTGCTTCGACATGCACACAGTTTAATTACGCTCGCTATGGTTCGCAAATATTACTCTAATTCGTGCTCAATCATTCACAACACATGTGATCGATAACACTTATACACATAACATAGCATATTTAAAGTATAACTCACATACCTATCCACAGCAAATACACGTATGATGCCTTGAAAATATAAGATTACTTTGGTGGGGGGTACCGTCTGACGTTGCACAACCAAGTGGGGAAGTAGGGTTTGAATATGTATTGTGCTAATAAGTTACGTAATCCATGTGAAACATCCATGTGAAACATTAATTGAATTTGGTGGGATTTATCAGTCAATGGGCATGAGATCTCGGCCCAATCAATTAATTTGTTTTCTGAACAATCATGTGGCCCATGTTAATAAATTCAAAGTCCATTTTGATCCCTAAATTCAATCAGCCCTATTAGATGTTGTTTGAATTTATTGTTGCCGGCTCATGATTCATGACACGTGAAATATATTTATAGTATTCCTTACATGACAGTTGTTGATCTCACAAGTTAAATAGTTCATAAATTTTTATTAACTAACCAAACAATCATACCAACACTAAACATATACCAACATGATCAAGTTACAACGCATACGAATTATGAAAACACTTTGCAAAACGAGTAACATGTCAAGTAAGGACCTTGAAAACTCGAGTTGTCACATTCTCCGCTACTACAATGTCGGCCAAGAAAGCGCTGTATTCCTTGCGGAGATACTTGCTAGCTTGGATACACGACATGAGCTTGAGACCTTTTGAAGCTGTTTCACCGTACACACATAATAGATCACCATTCGCGAGCGAGAATTGAATCATCTTATCAAAACACACAACTTCAACATGGTTTTCGCGTAGAAAATCCATGCCTACTATGACGTCAAAACTTCCGAGTTGCATCGGGATAAGATCGATAGGGAAGATGTGATTGTTGAGCTCAAGGGTACAATCATGAAGAACAGAGTTAACGGTGACGGTTCTTCCTGTGGCGACTTCAACTTCGAATGATGAGGGGAGATAAGAACGCTTACGACTAAGGAGCTTCTCGAATTCAAATGACACAAAGCAGTTATCGGCTCCAGTATAAAACAAACATGATGCGTAAATACCATTCACAAGGAACGTACCATTAACCACGTTGTTGTAAGCCTGGGCTTGATGGGCATTGATGTTAAAGGTTCTGGCACGGGCTGCTTGCTGTTGCTGCTGAGGTTGCTGCTGTTGCTGCTGCTGCTGGGGTTCTTGTTTCACAACCCGGTTCGGGCACATGTTTGCAAAGTGGTTAGGATCACCACATGCAAAGCAGACTCGAGCATTGACCGCGGGTGCTTGAGCTGCGGGTTGGCCTTGAGGGGCTGGGATTAGAGCTTGATGAGCGGGGGCTTAAACTGGGGCTTGACGGGGACCATAGCGACAATTCGCAGTGAAATGCCCGTATAGGTTGCAGTGGGCGCAGAAACGACAGGCGATTCCCACTGGGTGATGGTATGAACATGTCTGGCAGAGCGGGTGGGGACCTGTGTAAACACGCTTGGCTGGAGGCGCATTGATCACTCGAGCTTGTCGGTGGTGAGACTGCTGTTGAGCCTGTACGGCTTGCAGAGGGGCAGCAGTTGTTGTCACAGCACAGTTCTTGTTGTTGGAGCTGTTGTTGTTGTGCTTCTTCTTTCTTCTTGTCGACTTGGAGGGTTGAGCAGTGGTGGTGTCGACGGTCGATGTGGCGGTGGCTTGATGCAGAGACTTGGTATGCTTATCCCAGAAACCTGACTTTACCCACTTGTCATTGATCTCAGCGGCATGTAGGTAGGTCTCTTCAATCGATGATGTCTTGGCAGCATGAACAAAATCGGCAACACAATCGGGTAGAGCTCGAATATACTTCTTGATGGCCATGTCCGGCGTCTTGACTTGATCGGGACAGATAATGCTAAGCTGCTTGAAGCGAGCAGTTGAAGCAGCGTTGTCTCAATCCTTCTGCTTGATGTTCCCAAACTCGTCCTCCAGCTTTTGGCGTTCATGGGGAGGGCAGAACTCGTCCATCATGATGGCCTTCAACTCTTCCCAAGTCAGCTCATAAGCTGCGTCATTTCCGCGTTTGTTTCGTTCGGCCGTCCACCAATCTAGAGCTCGGGACTGAAAGACGCCTGTAGCATTGAGGGTGCGGAGATTTTCAGGATAGCCGCTTTGGCGCAGAGTGACTTCGACCGAATCAAACCATTGAAACATGGCGGTAGGGCCATCTTCTCCGGTGAATTCTTTGGGTTCGCATGCTTTAAACTGTTTGAAGCTGAAACCCGTCTTGTTGGCATCCTTAGGAGCTTCAATTCGTGACTCCTCGGACGACTTGCTGACGTTCTCATATACATCGCTTACAGCTTTTGCCACACTCTTGGCGATGATAGCAGCGAGACGTCTGTCTCTCTTCTCTTGGCGAGTAAGATGGTGTCAGGATCCAGACGACATTGTCTGCAACAGACATCGTCACAGGACTCAACACAACATGATTGAATCTCACCTCACACGTCTACTACTCACTAAAGCTTAGGAACACGTCAAAACATGTATTATATAACATATAAGCACATAACCACAGATTCACATAATCACAGAAGTAAAAATCGAACAACGCTTCAAAAATTTAAACACGTAAACAGATATATACACATAAAACACATAAAATTAGCAAACAATCAGAGTAGGCAGTTGCAGGCTCAGAGTCAAAACACATAAAATCGAGAAATGGATTGTCAACGGCTACTAGACATTGACTACCCAAAGCGATTCGACTATTCACAATAGACTTGTCGTCACTTTTTAACTTTCGGGATCGTGTTTCTGCCCCGATTCTTGGGCGTTCAACACGTATTCCCCAGGTCATACTTGTGAGTTCAGGTCGTTGGAGTCTGTCGAGGCTTTGGTGAGATAAATAAAATCCGGATCAAGTCGTCAAGGTTAGGATTTCACCCCTAGCTTAGCGACTTCTTCCTTGTTTTAGTAAAAATTGAGGAGATTATTCATCAAAATATGGATTTCACTCTTGATTTGGTATAATTCTCCTTGTTTGTTTTGAAATGAATTGATAAAATCGGCATTGATCAAGTAATTTAGTCGGGAGTTTGCGGTTTTCACACCTAATCCTGACTAAATCGCTTGATTCTATTTGAAAATTCGAGTGCAGTGATGGAATAATCGGGAGATAGCAGGTAAACTTGGTCTATTGGTTCCTAACTATAGACTAGGTCTCTAAGACAGCGACCCGGACTAGGTCGTGTCTAGCCTAATTCCCTATAGTTATGGCTCTGATACCAATCTGTCACACCCCAACCGATGGCGGAATCATCAGGGCATGGCACTGAGTGAAACAGATTGTCCAGAAGTTTCCATAACAACTATCATCACTATTTAGTTTAAATAACACGTCCCATACCGTGTCCCAAATAATAAAACAAATTATTACAGATAACAACCAGTCAAATATTCTGTTCCAACAACTCAGATTTAATTAAAAACAAATAAATATTGGTTGTTTGTTCTAAAGACCCCTATTCTGTTGACTTCAGACAACTATTTGTTGGGGGGCTCTAGACCTTTATTCTAGCCTCGCTTTCCTAGCAAGCAAACATCTTAAACACCTGTCACATACGTTAAAATAAAGTCAATACATATAATGTAAAGGTGAGCATACAAGTTTGATAATAGCATATAGAGTTCGAAACAGTTTACGCATAACCAGCACGTACACAGAGAAAAACGAAGCATGTTAATTTCGACATGGATCTATCGATACCAATGATTGCGGGTTGACTGTCCGAGACAGTTTGCAATACATGATTACCACCGTAATCCATGCAAGTAATTGTCTTTAACAACCCCCGTGTGAACGGGTGCTGAGTCCAAACTATAGTACTACGTCGTTAAGACAGGTAGACAGCATTCCACGTGTAAACATAACAACAAGCATTCATTTAGTCACGTAATACATGCGAATCGGTTAGCGTTCAAATAGTTTGAGTAGTGTGATCGATTGTGTTTTGATATAAATAACGTATGTAACACCCAAAAGTGCTAAAAGCAAAAAGAGATCGAGTATACTCACAGCGATTGATTGATGGATTGAAGGGAGTGCTTGAGAGTAGGGTTAGCCTGAATAGTTCGATATCATTCTGATGAGCAACACGTAAAATGGAAACAAGTGATGATGGGTCGAACAGCCTGGTCGATCGAACAGTAGGTTTGATCGGACGGGTTGTTCGTTCGGTTGGACAGTCCATTCGGACAGCCTATTTGATCGGCCGGTAGGCTCGATCGGTTGGACTGTTCGAGTGGATTGTTTCTTCCTTTGAGTAGGATGTGTTTGTGTATGATGGTTTGACCTTTTGAAGTTTTCGTTGTAGGATGCGTTTGTGTACGAGTTGTAAATCGATTAAGTGTGGAAGCATAGTATCTCATGATCCGATGAGTAATGTTATCAAACAGCTCGTTCGATCGAACATCACCTCGTTCAATACTATACTTCATGAAATTGTCAAAGTGTGGGGCCATATGCTAGCCGATTGGCTGGCCTGGTCGATCGGCTGACATGTTCGATCGGTTGGGTTATCCGTTCGGACAGCCTAACCGTTCGGCCAGCATCCTGACCTGGTCGGCCTGTTCGTCTAACACTTGGCTGTTCTGATTATTTGACGTTGTACTGAGGTAGTTTGACAATGAGCTGAACCAGGGAACCTTCGTTCTTACTTGTTTCTCCTGCTCGGACAGGAATCACCCAAGTCCGGCCGGTGAACGGTTCGGGACGGCGGTTTAACGTTTAACCCGAAGTCGGTGAACCTCGTAGATAGAACCCGAATCTTGAACCACACAACCATTGGAATGATTAGTGAGTTGGCTCAAGCTCCGTTTCTACCGGTTTGAAGGCATTGAGTATAAAAGAGTTGAAAGAAGGTTGGAAATCTTTCTTTCAATCCTTCACACCATGTAAATGTTCAGATCTGTGATAGATCTTAACTTGTTTATGTGGAAATCGGTTAGATCCGAGCTATTCATGGTGGATTGAGGCCAAAACATGATGTTCTTGAAGAACACCATGATGACATAATCCTAGAATGCTTAGATCTTGATGATTTCACGGTTAGAAATCAAGATTTGAAAGATAGAAAGGTATAGGAGTGTGTATGATCAAGAAAGTACAAGATTTAGGATGAAAACTTACCGAAATTGGAAGAAATCTGAGAAAAGATGAGGAGCACGAGCTGGTCGGTCAGAGAGTTTCCAAAAGTGGAAAGAATGACAATGACAGCCCTATTTATAGGCTCCAAAAGAGGAAACGGCTGGCCGATTGGCCAGGCATCCCGATCGGACAGCCTGCTCGATCGGACAGTCCATCCGATCGGCTGGGCTGTTCGATCGGCTAACATCCTGATCGATCAACAGCCTGGTTCGAGTGTTCGGCGTGACGATTTTCGATATTTCGATTTTCGATTGAAGACGATACGTGTACGATAGGGTTTCCTATTCAAATTACTTTCAGTCCCAACCACTATATCTAACATACAATCATCTATATTTCACACTATCCTTACGTTACCATTCGTCATAATTCGATTTTGATTGCATTCGATTTGAGTTTCGAGTTTCGATTCGAGTTTCGATTGATTCGATTGAATACCACACCCAACATAAAGTAAGCACGCACAGGTAACACATAAGGCACACACACAAGTAATATAACCCAAAGTTCGCATAATTCGAGTTTCGAGTTCGATTGATGATTCGATTTGCTTGATTATTGATTGATCAACTTTATCGCATTGTTACTTCCTACTATTCACAGTCGTAAGTCGGTTCGCATCGATTAAACATTCGATTACTTCGATTTATTCTGATTAACAACACTTACCCCACATAATACAAATAAAACATAAACTAGACTAATTATAGTCAAAGAAGTCAAACTTTTGACTTTGACTTTGACACTCGAAAACACGGGGTGTTACATGAAGTCTCTCCAATGGCCTCGAGACTGAGTTAACCTTCTTTTGAGGGTGTGATTTCTTTCTTTGCTTGCCTTCGATGCAGCTAATGCACTCCCCTTCCAGATGGAAACCTTTCAAATGAACCCCGTTTACTAAGTCACTGTGTACCAAGTAGTTCATCTTTCGCAAGTGAATATGGCCCATCTTTCGATGCCATAATTGTGACTCCTTTTCGGTGGCTCGTGACATGAAGCAATGAGTCTGACCCGTGGTAGTAGTGGCTACGCTCATGTCCAACACGTACAGATCATCGACTCTTGGTGCTCTCATGATAACCCACTCTTCGGGGACAACAAACCCCGGTTTCAGGATCAAACATTCCTTATCTGTGAAGTGCGTTGAATACATACGATCACAGATCTGAGAGATGCTCAGAAGATTGTTTTCAAGCTCGGCGATGTAGTTTACTCTTTCAAACGTGACAATACCATTGGATAAAGTTCCTTCACCAACTATACGACCACCTTAAGTGCCTGCAAATCCCACATATCCTCCATTAAACCCTCGAACATCGTACAATAGGGTTTTATTCCCCGTCATGTGTCGAGAAGCTCCGCTATCCATAATCCAACGTGAAACAGATCTTGGAAGCTCCTGCACATATCACAAACACTTAGTTAGATTTTGATGCCACCCAAGCCTTTTTCGACTCAGGTAGTTTGACGTTGAGGTGAGTTTTTGCAATATATAATGTCGGAAAATTCTTGTCATTCATCTTTAAGCTCTCTTCAGACCCAATCTCAACCTCTTTGTATAGAAAGAAATCCTTTTTCGGAGGTTGACCAGATGATTGGTCTTTCTTTACAACATACTTCTTCCCAGAAGTAGACTTTTGTTTTTCAAGTTTCTCATAGTAATCCAAAGGTACATACATCTTCTTAGTTGAAGATGATGATTTCGCAGTCTCAGACACCTTTGGTTTTGGAGAATTACCTTTCTTTTCATCAGATTTTCGCTTCCATGTTTGTTGAGACGAAGCAACCCGTTTGTAAAATTTATCAGTTTTAGTTACCAGCCTTTTTACGGGTTCAGTTTTGATTTTAGTGTTTTCATTTTTCAAAACTTTCTTCTCAACAACCATTGGAGCTTTCCCTTTTGCATCAATTTTCTTTTTTGGACTCTCAACAACTTCAGACTTAGGCTTTAAGTTGGTGCACTTTCGTGCAATGTGTCCAACTTTGTTGCATTTAAAGCATGTACGGGTATCAACTTCCCGACTCGTGCCTTCGGTCTGAGGTTGTGAGACTTTCTTCTCAAAAAATTCTTCATTTGATTTTGAAAAGATTTCAGATTCTTGCTCGGAAAGTGAGCTTGAACTTGAGCTTTTCACAAACACTTTTTTCTCAACAAACTTCTTGTTTTGGAAATTCCTTCTTTGATAATTCTTACCACCCTGATATCCACCCGACCATTTGTTTTGATTGTTGTTAGAAAATCGTGGTAGAACAGCAGGTTTTTTGTAGTAAGCTTTATCTTTTTCAAAATTTAATTATCTTTTGGAACGTTTCAAACCTTCGATCTCAGACACATCAATCTCAACCAATTAGGACACATTTTTCAATTTGTTAACATTCACATTTTCCAGAGGAAATTCAATATCTAAATACAACTTATCCGATCCCAACATCTTGTACATCACAAGAGTAGGTTCTTCACTTAAGTTGTTTTTGGATGTTGATTTCGGAATGTAATTGTTCAGAAAGCATTCTTCATCCTCAGTTGAATCACTTTCAGATTTCAAAACATTTTCAACCATACTTTTAACAACTTCGGACTGAACACTGTCTTCATCTGATGATGAAGTGAATGTGACGTCGATCGTTTCTGGAAGTTTAACCTCATTTGTTTCATCATCGTTAACCAAACCAGATTTTTTCTTTGAAAAATTATTCAGTACTGGCGGTGGAACTTGATGATACCCTACCCCAGTTCCATCCGAGTATACTTCTTCATCGGCTTTGTTCTTCCAATTGGTTTAGGAACGATATGTTGAAGAACAAAACTTGCGGAGTTGTAACTGTTGAGTTTGAGATTGATTCGTTCATTCTCAATCTTAGCTTCCTGAAACTGAAGCTTCAGATTTGCAATTTCATCCAATTGTTGGTTGATTTTCTTTTCTTTCGACTGAAGTACTCCTGACAGTTGAAGGTTTTCTTTGGTTGTTTTGTTGTTTCTTTCATCAGAATCTTTTATCGTTCTTTTTAGCTTCTCGTGATTTTCAGAAAGTTGACGGTTTTCATGAATTAAATTTTCGTTTTCTTTCCTGATTCATTCTACGTCAATTTTATCATTTTCAATTTTCTCAGTTAATTCCTTTATTCGATCATTTGAAGCTTTTACCAATTTGTCACGACTTAAGATCTGATTTTCAACTTCTTTGACTCTTTCTGTCAGTTCTTCAGTCCTTTTACCACTGAGATAAGCATGTGTGCTACAAACCTTGCAGTCTTTCATGCAATTTTTGCAGTCACTTTCAATTTTGGCTTTATCAGTCTTACCTGACCCATTTGTTGAATCATTAGAACTGACCTTGCTCTTTGACTCAGTTCCAAACTTAGAATCTACCTCCAATTCTTTCGCTGCAAGAACTTTATCATCCATTTTCTTCAGGTTATCTGCATCGATTAACCCATCATCAACCTTTTTGGATTTCAACTTTTCTTCCTCAGCTTCTCTTTCTTTAGCTTCTCTTGCCCACATTCTCTGTCTTACTTCTTCTTCTTCTTCTTCTGCTATTTGTTCTATGAGGGTTTCAACACCGATTGATGAAGGTTCAACAACTATGTTTCCTTTAGGATCCAAATAGCATTCCCGATCAGCATCCCATATCTTTGCGCTTTTTGCCTCTTTCCATGTTCGATAAATTTTATCTTTCATGTTTTGGGCTAGTATCTTCCTAAAACGATATTTCTCTTCCTCAGTTCGGGTATCCTTGAATGGAACGATTTTTGTCATGAAGGCATAACCCACTGCATCTTCTTCCGGTAACAGATCACTCCAATCAAATCCCTCATAATCATGGATAACGGCTAATGCTCTCGACTTTTCTTCGGGATTTGCTTCAATTTCCTTCATTCTAGGTGGTTCTTCTTTGTTCCGGTGATAGATGGCCCTTTTGTAATAATAGTCATAAAATGGATTTTCTGTTTTATCAGCAGCTGCATTTCAGTATTCTCGCTTAAAGTGCCCCTTTTGCTTGCACTTAAAGCATGTAACCTTCGATTTATCAAAACCTAGCTTTGTTGAAGGTCCACCAATTGAATGTCTACCGGTTATTTCCATGAACCTCTGTGCCCTCCGAACAACACTCACCATACACCATCTAATGTCAATCAACTCCATCTTTTCGGGGTCGATTTGATCATAATCTTCTTTGGTGAGGTTGGTGTTTCCGATCTTTCCAGCAATAAGACTCTCATAGGAATCCAAGATGGATGCCAGAAACACCATTTGCTGCTTCTTCGCTGAAGTTTTGTGCATTGTTGAGGTTTACAGCAATATTGCACTGGAACATGTTTTTTGGAACAGATTGTTGATGTTGACTTGGAGCAGTTGAAAATGATCCTCCATGATATCCACTGCTTGGAGTAGAACTGTTGTTTTGACTTTCTTGATTTGGCATGTTTGAGTTTTCTGCTGAGAATGCAGTTTTCGGTGACACAGTTTTTGGAATCATGCTTCCTCGATAATATAAATCAACATTTTGTTGATACAAGGAACTGTTGACTTTGTTCGTCTTCCTAATTTCCAATTCAAGACTTTCCAACCTCTCGATTAGCAAATCAACTGTCAATTCAGTCGAACTTACTGTGTTCTTCAACATTAGCGCAAAATACTGCCAATCTTTCTCATCGGGCAGCGAATCAAACAACTTATCAACCAATTCTTCCTGTGTAAACATAATCCCATATCTTACAAGCTCGATTTTTAAGTGACAGAATCTTTCTATGATCTTTGACACAGACTCATTTTTCATACACCCAAACAGATCAAATTCCTTTTTCAGCAATTTTTTCTTGTTTTTAACAATTTCAGCTCCACCCACACACTTCATCTTTAATTTCTCCCATAAATCTCTGGAATCTTTGTAGTCAATTAATGATATAATATCATCCCTCAGTGATTGATGTAGTAAGGCGATGCATTTCTGTTCTGCAGTGAAACTTTCTTGTTCAGTATCAGTTAAATTTTCATAGTCAGTTCTTCCGATGTCAAAACCATTTCTCAAACTCTTCCCACTTTGATAGGCAAAAGCCTTCAGCCATTCCTCGAACCTACTTGCCCATTTGTTGTATTCTTCTATGGCCATTAACTTGGGTGGTTTGTTGTAGGTGCCATAGGCGTTATCAACGCTCAGTGAATCAGCAATGGCTTTCTTAGGATTCGGATTTGGAACAGTTTCATTTGTGTTGCTTGTCGTGGCATCTCCTGTGCTGCTGGTATAGGCAAATACATCACTAAACGGGTTTAGAAAGTCATCCCCCATTTTAGAGTACCTGAAACAATTAAAAAACACTTAGACAAATTTTTGTGATTTTCAAAAACTTCACACTGGTGCACTTGGATCGAATGGTTGTTCGATCGAGTGGCACAGAAATGAGTACACTTTATCGGATAGTTGCTCAATCGGATGGTTGTCCGATTGAGTGGTTGTCCGAATGAGTGACACTTGAATCAAAGACTTATGTCGGCTTTGACTTTTCAACCTGCTGTCCGATCGATCAGCTGTTCGATCGGTTAACAAGATGATGTAAGCAGATGAAAAGCAGAACAATCAATGTTGTCTGATCGAGTGGTTTTCCGATCGGGTAACACTGATGGTGTCAGCAATCACAATTCAAGAAATAAACTAAGTCAAATCGTTCGATCAGCTGGTCGAACAAGTGACTGACGTCAGCAAACAAGAACAGTTCTTCATAGTTTTTGATGATTTTGATCTAGTTCTTAAAGGAATTTTGTTATGAAAACTTGAAGGATTATGCTATGAACAATTGCGAACAGATTGATAACAATTTCGTCAAATTTTAACCGTAATTTCATGTTTAATTTTAGGTTTTTCTGATCTTAGTGTATAAAAGTCACAAATTCAGAAAGAAGTGAGTAGAAAGTGAGAGAATCTGTCAAATTTCCAGTGAAATTTGACTCTGATCGGCAAGAAAAGCTTGAAATCCGATGAATTCGTTGTCATAGATCTCGATTCAGTCTCCTGGACGCTCGGATACCACTTGTTGAGTCCTGTTTGTACTGGATCTGAATGATGCAAACGTAGATGAACCGATCTTGATCAAAGTGCGGAATCCTTTGGATCAAGTCACAGAAGTACGACAAGAATATTCAACGTTCAAACACTGTCTGATCTTTCTATTTAGTAGATATGAAAGTACAAGAAGCCAACAGAAGTCAGACTATGATAGAGTACATCAAGGTGTCAGCAGATCTAACAGATGCAAAAGGTCCTAAATGACATGCCCTGATGGGGTATTTATAGGCAACTCAGGATGTTATCAAGTGTTGTCCGGTCGGATAACATGGCTGTTGTCCGATCGCTGGCAATGCTGTCCGATCGGATGGCCCATCCGATCGGCTGACATCAGTCAACAACGGTCACACTTTTAGATATCAATCCCATATCCTAAGTTGTCATACTGCGTACATATATACATAAACATTAATTGTTCACAAAGGACATAAAGATTAAATGCTGACGGAAGCTACAGACGCATGTACTAACAATTAGATACGTGGAACACTGGATGCACATTGTTTAGTTCTTGTGGCAAGTCGAGTCTGTACGCCACCTTGCCAATCCTTTCGAGTATCTTGAAAGGACCCACATAGCGAGGGGCGAGCTTTCCCTTCTTTCCAAAACGAACCACTCCCTTCCAGGGAGACACCTTGAGAAGAACTCGGTTGCCAACATCAAATTCCAGAGGCTTACACCTAACATCAGCATAGCTCTTTTGTCTGCTCCTAGCCTTGATCAAGTTATCATGGATCTGAAGAATTTTATCCGTTGTCTCTTGAATGATTTCGGGCCAGTAAACTGCTTGTCACCAATCTCATGCCAGTTGAGAGGAGATCGGCACTTGCGGCCATACAAAGCTTCGAAAGGAGCCATTTGAATACTGGACTGATAGTTGTTGTTGTACGAGAACTCAATCAATGGTAAATGTACATCCCAGTTACCACCAAAGTCGATGACACAAGAACATAGCATATCCTCTAGGGTTTGAATAGTACGCTAGGTCTGTCCATCCGTCTGAGGATGAAAGGCCATGCTAAGATTCAAGTGCGAACCCATAGCAGACTGAAACGTTTGCCAAAGACGCGAAGTAAAACGACCGTCACAGTCAGAGATTATGTCAAGAGGTATGCCATGACGGCATGCATTCTCATCGGTATAGATTCGAGCACGTTTCTCCACTTTATAATCTTCACGAATAGGAAGAAAGTGGGCCGATTTGGTCAAACGATCAACAGTCACCCAGATACTGTCATGACCAAAAGGCGTACGGGGTAGTTTGGTAATAAAGTCCATAGCAATGCTATCCCATTTCCAAACTGGGATCTTAGGTTGCTCCAAAAGTCCAAAAGGACGCTGATGTTCAGCCTTCGCCTTTAAGCAAGTAAGGCACTTAGAAACATACACAGCAATGTCCTTCTTCATGCCAGGCCACCAATAAGTCATACGCAGATCCTAGTATATCTTATCGGCACCTGGATGAATAGAGTAACGAGATTTGTGAGCCTCATTCATAATGAGCTCACGAAGATTATCACGATCTCGCACCCAGATACGATTGAGATAGTACTGAAGACCATCAGATTTAGTTTCGAGCTGATCCACACTAGCACCACGAATTTCCACCATTAGATTACCTTCATAAGCTGACGAATACTGCGCTTCACGAATATATGCATGGAGATCGTTGGAGATACGAATAGCCTTAAAATGAGTCTTACGACTAAGAGCGACGGCCACTACGTTCGCCTTTCCAGGATAATAGCGAATTTCGCAGTCGTAGTCGTTAAGTAGTTCCACCCAATGTCTCTGTCGCATGTTCAGTTCCTTCTGGTCAAAGAGATGCTGAAGGCTCTTATGGTCAATGAAGACCACACATTTTGTACCATATAGGTAGTATCGCCAGATCTTTAACGCGAAGACAACTGTACCAAGCTCTAGATTGTGAGTAGTATAGTTTTTCTCATGTACCTTGAGTTGACGAGAAGCATAAGCGATAACCTTGTCTCGTTGCATGAGAACACATCCCAATCCACGGTTTGAGGCATCACAATATACCACGAAATCGTCATTCCCATCGGGAAATGTAAGTACGGGAGCGTTACACAAAAGGGTCTTAAGAGACTGAAAATATTCCTCTTGCTCGGGACCACAAGCAAAAGGTTTCTCCTTTTGTGTCAGCGTAGTAAGAGGTACAGCGATTTTGGAAAAATCCGAGATGAATCGGCGGTAATAACCGGCCAATCCTAGAAACGCACGAATATCAGACGTGGATTTAGGCGTACTCTAATTCTTCACGGCTTCGATCTTAGATGGGTCAACATGAATACCTTGCTTACTAACGACATGGCCAAGAAATTGTACTTCATCAATCCAAAACTCACACTTAGAAAATTTAGCATACAGACGTTCACCACGTAAGAGTTCAAGCATAAGACGTAAGTGACGAGCATGATCAGTTTTAGACTTAGAATAAATGAGGATATCATTAATAAAGACTATCTCAAAACGATCCAAATAGGGTTTACACACACGGTTCATAAGATCCATGAACACGGCGGGTGGGTTGGTCAGCCCAAAAGGCATAACCACAAACTCGTAGTGTCCATAGCGAGTACGAAATGCGGTCTGTGGAATATCATCTTTGAGGACATGCAACTGATGATATCCAGATCGAAGATCGATTTTAGAGAAACAGGACGCGCCTTGTAGTTGGTCAAACAGGTCGTCAATACAAGGTAGAGGGTAACGATTCTTCACGGTAAGCTTATTAAGTTCACGATAGTCGATACACATACGAAATGAACCGGCTTTCTTCTTGACAAATAAAACAAGAGCACCCAACGGGGAGGCACTTGGACGAATAAAACCTTTGTCGAGCAGTTCCTGTAGCTTACTGGATAACTCTTGCATCTCGGAATGTGCAAGACGGTAAGGAGCCTTAGCGACAGGAGTTGCGCCTGGTACGAGATCAATGCGAAAGTCAACGGTTCTAGGAGGAGGAAGACCAGGAAGATCTTCAGGAAAGACATCAGTGAAATCACACACTACTGGAACGTCGCTTATGTTCTTCCCCTTGCCCTTTTGTTCCACCATGTGGGCCAAGAAGGTAAAGTTCTGTTTACGTAAGCATCTGCTTGCTTGTGTGCATGACATCAACCCATCTCTTTTGAAGGTCGATCTCCATAGACATTCAGAATATCACCAGACGGAAGAGGAAGACGAACAAGCTTATCATGACAAACAATCTTGGCATGGTTCTTACGCAACCAGTCCATACCGACAATGACATCAAAACTGCCTAAACGCATGGGTATGAGATCAATAGAGAATACGTGATCGTTAAGAGTCAGGGAACAATCACGCACAATAGAATTAACAAGAATCGACTTACCATTGGCGACCTCAACAGAGAACGACTCAGGTAACTTAGAGCGTGTACAACTTATCAAAGACTCAAATTCCACGGACACAAAGATTTTATCGGCACCAGTATCAAATAGGATCGAAGCGTAAAGATTATTAACGAGAAACATACCATTCACCACATCATTGTTGTTGCGAGCCTGAATAGCATTGAGATTAAATGCTTGTCCACGAGCGGCTGCATGTTGTTCTTGATTCAGCTGAGGGCAATGATTACGAAGATGAGTAGTATCACCACACTGAAAACATGCACGAACAGCGTTAACTGGACCTGGATTC
Source organism: Helianthus annuus (assembly GCF_002127325.2). Lineage (NCBI taxonomy): Eukaryota > Viridiplantae > Streptophyta > Magnoliopsida > Asterales > Asteraceae > Helianthus > Helianthus annuus. Next base: position 11,134,569 of record NC_035434.2, read on the forward strand.
TACAGAGGTGCTGGAGGCTGGTAGAGCTGCCTGAGCTGGGGCTTGCTAAGCTTGCTGTCCGGGGTTAGCTTGGCGACAATAAGGAGTTGTGTGCCCATAGCGATTACAGTTGGTACACAGACGACATGCAGAAGTAGTAGGGTGATGAAAGTTGCAACTTGCGCACTTGGGGTAAGACCCAGTGTACTGTTTCTTAACTTCTGGAATGGCAGGATTAGCAGCAGCAGTAGCAGGAGCAGGTTTATCAGCAGGGTTCGCAGCAGGGACAATAGCATTGCACCCCGAACCCTGAGATTTCCTTTTCTTGTTCTTGCTGCCACTTGACTGCTGGGTGACTTGATTTGCAGACTTTGAGGTAGCAGGAGTAGCAAACTGCTTATCACGCACATGGTTGTTGTTCAAACTTGCTGCCAGACGATAGACTTCCACAATAGTGTCGAGTTGAGTCGCTTCTATGGAATCAAGCATAGAAGGAGGTAGACTATTGATGTACTTGGTTATCATTCGCTTAGGAGTAGAAACCAAGTGAGGAACGATCAAGCTCAACTGCTTGAATCGGGTAGTATAAGCCATGTTATCATCACCAACCTGCTTCAAATGCCAAAACTCTTCTTCAAGCTTCAATTGTTCATGAGGAGGGCAGAACTCGAGCATCATGAGTTCTCGCACCTCAGCCCATGGAAGAGCGTAGGCTTCTTCATTAGAACGAATGTTTCTCTCATTCAACCACCACTCCAACGCTCTACCTTGGAACATTCCAGTCACATTCCTAGTCTTTAGATGATCTGGGCACTCGCTGTTGATAAAAGTAACCTCAATGCTATCAAACCACTCAAGCATTGCGGTCACCCCATCACTGCCCGTGAAAGGCTTAGGATTGCATGAGATGAAATGTTTGTAGCTGAACTTAGTAGACTTTTTCTTTTCGGCCTTTAAGTCCACAGAGGATGGAGGAGTGTTTGATCCTTGGAGCTCAGAGACGATCTTTGGCACGACTCAAGCAATCTGGTCGGCCATGAAAAACATCATCTTTTTCTGAGACTTCTCCCTAGATCTCTTGAGAGTGTCGGATAACTTTCGAGAAGACATCTAAAAGATCCAACAAAAGGTTCGTATAAGTCTAGATTAACATAGGATAGACTAAGACTCAAGATTCATATAGATACCGCAACCACGACCTTCGCATGGCACTTTGTACGAAGTTTGGCAACGTGTCAGAACCGCTTATATATAGGAAGTACCAGCGGCGTATCCACCACGTTTCGGGCACAATCGCTTCTGCCTCGTACTCAGTGTCATGTTACGTGTCGCAAAACACACTCATCATCATTATCGTAGGTTCACATAGATTTCAATAGATTACGATAGACTTCAAATAGTCTTTAATAAACTTAATAGACTTCAATAGACTAGCGTTAACTATCCGCGACCAACGAAATCTCACATTGCACGTGCTACGAAAGTTCGGTAACATGACAGAAGCACTTATATATAGGAAGTACCAGCGGCGTATCCACCATGCTTTAATCATGCTACGTCCGTCTCGTCATCAGCGTCATGCCTTGTTAACCACAACATTAGAATTAACCACAAGATTTCCACATAGATTGATCAGATAGGTTTAGCAACATAGATTAAACCAAATAGACTTCACAACTTCATCCCGAGCCTACAAAACTACGAACTCCACTTAGCGCGTGGTACAAAGGTTTGGTAACACGCCAGAACCGCTTATATATAGGAAGTACCAGCGGCGTATCCACCACGTTTCAGACATGCCACCTCCTCCTCGTCTTCGGCGCTAGGCTACGTTTCGTATTTTGTTTCTCAATCCACACATACGTAGTTTACACTTAGATTTCACTAGAGTATACGATAGATTTCACATAGGTTTCACATAGAGTACACAAATAGTCCTTCTGTAGTTTTAGAATTCAACAACATCATTACTGATCCACAGACACTAAGTTTCGCATGGCACTTGGTACGGAGGTTGGCAACATGTCAGAAACACTTATATATAGGAAGTGCCAGCGGCGTATCCACCCTGTTTCGGACACGTCATTTTTCCCTCGTATTCCATGCCATGTTACATCTAGTGCCATACAATCACAACATCACATAGATTGATTAACATCGTAGATAAGCCTTGTAAATTTAGTTTGATCCTGAAAGATTAATTGTTTTAGATTGCAGACATACGTGCGATTCGTGTAAAAGTATACCAAAATGAATGAAGAATCGAGTTTAAAACCACATACATAAAATCGTAATAACATAAAAGACAGGCTCATAAAACATAGGATTGTTCCGGGTAGAGGAACGTCGACTAACCAAAGTGATTCGAACGCCTTTCTAATTAAGGTAACGTGTCCTGACTTACTTAGACAAACACATCATCGTTGTTAGGCCTACGATATTCGTCCTTTTGGTCATTCCACGTTCCTAATTGATCGGAAGTTGCAAGACTTTGGCGAGACATAAAATCATCAAAGAGTGGGACTAGTTATCAAGGTCTGAGTTTCACCTCTATCTTGACAATCATCGTGCCCTAAGTAGCGTTGGTACTTATCTGCAGACAAGACCTACTAGAATATTATGGAGATTTTCCCATCAAGGTTCGGATGTCACTCCTGTCTTTGAGAGCAAATCTCGTGCAAAATGCAAACACCGGTTAACAGTGTTTTCAAGTTATAAAGTGTATATTATGTTGTAGGTCCCCTTGTCGTATGGATCTTTCACAGAATTGTCAATCCAATCAAGAGTGCGGAATCCTCTTGATCAGAATATCACAGAAACGAGTAGACACAGCAATTCATAATCAAACTGGGTTTCTATTGATTATCAATCTCATGAATTACAATCAATCAAAACCCTAACCACACTCAAATTCGTCCAAGCTGCAAAAGCTCTCACGAATTTCTCACAAACTCTGTTTTGGCCGATTAACCTAAACCGTAAAACCTAACCTTGTTTATATAACACAAGGTTTGCAACTTGGGCTAGGTTAAAACCTCATGGACTGCGAATTGGTCTAAGCCCAATTCGTTCCCCATTAACCCAATTCTTTGGGTTTGGTTAGCCCAAACATTACAACTAACTATTACAAAGCTAAACCCGCTAACTGTTTATCGTTTAACTAATTACAAGATATCCAAAGACCAAATCTAAGCTGTTGTCACAAATATGCCACCAACAAACTCCCCCTTGACAATAGCTTCATAAAATAACTTTGTCTTTAGTCATCTTGCGTTCTTCATGTAATCTTGTACTGTCTTTGGTCTTCGGATAGCTTCAGCTTCAATAGCTTCTGTCAGCAACAGACTCCCCCTAAGCTGATGCATCAAATCACCAAATCTTCAACACGTTAGCACTTGAGTAAATTCCAGTTTAGCATTTGCAAACTCTTCAATCTTGTCTGCAGTGTAGAAAGGAGGTTCTACTATGCATCCAATCAAACTCTCATCTTCTCAGCAACATACTGCTTCAATCTGTATACTATAAAACAAACATCTCGAGAAACCATAAGAATTTTTCAACAAAGTTAAATAAATTATAATTATTCAAGAGATAGTTAAACTGTATCTCAGATTAAGCATTTTCAACTAATTACCAACACACAAAACTTTTTGTTCAACACACAAGAAGCTGTCTGATTTAAGATTTTGAACTCACTTTCTAACACCGTCTCCCCCTATCAGTAACAATTCCTCCAAGAATAACAGTTTTCCGTACATTAAGAATTTTAAACAGAAAAAGACACTCTTTTTTGGATTTTTATATTTTTGAAAGCAAGTAAATACAAAACCAATAAACACTCTATTTTTGTGAGAATCACCAGTAAGAAGATCATATCAGCCCAATCAAACTGTTTCACACAATTAGATAATTCTTTATGTAATTTTTCGTGAAAAGCAGTCTAAGACGATTACCAGTATGTTTGTCCCTTTAAACAAAATGCATGAACATTTCAAGTTCCATTGCCGTATGATACGTTAAGGTAATTTTATTACTGATATACTAGTGTGTCCCACTTCAGGATATACCCCTGCGATCAAGGTAAGCACAAAGATTCATCGTAGTAGGTGAGTATACTGAATTCATCCGTTTTGTATTTCAACGATAGATAATTGGTGATCAAGTCAGTACTTCCGTACAGGAAAGAGACCAAAATATCTAACGAGGGCTATGACAAATACCATTTTTGGTACGATTTATGCATTTTGCACTTTTTGAATGACTCTCTATGAGAGCTTCTTCATTTTCAAGGTTTTGGCATTTTTTGCTCTTTTAAGATATCCTGGGTGTGCCTAGGTCAGCATGTATCTGGATGCAGCAGAAGGACAACCCTGATATCCCCAGATGGAATAACAGTATAAAGACCCAAAACCTCAGATTTTGGCAATCTATCAACGTAAGATTTAAGGTCATTAAACCATACACCACTGATGTGTTCCCCACTCATATTCAGTTCGTTTAGGTTTATATCACATTGGTAAGTTGATTATTTCATGCTTTTGCCTAATGGTACATCGTATGATGAAGCTGCTATCACACTTAAGCATTTTAATTTCATTTTCAGTGTGACAGTCTAACTTGCTGATGTACTATCATTTCTTCTTTTTCACACAGTGATATCTCATTTTTGATTTTCTATTTTTTTTATGTTTTTGATTTTTTAATGTTTTTGTATTTTTTATTTTTAAGAAAATAGTAAACTATTTACAAAATTCTTATGAAAAACCAGTTATTCAGGATTCCTCATCCCGTTGAGTTCGACTAAATGTTCAAAGCGAGCCCTGTCAAATGCTTTAGTATAAAGATCTGCCAGGTTATCTTGTGTGTCGACTCGATGAAGTTCAATTAATCTCTTTTCAGCACAATCCCGTATAAAATGATGACGAATGTCAATATGTTTTGTGCGACTGTGTTTCACGGGATTATTAGTTATAGAAAATGTGGCATTATTGTCTATCATAATAGGAGTACGAGTGAAATCCAAACCGTAATCGCGCATCTGCTGTTGTATCCAGAGAACCTGAGAGCAGCAGCTTCCCGCAGCAATATATTCAGCTTCACACGTAGAGGTAGACACACAAGATTGCTTCTTGCATTGCCAAGACACAATCTTGCCTCCTAAGAACTGACAACCACCTGTTGTAGACTTTATGTTCGACTTGCATCCTCCAAAGTCTAAATCAGTGTAAGCAACGAAATTCAGATCACTATCAGCTGGATACCACAACCCAAGTTTAGGTTTCCCCTTCAAGTAATGAAGAATACGCTTCACTGCTTTCATGTGTGACTCTTTTGGATTTGCCTGATATCTGGCACACAAACATACGGCAAACATGATGTCGGGTCTTGAAGCAGTCAAGTACATTAGAGAACCAATCATTGCCCTGTATTGAGTTGGATCAACATCTTCAGTACTTTCATGATTTGGGCCAAGATTGTGATTTTCGCAAATGGGTGTGTTGAAAGTAGAGCAATCATTCATTTTAAACTGATTCAAAATGTCATACACATACTTTGTTTGATGAATAAACATCCTATCCTCCTTCTGTTCAACTTGTAATCCCTGAAAGTAAGACAGCTCACCCATAGCGCTCATTTCGAACTTGCTCTTCATCACCTGCTCGAACTCTTTACACATGTTTTCATCAGATGACCCAAAGATGATGTCATCCACGTACACCTGTACCAGCAGAAAATCTTCCTTCTTCCTCTTGATGAATAGTGTACTGTCAATCTGACCTCTTTCAAAACCATTCTTGATCAGATGTGTAGACAGTGTCTCGTACCACGCCCTGGGAGCTTGATGAAATCCATACAAAGCCTTCTCAAGTTTGTACACTCGATCTGGATAGTCTGGATCAACGAACCCATCTGGTTGTGAGACATACACCACTTCTTGGACTTTCCCGTAAAGAAACGCACTCTTCACGTCTAGTTGGTAAACTTTGAAGCCCTTGAATGTTGCGAAGGCTAGGAACAAACGAATTGCTTCCAACCTTGCTACTGGTGCAAACACTTCATTGTAATCAATCTCTTCCTGCTGATTGAAACCTTTTACCACCAATCGAGCCTTGTTTCGCGTTACCATTCCTCTTTCATCCTTCTTGCACCTAAATACCCATTTAGTGTCAATCTCTCTTTCACCTTTAGGAAGGTCAACTAACTCCCAAACCTTCAACTTTGCAAACTGGGCCAATTCCTCTTGCATAGCTTCAACCCATGAATTGTCTTTAAGATCCATATGAATGTTCTTCGACTCCTCTTGGGAAACAAAACAACTATACAAGCACTCGTTCACAATCTCAGTCTTCTCAATTGACACAAATAAATCTGTATTCGCTGCTATACTTCTCCTTGTCTGAACACCTGCAGTAGGATCTCCAAGTATCATGTCAACTGGATGATCTCTATTTGCTCGTGTAGTAGCAACAGCATCGACTTCTAGATTATCACCTAGATTTGATCCAATCTCCCCCTGAATATTCTGATCTGCAAACGGATTAATGAAATCCTCCCCCTGAATGGGTTCAGGTTCACTATCGCTTGAATCAGAATCTGCAGCACCTTGGGAAGTTTCCGGAGCATCTGTCATATTAACATTTGATCTAGGCATGAACTCGCCTTCATTATCTTCATTTATCACTGTTTGAATCAGCTGAGAATCATCTGCAACAGAAAACTCAGGAATATTAAATGATTTAAAAACACTTTCATAATCATATAATATAGCTGGTCCATTCGTTGATTGTTGAGGTTTGTAGGAAGTAATTTCAACATTAAACACAACCTCAATTTTACCAGTTTTTAGATTAAAAACCCTTTTATTCGGTGCGCTAGGTACGTAACCTAGAAAGTAGCCTTCATCAGCCACCTCACCGAATTTTTGTTTATCTTTATTTCGTACAATGGTGCAGGGTAATCCAAATGGTTCAAAGCCTTCTAAGTTTGGCTTTTTGTTAAACATCAACTCATGACAAGTTTTGTTAAAATGTTTAACAGTTAAAACTTTGTTTAGGACGTAGCAAGCTGTATTCACAACTTCTCCCCAGAAAAGAACTGGTAGCTTTGAATCTAAAAGCATCGTCATAGCGGCTTCAATCAACGTCCTGTTTTTCCTCTCAGCTACTCCATTCTGTTGAGGCGTATAAGGAGCAGAATATTGATGTTCAATTCCCTTGCGAAGACAATAGAGATCCATAATACGATTCTTGAACTTCGTGCCATTATCACTCCTTATTCTCTTGATCTTTGCATGATGGACATTTTCCAATTTTGTAAAAAGATCTATCAACATCTCTGTTGTCTCATCTTTTGTACCTAAAAAGAAAACCCATGAATAACGTGAGTAATCATTAGTGACAACAAGACAATAGTACTTTCCACCTATGCTCCTCACGTTCACTGGACCGAATAAATCCATGTGAAGTAGTTCATAAGGGGCATCTATGGAATTTACTGTTTTTGATTTGTGAGGTTTCTTATGTTGTTTTCCCTTTTGACATGGAGGACATTTATCTTCCACGTGAAACCTCTGCATTGGAACCCATTTCACTAGCTCATTTTTAACAAGGTAATTCATTTTTCGATAGTGAATATGGGCCATGCGTCTGTGCCACAACATCGATTCAGCTTCAGATGCTTTTGATAGTAAACACGCCACCACCGCAGTTGGATCCTTAGCACCCATGTCCATGACATAAGTGTCATTTCTCCTTGGCGCTCGCATCACTATCCAATCGTCCGGAATCTCCAAACCTGGTTTCAACACTAATGCTTCATTCTTGGTAAAATGGACCGAGTGACCCTTGTCGCAGACTTGTGACACGCTCATCAGATTGTGTTTAAGCTGCTCAACATAGTTTACTTTGTCAAATGTGATCTTCCCATTGGTCACTTTTCCACATCCTGTAATTCTACCACCTTTAGCACCCGCAAAATTCACATGTCCACCATCATAATCTTCAAACTCAGTCAACAATCTCGCATCCCCCGTCATGTGCCTGGAGCAGCCACTATCAACATACCATAAGTTGATAATCCTCCTTAGCAGCTCCTGCACACACCAACCAAGAAATTAGTTAGATTGGGGGACCCAAGCCTTAATGGTCTTGGTTCGTCCAAATTCACCAACTACTGGAACATCCATCCAATATCCATTACTCCTAACAGGAGTCTTGGATCTCAGACCTGTTGATGGAATTTGATTTTGATTTCCACTAGGTCTTTGGTCCTGAGGGTTCCTATATGTGTTTGGACTATTTGACCTTTGAAAATTTTGATTCCAAGAAGCTTGATTGTTATAATTTCTAAAGCCATTGTTATAAAAAGTTCGACCACCATTCTTTTGGTATCGATTTTGATATTGACCTTGACTTCTGAAATTATTAGAATTATGATTGTTCATTCTTGGTGAACTGCTTCTAGGTCTCTCATATCTTCCTGGTGGAGATTTAGGCTGAAATCTTGGTTGATTTCTTTGAAAACGAGGAACTTGTGGAGTTCCTTTTTCAGCCTTATCTACACCAACAACGACATTCTCTGGTTGCTTAGACGCTGACTTCTTTGGAAAGTTTGACTCTCTCTCCTTTTTATCACCACTCTTCTCTGGTGACTTCTCTCTCTTTTCTCACTAACTTGTGCTTCATTCTTTTTGTTAGGACAACAGCTAGCTACATGTCCTTTGGTGTGACATTTGAAGCACGATCTCTTTTTCGAAGACTTTTTATCTGAAGCCTTTGAACTAGATTCAGGTTTTGATGATAATGCCTTAGAAGGATTTGGTTCAGTTTGCTTAGTTTCAGAATTTTCTTTGTTTTTGTTTTTAGCAAACTCTACATTCGATTCGTTTTCAATAACAGTTGTTTCGTTTTTCATGTCACTTCCTTGAACAAAATTAATATTTTTAACAAAAGTTGGATTCTTATTATTAGGATGTGAAGTTTTCTTTTTCAAAACAGGTTTGCTGTTATTATCCTTCTTAGCATCATCACTCTCAGACTCATCGCCTTGACTTGATGTGGACTACTTGGTGCTGTTGACATAAAAGTTGTTAGCTCATCTTCATCAGGTAGGAATGAATAATCATGACTAAGAGGAGGTGGGACTTCATTAAAGCCCTTGAATCCCACACTAGTCTTGTCATTACTCTTCTTTAACCCACCCATCATGTGTTTCATAACAAAAGTAGAGTCCCTGAATTGACCTAATTTCTTTTCAAGCTCAACAATTTTGAGTTGTGCATCTGACAACACTTTGCATTTTTCAGAAATCTCTTTTGTTTTCTCAGCCATCATGTCATGAGCTAAGTCTATGACTTGAAGTTTTTCATTTACTTTGCAGGTTAAAGCTTCAATTTCACTTTCATAACCTTTTATCTTCTTCAAGTATGAAGATTCATTTCTTTTAGCAAAAAAGTTTGATTCTTTAATGTTAGACATCTCGCTTACCAAACTTTGGTTTTGTGTGGACAACCTTCAACCTCACCCTGTAATTCACGACATTTTAAACACACAGAATTAGACTTTACCTCTCCTGTTTGTTTGTCAAGGTTGGCCATGAGAGCCGCAAGCTGAGCTTCCATTCTTTTATATTTAGCATCCTTTTCTTCAGCTTCCCTTTCATGGTCAGACTTTTGCTTTTCCTCCTCAGCAACTGTTATCTGATCAACCTTCTTTTCTTCAGCTTTACTCTCTATCTCAGCCTCAGCATCCACTTTTGCTTCAGCATCTCCCAAAGTAGCTTCCACATCATCAACTGGCACTATCTCTGCCATGAATGCCTGAGTGGCATTCTCATTATCTTCTAGATGAATACTCCAATCATATGAACCTTCTCGTGTTGTAGAGATCAAAGCCTTTGAGCTAGAATTGTTTGATGCATTCCTGTTGTTTGAACTCTGACTCGAAGTCTCTTGCTTTTGTTTTTGACATTCCCTAATGAAATGCCCATAACTTTGACAGTTAAAGCACCTCACTTTAGTCTTGTCGAAACCAACAGTCTTCCCTATAAACTTCCTTCCTGTTCTGTTCATGAATCTCTTCACTCGTCTAGAAATCATGGCCATTTGCCATTGCAAATCCATGTCTTCAAGATCATCAGGATCAATCTGATCATAGTTTTCATCTAAAGTAGCAGGATCAGATATCTTTCCCTGAATGTAGTTTTCATAAGAAGCAACAAACGAAGTAAGTAGAGCCAGATGTTCTTCAGCAGACATCACACTCATAGGCATCGACTTTGCACTACTACTTTGCTTAGAAGCTGATGTTCTCTTGTTTCCTGTTGATCCTCCTGAGGCAGCTACAAAACACACATCACCATCCTCATTTACTGTGACCTGCTCATTCTCACACGATAGAAACGCAGTAGCAGAGTCGCTAGAAGCGTTGTGAGATGAAGAAGATGTAAGCCCATTGTAAATCGCTGGATCTTGAACCTGATCATATCCGTCTTTCTTCTTCATACTGAGCTCATAAGCTCTCAGCTTGCCAACTACTTCTTCCAGATCCTTTGTCTCATAATCTGCTTCTCCCTTGATCATGAGAGTGTAGATATCCTATTTAGTAGGTAAGGCATCGAGCAGCTTGTCATTATTCTCTATGTCAGAATAGCAATCTATCTCAAAATTTTCCATTTCCGACATCAGATGGTAGTATCAAGTGATGATGTCCTCAAGTGACTCATGTTTCATGTACTTGAAAACAGCAAACTGCTTCTTCAATAGATCAACTTTGTTTTTCTTGACATCTGCATTTCCCGCATATCGTTTTTCTAATGCATCCCACATATCCTTTGAATTAGTGTATTTCTTGAAGGTATGTTTGATGCTATCAGGTAAGGACATTTTTATTGCAGCCAAGGCTCTCTTTTCGGCCTCATACATCTTTTTATCAGCCTCTTGCATGTTCATATAGGCTGTTCTACGTGGTCTACCCTCAAAGTCGTGTGTAGGGTTTGTGTACCCATCTTTAATACATATCCACATGTGTGTGTCCTGATATTCAATGAAGGATTGAAAACGATCCTTCCATGTCAAATAGTTTTCCACCTTCATCATCTTGGGCGGTTTGTTGGTAGTGCCAACCTCATGCTCCATTTTCAAAAGTTCATTCAAAGTAGACATGTTCGACATTTTAAACGTTGCAGACTAAGAAAACCGTACAAAATATCTCCGAAAACAGTGGTTACCAAATTACACCGTTAGAATCATCTCGAAAAGACGAATCCAATGATATATAATGTCAAAAACCGAATTCGGGATTTTTTTTGTCCTAAAAATGCAAGGAATTTAATGGTGCAGACGGTTTTGTCAAACGAGCTATGGTTCACTTTCTATTCACGAAAACGTGATTTTTTTTCTTACGCTAGCCAAAAAATATTCCACCCCTCTAATTATGCTGTTAAATTCGCTAGGTTAACTTTGTTGGACAGTTTAACTTAATCTCGCTAGACAGTTCAGGTTAATTTCGCAGGTCTAGTTCGCTGGTTAATTTCGCAGGTCTAGTTCGCTGGTTAATTTCGCTATTACGACGACCAGTAAAGTTGCCGAACACCGTGATAATTTTGCTGAGGAAAATTATACGGTTACCAAAGTCGCCTTTGGATTTTAAGTTCGTCGGGTCAAACAATTTCGCTGGTCACCGAGATATCAAGTCACAAATTCGCTGGTCTGTTAAGTTCGCTGAACCAGTAAATTCGGAAACTTAATCTGTTCGAAATTTTTGAAGATTCTATCTCCTCTCCAACACAAATCTACAAAATCAGACAACCTAATCAGCACAATATTTTCGAAAAATATGAAGAACTGATCGAAAAACACGAAGAACACGAAGAACAGTCTTCGAATCTTCAAGTCTATCAGCCAAAAACTTTTCCAGAATCAACAAAATCTTTCCTGAAATCCTGCAAAACAGCAATCAAACAAACCAGAAGATCAAAAACAGCCAAAAATTTCGAAAATTTGTATCAAACAAACAAAAAATTTCGAAACCCTAATTTTTCAGGTTTCAAAATTTTCGAAAAACTTCCTGATTCTGCCAAGCACAATTCTAAACCGAGCCTTCAAGAGCCTAATGCTCTGATACCAATTGTAGGTCCCCTTGTCGTATGGATCTTTCACATAATTGTCAATCCAATGAAGAGTGCGGAATCCTCTTGATCAAAATATCACAGAAACGAGTAGACACAGCAATTCACAATCAAATCGGGTTTCTATTTATTATCAATCTCATGAATTACAATCAATCAAAACCCAAACCACACTCAAATTCGTCCAAGTTGCAAAAGCTCTCACGAATTTCTCACAAACTCTGTTTTGGCCGATTAACCTAAACCCTAAAGCCTAACCTTGTTTATATAACACAAGGCTTGCAACTTGGGCTAGGTTAAAACCTCATGGACTGCGAATTGGTCTAAGCCCAATTCATTCCCCATTAACCCAATTCTTTGGGTTTGGTTAGCCCAAACATTACAACTAACTATTACAAAGCTAAACCCGCTAACTGTTTATCGTTTTAACTAATTACAAGATATCCAAAGACCAAATCTAAGCTGTTGTCATAAATATGCACCAACAAAAGTCGTGTAAGTTTAACAGGAATATATGCTGCTAGGAAGCAGATAAGGTAGAATGCATAAGTCTTAAACAACAAATAAGAGTCAAGATTTCCTGAGACTATAGACTAGGGCAAGTATTCCTACTTATCCAAATTCCCTATAGTTATGGCTCTGATACCAATCTGTCACACCCTAACCGATGGCGGAAACATCGGGGTGTGAGCACTAAGCGTTCAGATTGCTCATGAAGTTCCATAACACTAGATATTTCAATAGAACTTAAATTGATTTCATGCATAATAGTCTAAAACGAATATCCAACACATCAAGTACCAAATTACATCAACACCAAATATTGTTCAAAGCCTTATTAACTAGGTGACGTTTCTAGGCATCGTCCTAACTTGATTTCCATGAGTTCCCACAGCAACCTATCAGCCTGCAACATGTATTAAAATATCAATACAAAAGTATTGGCGAGTATACAAGTTTGGTAATAGAATAATAGATTTAAACCAACTCATATCCACAATGTAAGTAGAATAAAATAGTTTCAGTCGTGCTAGTGTCGCAGTCCGCGCAATGATAGCCCAAGTATCCCAATGCTTTAGTGTTTACCCAAGACTCAAGGTAAACTAGAATCCTCCTAACAATACCCCCTGAGAATAATGGGAGAGGTGCACCCCCTATAGCGCTACTATTGTTAAGGCGGAACTACACACCCTGGATTAAACGTTACATAGCACAAAATAGAATACTAGAATGCACAAGTTTCATGTATACATAGGATAGAGTTTAATTCAAAGTCTTAAGTATCGTAGTTTAATAGAATACATGTTACATCCCAAAGTTTAAAACAAAAAGGGGTCGAGTATACTCACAGTGATTGCTTAACGGTATAGACCGTTATTGGATCAAAGGGAGCTCTTTTAGAATTAGCCTGATTAGATTACCACAGATAAGAGTCGGGCAGAATAACGAGATTACGCAAAGTGTCGGAACAGTCACTGGATCGGATGGTTGTTCAATCGGATGGCTATCCGATCGGATTGCCAGTCGATCGAGTGCCAAGTGTGTGAAGGACGGATGGTTGCCCGATCGGATGGCTATCCGATCGGGTTGCCACTCGATCCAAATTCCGCAAAGCGATAAGGGATCAGATGGTTGTCCGATCGGATGGCTATCCGATCGGGTCGCCACTCGATCCAAGTATTAAGTTTAGTGCTAATCACCTCGATCAGATGGCAGCTCGTTTGGATGGCTATCCGATCGGGTTGCCATTCGATTGAGATTTTCAAAGTTCTAAGATTTCTGAAAAAGTTTCAAAGTATCTAAATTTGCTAGACAACTGTTACCCGATCGAGTGGTTGTTCGATCGGACGGTCATCCAATCGGGTTGTCACTCGATCGAGTGATCCTTGTCCTGTTTATGACTTTGTAAAACTTTTATGCTTCTAGATTAACGACGACGGCACGGGACGTATCGAGACAACGGTAAACTCATCGTCCTTCAGTCGTTCTGATCAGATGGGAATCAACCCTGTCCGGTCAGTTATCCGTTTACAATCAATTCATGTCGGAATCCGTTCCATGGTCGTCTTCTCCGGCATCAAATCGTTTCCAAAACTACTCTAGACTATCCATCAAGTCTACAGGCCGTTTATGCCCGGATTTTACCGTTTAAAATGAAAGATTGAAGAAAAGATGAGGGAAAACTTAAGTTTTATTATGAAAACACCTAGATCTAGCTTAGATTTGGTGCAAAACACCTGAAATTCCTTAGATCTGAGCGAGATCTTGTCAGGAATGACATCATATGACAGTTTGTACAAACCACCATGATGACATCACCCTCAAGAGCTTAGATCTGAGAGATTCCATGGTGAAAAGTATGATTTCAAAGGTGAATAACGTAGAGAACGAAGTGTAGATCAAGGAAGTACAAGGATCTAGTGTAAAACATACCGAAATCGCCAAGAATATGAGGAAAAGTGGTGTGCGTGCGTCTGCTCGAGTAAGGCTGTCACATCAGTGAGAAGGTAATGTGATAGGCCTATTTATAGTGTAAGAGTGTGTGAAGAGGGGCGGTGTGCATGGGTCGGATGGTGGTCCGATCGAGTGACCATCCGATCGGGTGGTTATCCGATCGGGTGGTCATCCAATCGGATTGCCACTCGGTCAACCCATCCTTTCCGCATTCCCGTCTTTTATTCGTTTTTGCGAGTTAGATTGGGCGTTGCGTATTATTTGGTAAAGGAATAACTAGATTACATCATAAACACCAAAAGTTTTCAAGATTAATAGATTCCGCTTGTGACAAGACTCTAGTATCTCGTTCAACCAAGAATCAAGTTTCACAAGTCTAAAGAGTCGAGCACCAAATAGATTTAGACATTCCGAACATAGATTTAGACATTCCAAGCATATAGAATTAGGCATTCCAAACATAGATTACCAAATTATCAAAATGTCACACATTAAATAGTACAGGGGCTAGACTTACCAATTAGATGAAGTTCAGGGACTAGATCTGTCAAAAGTCTAAAGTTTAGGGACGTTGGGCGTTACAGCAGCGTATATAACCTTTCAGAATTTTGTTTCAACATTCGGCCTATTTGTGGTATAAATTCTCACCCGGTTACAACGTTAACTCGCTTAAAATATATAACGAGTTAAAAATATATAATGTTTTTTATTATTTAGTCGACGTCATTGTTAATTTATTTAGTCGATGTCGTCGAAAAGCGTATAATGTTAAAATTTAGAAAAGCGTATATACGGTTCGAATACTATAACTTTAAAATATTATAGCTTAAATAAGTGGAAATACCCGGGTACTGTTCGAATATGTTAAACCGTTTACAGCAAAAGTTTTATATGTGCACCAAAAGTTTGCTATATACAGCAAAAGTTTGTGCATACATAACAAAATGATAAAATACTATGCATGCTGCTCCTGTTGTTGCTCCTGCTGTTGCTGCTGCTGATGCTGATCCCATTCCGCATCCATAATGAAGGGTCGTGGAGGTAACCCGTCACGCTGTCGGCGCTCCTGCAGATCCGCAGCCACCCACTCCAACAGATAGTTGTTCCTTTCAACGTACCGAAGTAGCCGCTGATGTGATGGGTCAGGACCGGGCCAAACATGGCGTGGGAACTGAGACGCCCCGTGGTCCACGCGGCTGTGGTGGCTCCGGAATGACGACGGCCGGCTCATGCGGCTCCGGGACCTCCGGATCGCGCGAGGGAAATACCGGAGCGAACTGTGCCGGCAGCTGTGTAAGCTGGTATTGGCTGCCGTCCAGATTCTTAAACCGCTTCCCGCATGGGAATGATTTGGTAACGTGCATTCCGGATACTGTGTTCATCCCCATCCGCTTCGGCTGTTTCGTCGGGCCTACAAGGTCGCGTTCATTCTCCGGGTGATAGCCCAACGAAAGGGCTATCCAAGTCATGTAGGCGCCGCCGTATAACAGTCTGCGCTCCTGTCGATGATGCGCGGAAGCGAAGTACTGCGCCAACGCGTGGGCGAGAGCGCACGGCCTCTTGTATAATAGGCAATATAAAAAAAACAAGTTACCACTGGTACACCACTCACGGCTCTTGTTTCGAGCGGTGATCGAAGTGGAAATCATCTTGTGCAAATACCTACACAAAAGGAAACCAGTCAGTAAATAATAATCAAACGACATCGACTAAATGAGGACAAAAATAAACAGTATATTTTTGACTCGTTACGGATTTCGACGCGCGTAACAGACCTACGCGCCTTACGAGCGTCGAAACTAAGATCATCATTAAATAATATTTTTTTATTATTTAGTCGACGTCGTCCGTAAGGCGCGTACGGGCCTAACGAGCGTCGAAACTAAGTTCGTCGTTAAAATATATTTTTTATTATTTAGTCGAAGTCGAACCGTAAGGCGCGTAGGTCCCTAACGAGCGTCGATACTAACTTCGCCGTTTCCAGCCTACAAGCACACGACAATCCACAGCTAAGCCACATATGGCAACCACATGATGCGTTAAGTTTCCGCAACACCTCCAGCTTCTTTTGCCAGCAAATCAAGTGCTGTATGGGAAACCTTTCCACGTAGGTTGTCCAACAGTGGGTGTCTGTGGTGGTTCATCGTTTTTTCGATGCTCTCGGTGAAACTTTTTTGTATTTCATCGTACTGAGTTTCAACTATATCAATGATGCATCTTGCTATTCGTTCCAATGAACTCCCGCGCGTAACGTATTTTTTTAAATTTGCGTGCTGGCTCTCAACTCTGTTGGTGGCGCGCTGACCAAAGTTGCGACACTTATCGGTCCACGCATAAACGAACATTTCTTTATAGTCTTTGAGCCAGTTTTCGTAGACGTAATTAAAGACACCTGCAAAAATACAATAATGAAATGTAAAAGCGTGTGTAAAATATAATAGATTGGGTGAGTCGTTTGTTGAAGGAACACTTACTTTCTCGTGTGTCTGCCCTTTACATACTCTGCGTAGAGACCTATACGCAGCGTATACGCAGCGTATAGAGGTAACCCTATACGCTGCGTAGATGTCTCTACGCATCGTATGTAATAAGTGTGTAGATAGCCTGCCAAGATGTGCAAAGGTGTGCAAATAGTAGAGCCTAAATTATATATGACATAATTTATTAGCAAAATATTTATTTGTTTTGAAATTTAAACATAACACATGGTAATTAAATTTTGATCATCATCACGCTTTCATTCTCAGCCACGCACAGTTCAGACGAAAAGCTATTAGATTATTATTTTTATTTAGGTTATATATGCTGGCCTTGATTCTTGTTAGTTTTTGTTTCTCTTAGGGGTTTATGTATATTATTTTCTCAAAACTTATTAGGGTTTTACCTGATGCTTTGATGAAGTTATTAGGGTTTGATCTGATGCTTTGATTCTTGTTATTTGTTTTGATTCGGTGTTTATCAATGCCTGATGCTAAGTTATTAGGGTTTGATCTGCTTATTATTATTATTATTTATTTAGGTTGCATATGCTGCATGCTTTGATTCTTGTTAGTTTTGTGATAAATAACTTTCCTCCAGATCTCTAAACCCTTTTTTGGGCCCAATTTAAAAAAAAAAAAAAAATACAGGAAGCGTTGCAATGCCTGAATCCGAAGGTCAAGAAGTTCCATTGTATGAGGCTCAAGACTCCATCGACATGGAGGCTTTTAAGCAATGGAAATTACGGTGGAACAAAAACTACGCTACCTCTAAAGAGGAGAAGATTAGATTCGAAAAGTTTCAAGAAAATCTCCGTCTAGAAGAGGCTAATTCGGGACCATCAGAACCACCTTGGATGGCTTTGGACACTCATGCGGACGGTATTCCTTTTGAGCAGTACAGGGTAGAGATCCTGGGACTGGAACCAGACAATCCAGAGGAGCGCGTATTTTCTGATACTGATAGTGAGGAGCGTGAGCTTTTAATACAGGGCTATGGTAAGGTTACTTACGGAGTCGAAGATAAGGATGGTAAAGTCCAGCTGAAGTCTTTTTACTCAAAGAATCTGGATCGTCCATTTGCTGATAAAGATTCCTGGTATTTTCCGCCTTTCGACAAAGGCCAAAGTAAGTTCCTCTCTCTCTCTCTCTCTCTATGATTACATTAGTTGAAGCCTCCTAATTAATTAATTAATGATACAACAACAAGATTCAGTAGTACTAATGGCTTTGTAAATGTCAGGTAAGGAGGAGCTTGAGCTTTTTATACAGGGCTATGGTAAGAAGGAGCATGTTACAGCCAAACGCCAAAGTAAGTTTCTATCTCTCTCTCTCTCTGATTAATTTTACTACTAATATTTGAAGCCTCCTAATTAATTAATTAATGATACAACAACAAGATTCAGTAGTAGTAATGGCTTTGTACATGCGGCTAAATGTTAGGTGATCATGAAAAAGATGATACGAAAGGGGTCAAACGCCATAAAGAGGAGGATGCTGCAGTGACTGTGGAACAGGAACCTGAAAATGAAGTAGTACTATTGTGAGGGAGAATGGGCAAGTTATTAAGTACTAGTGGGTAGGATTTATGTTGAACTTCTATTTCTCGGGTTAACTAACTATAGTGGGTAGGATTTATGAAGTAGTACTATAGTCATGAGGAAAATCGCATATATCACCAGTTTCATTTTCTTGTTCAGCTCCATACTCTGCCCATATCTGTGAAACCAAATCAAAGCTGGCCTAGATGGGACTCGAGTCCACGCGCACACTTGCCACCATACCATCTTAGCAAATGAGCAAGACACTAACAAGTAGTGATCAGCAGTCTCATCGTCAATGTCACATGAAGGACATTTTCCGTCTCCAAAAGCTACCACCTCTCCAGCCGCCAACACCATGGTTGTGGGAATCATATCTTACCGCTTCCACACACAGCAATTCACCTTCGGCAATTTTGCTCCACTTCAACACCTGATGTTGACCATCCACTTCCCCCGGTTCTTCTATGTCCACACGAACCTGTTTTGACTCCGAATTCCACTAATCCACTTTGACATCCTTCGACTTCCACAGTTCCACAACCACTTATCTGGCTCGTCCCTTAACGAATGCTGACCCAAAGTAGCCATCAACTGATATCTTGGCTTATAATTGAAAATAAAAATCAAGTTTCATATTTGTTTTATTTGAGTCTCTTAATTTTTATTTTAACCAAAAAAATGAAAAAAGAAAACCCTTGATTCCAATAAAACATGGACGGTTTGTAGGTCCCGAAATCTGAGGATCGATAACGAAAACCAAATCCTTGTTTATCACAAACACGGTCACGGGTGCGAAATCCCCGTAACGATGCCAAACCAAACACAGTTAATAAGAACACGGTTTAACCAATGAAACACAATCTATTGATTAAACGGAATGAGAACCGATACAAAAATATACAAACAATGTTTTACAGACTCTCTCAAAGTCTCACAGCTCTCCCCTCTGTTCTCTATCTCACACAGAAACTATGAGGGGGTATTTATACTAGACAGACACAGACCAAGACGAAACGCAAAGATGGCACGACGAAACAACAAAGTCGACGAAACACTTTCTGTTTCGTCGACATGCAAGTGACGAAATGGATGTTTTTCTGTTTCGTCGATTGATAATCTTCAGCCCAAATGGATTTTCAGCCCAAGGAAATGGCCCAATCACAATTCATTCGGCCCAACATGCAGTTTCGTAGAAGAATTCATATTTGTACACATTTGACAACTTGTGACATCATCATGATGATGTCATGATGATGTGTCAGCGGGACTTGGTTTGCGGCGCTCCGTGCTTCGCATGTCGAACTCTGGGGCGCACGACGGAGGAATGTCGTGACGTCGGGCTTGAGCCGGACCTAACCGTGTTGAAACCAAGTTCAACCGAACCGAGCCGAGTCGCGTCCACAAAAAGTGTATCAACAAACTCCCCCTTGGACCCTACTCGTGATGGTTCGTCTTCTGTGTCTTCTATGTCGGAGGATCTTCAAAGTCTTCACATGTCGTAAGAAGAAAGTGTATCAACAAACTCCCCATTTCATTTAGAAAGTGCGTTAAAAAACTCCCCCTTAGAATGAACTCTCCATTGAGTCATGTTCGTGAATCTTTTGATTTGTCAATTCTTTAAATCCTTGTAGTGTTGATGAGAGGTTAGCGGCAACTCGATCATTTTTATCTTTTGAGTGCCTTCACGTCGTGTCTTCATTCCAAAGCTTGTCATCAAACATGTTCTTCTCGCCTTTAGCAACTGCACACGCAAGAAATCTAAACGCATAATGAGAACAACCGTTTGGAATATAGTTAATATTTAAACAAATGACACCTATGTGACCATATCTCAATCAAACACCGACCGACAACAGTTTGAAAGTTTTTAAAAAAAATGATCAATTTTAATCCTTTAACTTTCAAGATCTGTTAACTTCGACTGTTTATGAAGATGCAATTGTTTTCCGGCTTACGATCAGGATTTTGGGTAGGATAGACTCGAGTTCCAACATCGGTCAATCAAAAATAAACTAGAAGCAAAATCTTTTCGGCTTTTATAAAGTTTATATTAAAACACACCTAAAATCTTTTTGGTACTTTTTCATTTTTCAAATGTAAAGACGGAAAGCAATAAGTAAATATATACAAAAATGCGGAAACTGAAAGCAGTAAATAAATATTTACAGACATTCTTTTTGCGAGTTTCGAGGGTAAGAGAATCATATCAGTGTACGGTCACGCCAAAACGCTCTTGTTGTTCAGTTAGTTAATATTAAGATAAGCATCCTATAACAATTATCGGTATTGTTGTCCACTTAAGCTCAACTTATCAGATGTAATCATGGCGATGGGATACGATTAGTGTATGATTTATACTTACCGACCGGTGTTCATCCACACACGACACATTCCCGTATCAAGGTATGCACGAGAGTTCACCTTACCGGTGAGTATACCGTTTATCATCAGTTTGACCGTATAAAATGTGAGAAACTCACTTATTTTGATTGAAAACAAGCCCTATGTGATAGAATCACTTATTGATGAGGAACTTGATTTTTGATGCATGAGGGCACAGGAGCAAGTCCGTGAACAGGTCAGTACTTTCGTACAGCAAAGAGACGAACTTGGCTCCCGGATAAATGTGATATATTGTCACTTATTTGTTTGGACATGTGATTGTTTATCACTTATTGAGGTCGTATGCAGTATGTACACGTATGTATGGTATCATGGAAGATCTAGACTTCGTCTCCATTATTTTTCGGTAAAAGATACAACCATGATACCCAGATGATAAGCAGCATAAAGACCGAATATCTCAGAACCTCAGCAATCTCTCAAACGAAATTTCGGTACTAAGACCATATGCCAATGAATGGTTCCCACCTGGTCTTCAGTCGATTTAAGATTTATATCACCTGCACACTTTAAAATGATTGTGAGCCTACCGATACATCTTATATAGAGCTGCTTATCGTTTTTCATTTTGAGTTCAGTTCGAAGAGGTTTCGACAGACCACTGATGTACTATCATTTTCTCTTTTGCTCGCCAAGAAACTCATTTTTGTTTTTCTATTGTTTTTGCGCTTTTGAATTTTTTCGATGTTTTTAAATTTTCAAATTTTGGATTTACTCCCCCTAAAATCAACAAACTAAGATAAATTTTAAAAACACAAAGGTATTTACAAAAACGATTTCCCGATGTCGGTTAACTCATGTTTTACCTCAATGTTGTTTACCAAAAATAAGTTAATCAGAAATGATTTATCGAATTTTGGAAAAAAATCAGTTGGCACGTCGGTAAGTGGTGCGGACCATGACATCATTGATGAGTTTCATATTGAAACGATCACGTGTGAGGTGATATTCGAGTTCAAAGTGTCAGGTCAAAGAGTGCTGTACGAGGTGATAATAATTCATAAAGCAGCTTAAATATCGACAAGTATAGGAGAGATTAGAAATTTAAAATCGTATCCTGCAACTGCTTCGTGCATTGCAAGGAATCTGAGAGCTCTCCCAAACTGGATATCCACCCGGTGTGGACTTCAAGACCGATTTTTGTAGCTACTGAGAAATCTCTTCACAGCAACAAGATCCTAAACCTCTAGGTCTGGCTGGTCTTACACATTGCACCAGCGAAGGTCTTTGTCTTTCTCTTTGAGAAGTAGTGTGCGGTTGTTCAATCCACGCCAAGGCATCCGCACACCCGGTTGGTTTGTTCAACAAACACATTTTCTTCAATCACACCGCGAAGAAATGTACACTGCATGTTCATTTTGTTGATTTTGAACATCAGACGTGCTGCAGGTGCGTACATTTTGATTTGAATCTATCCTGGGGACCCGATCAAGGCCTTTAACAATCACAGTTTGAAATGATTTTTCATTTTGTCGAAGTTATCACTTTCTTTCAACAGACAACTCTGTTTCCCCTTTCTTTTTCTCTCCATCAAAGGCAACAATTTCTTTTGCCACCGATCTTGTGCAAGGACATTCCACTATCAACAATCCTATGACTATCGATAGTTCCTCCTGGAACTTCCTGCACACTCACTTTGAGATTAGTTGGAGAGAGGGACCTAAGCCTTCATAGACTTGGGTTGCCCCTGATTTCCTGATGATTTTCAAACCCTGCACCTCCCCATGAACTTTCACCCGTTTTAGGTTTCCAAGTTAGTTTTTGTTTACCAGTTTAATTCTTATAAACAGATTTTGAAACTTCTGGTTTTAATGATTGTGAAGAACTTGGTTCCCTTTTGACCGTTTTGACTTCAGATTTTAAAGCCTTTTCAACAGCTTTGATGTTTTGACGTCGTTGTTTTCTTGTTCCTTAATAGTTCTTTTATCATGTTTTGGTGAAACAGGACGACGTTGTGGGTGAACCTTTTCAGGTGGTGCTCTTTCAGCAAATTTCTCTTTGGGAGTATTTGTACAATTTTTAATGATATGTCCAAACTCCCCACACTTAAAACACGTTCTCCTTTCAACAAACTTAGGAGAATTTGATCGACTAACAGATGTCGAACCTGGAGAACCAGAGTGTCACACCCCGATTTCCACGTGTCTCACCGGTGGGCCCGGTGGGGGATTACCGTGACGTAGTTGGCAACAATATAGTCAAACCACACAATTATATGAATGCACGGCGGAAGCATAAAGATAAATATATTTCAACATTTGATGTAATATCAAAGTATCACCATTGTTGAAATAAAATCCACAGGGGATCGATAATAAGATAAAAATAATTGTTCAACAGACGTAGGCATCTTAAGCTTGCGAGACTCTTTATTGATGCTAAGGAGAAATATCCAGCCAATTACGCTTAGTACCTGCATTTAGTCTTTTTGGGAAAATACGTCAGTTTACACTGGTAAATACATTCAACCGACACTTTTGTAAAAATGTTTATTAAAATTGATTTGAATGCTCAAGGCACAAACTCTTTATAACTTGGGATAATTTATAATTAAATCTTGTAAAGAATTATATGTTTACTATGCGTTCGGTCGCCCGGGTCGTGCCGGGTTAAAGATTAATAGACACACCACATAGCATAAAACCGTGGCGGGAAAACCAACGGCTATACCTTTATAATCATGGACATAATGCCGGGTGTACGCCTACACCCGGATGTCAAGGTCGTGGCCATTTCGTAAAATGCTGCCAAGGATATCCGGGACATGGTCATTAAGCTCCCAAAGGCGTAAAGCCAACAAAACAAATTTTAAACGGGTCACATTGATAATACCCAACTACTAATGAGTTGGGGTCAATTGCCCGACCAAGCGGTATTTTAAATACCGTAACCCAAGCCCGTATAACGGAAAACAAGTTAAAAGTATTTACCTTTGCAAGTATAAATCCTTAATCGAATAAATTGCAAATAGCTTTTACTGGTCTCCTATTCTGGAACGAAGGTTTAAAATAACCTATTAGAATCCTAATGGGTCTTTAATTTAGCCGTAGCTTAGACCGGTCAGTTTCAAAGGATAGTTACGGTTTAATCGCGTGAAAGGCGGAAACCGGGAATGGAATGTGAATTGGACCCAACAATTTTGAAGGCTTGTTTTATATGGGTATAATAACCACACTCTGGATTTTGGGGTCAAAACAATATGGTTTGACCCGTTTCGGCTAGTTTATGTAAACTAGTTACATAAGCCGAACCGTGCGCGCAAAAGGCGCAACGGGTAACCGTAAGAGTCCTACACCGGTTTCCTAAGTCAATATGCTTTAAAGAGGTTGTGGTATCAGTAGGATACCTTCCATAATGCCCGTAACGAGTTTAAATCCATTTTATGCCCCGTAGGGGTATTTCGGTCATTTTAAAGATTTATAAAGAGGTTTCTGAGTTCTACAAGAAATCTGAGTTTCCCGAACAGTTTATAAAGTCCAAAATACTTTATTTATTATTTAAAATCAGTAGCAACTGGAATCGGGTCAAAAGACCTTGTAGAACTCAAGTTATGTCCGAAAAGGGTATATTCGGAATTTACCGAACCGATGCCATAACCGCAGGTTATGAGCAGGTTAAAAATAATTAAAAATCTTTAAAAATCCCAAAGTATTATTTTACATCAGTGTGTAAAAGGTTTGGTGTCGAAATTTGGGTTTAGATAGGCGTTATGCTAATTGCGCTATTTAATTACTAAAGTTTCCGTAATTTGCGCTATTTAGCATAACTCCTATTCTGGACCTCGGATTGACGTGAAATTTTAGGGACATGCTTAGAAATCAGTAACTAAGGTTATGGTCCTTTCACATGTCCGAAATTCTCGTTTTAAATTAAAAAGGGCGTTACGGTCAACTTTTAAGCATTTAACGGAAATGTGTAAAAGACTCGGACAAACAACGAACCGGTCACAGAGGGTTATACCATCATGTAACCTGGTCCTAAGAGAGTCTTAAGGCATATCTAAATCATACTTTAACGGGTCAGAACTGAAGTCAAAGCAAAAGTCAAAGTTTTGCGACTTTCGGCTCCGAACCGGGTCAAAACAGTAAATGGTCAGATCAAACAAGCTTAGACTAGTTAATATACTTATTATCATGTTTTATGAGTCTTAAAACATGTTACACATCATCTACATTACTGATTATGCATAAAATCGCAAAATAGCATTTCTGTTGACTTTTTCTAAGCACGTTTGACTCGATGTTCGGACTAGTTAGAGTGGGAATCAGAGGGTGCCCTTTTAGGGGTTTAAAGCCCACATAATTACCAACATATAACTACCTTTGATTCGACAAACCACTGGACCATTTGTGATTTATCGTAAATTACGACGGATTGACTTTTAAGCTAAACTATGCAAAAACTAAGCCACAAAAGGTAGGCATATACTTACAGAAGCTTGGTGCACGACTAGGGATGTTAGAAGAATGCTTGAGAGCTCCAGAAGTGAACTAGAAGGCAGGTTTGAGGTGTGTTGAACATTGGTGCATTACATTGCCTTTTATAGTGAAAAATGATGCACAAGATCATTACAACTCATCCTACAATTGTTCATGGATGATCAGCAGGTGTCCCTGAGTGCTAGGGGACATGTAGGGGGCGCCCATGCTTCAATTAATGCATCTAAGATCGTTCACAAGCTCAAACAGTGAATCTGCCCATGTTTTCTGCATCTGGGACTGTCACGCGGCCCGCATTGAGGATCAGGCCACTTGGACGCGGGTCGCCTGAATCCTCATGTCAGTAAACGGATCTTTGTATGGCGCGCGGCCCGCATTAAATCACTCATAACCTTAACGCGGCCCGCATTAGGCTTGATTTTCAAGATTTTCATATCTTTTGTAATCATTAACCTGACCTTTTGGTTTCGAAGGGGTAACTTTGCGATTTGGCCCTCGATTATTTACGAATAAGGGCCTTGTGACTTTTACCCGTGCCGTTAAGCCCTCGGTTAGTTTAATTACTATCCGAAAAGCCTTAACTTTTATTGTTGACGCTTTTAATCCCTCGCATACGAATTTGATCATAACTTTCTCGTTTTAAAACAGAACTTCGCGGAATTTATATTGTATATTCTAGTGAGCGTATTTTACTGTTACAAAGTCTCGGGTTCGTCAAAGGGTCACTCAGAGGTATAAATTAAACATGTTGACACAATTAACCCCTGTAGTTTGTAATCTCTCACTTTCTTCCGCGTTTCGCTCCGTACGATCCATGATTTATTCGTTTGAAGGTACGAGCATCATTTAGGGCTACTATACAGTATATTTACCCCTCGTTGACATTTTTAACCCTCGAATTTACATACTTTCAAGGTTTGTCAACTTTAGTCCTTTATTTAGTATTTAATACCATGTGTAAACTCATGACACGTGTCAACACATTATTGGACACAAAATTTCGAGGTGTTACATCCTCACCCCCTTAAAATAAATCTCGACCCGAGATTTACTGAAACAAATAAGGGTATTTTTCTTTCATCGTGGATTCTACCTCCCACGTGAATTCGGGACCTCTACGGGCATCCCACTTGACCTTTACTATAGGTACGTGTTTCCTGCGAAGCTTCTTTACCTGTCGATCTTCAATTGACACAGGTTTTTCCACAAATCTTAAGCTCTCATCTATGTGCACATCTGTATGTGGTATCACCAATGATTCATCAGCGAAGCACTTCTTCAGATTGCAGATGTGGCACACATTGTGAATTCCACTGAGCTCCTCCGGTAAGTTTAACTTGTAGGCAACCGATCCGACACGTTCGATTACCTCGAAAGGTCCTATGTATCTCGGGCTTAGTTTGCCTTTCTTACCGAAACGCATCACCCCCTTCCAGGGTGATACTTTAAGCAACACTTTATCACCTACTTCGAAGTGAAAATCTTTACGCTTTGGATCTGCGTAACTCTTCTGCCTATCTCGAGCAGCCTTGAGACGGTCTCGAATCTGGACAATCTTGTCCGTCGTTTCGAAGACTATCTCCGGTCCTGATAATTGGACATCTCCAACTTCCGCCCAACAAACGGGCGATCTACACTTTCTACCGTATAATGCCTCGAAGGGCGCAGCCTTAATGCTGGTCTGGTAGCTATTGTTGTAGGAGAATTCGATTAATGGTAGGTTCTTATCCCAACTACCACCCAAATCGATAGCACATGCACGTAGCATGTCTTCCAACGTTTGAATAGTACGCTCACTCTGACCGTCTGTCTGAGGATGGTAAGCTGTACTAAAATTCAAACGTGTGCCCAAAGATTGCTGGAAACTTTTCCAAAAATGCGACGTGTATCTAGTATCTCTGTCGGAGATAATAGACACAGGTATGTCATGTAAGGCTACAATCTTATCAACGTATAACTGGGCTAACATGTCGGAGCTATAAGTCTCCTTGATGGGTAAGAAATGTGCTGACTTAGTCAGTCTATCAACTATAACCCATATTGTATCATTTCCTTTCCTCGTCTTGGGTAACTTGGTAATAAAATCCATAGTTACCATTTCCCACTTCCATTCTGGAAGTTCAGGCTGTTGTAGCAAGCCTGACGGCTTTTGATGCTCAGCTTTGACTTGCGCACAAGTCAAGCATTTGGCTACATAAGCGGCTACATAATTTTTCAAGCCTATCCACCAATAATTTGCCTTTAGATCCTGATACATCTTATCAGCTCCAGGGTGAACAGAATATTTGGAACTATGGGCTTCCTGGAGGATAACATCTCGTAGTCCTCCATAAATTGGAACCCATATTCGTCTATTTAATCGTAAAATTTCATCCTTGCTAAGAGTTAACTGCTCCTCAGTTACTCCTAGCTTTTCTTTAGGATAGTTAGCTTCCAACACAGCTTCCCTCTGTGCAGCTAACAACCTTTCAATCAAATTATTCTTCACTTCAATGCTCTTGGCATTGATTTGGATGGGTTTCACCCTTTCCTTCCGACTCAAGGCATCAGCGACTACATTCGCCTTGCCGGGATGATATCTGATTTCACAATCATAATCATTTAAAGTCTCCATCCAACGGCGCTGCCTCATGTTTAAATCCTTCTGATCAAACAGATGTTGAAGGCTCTTATGATCAGAATAGATCACAAACTTGATACCATACAGATAATGCCTCCACAGTTTTAGTGCGAACACAACGGCACCCAACTCCAAGTCATGGGTGGTGTAATTCTTTTCATGCACCTTTAACTGTCTTGAAGCATAGGCAATAACCTTGCCTCTCTGCATAAGCACACATCCATGCCAGTGTGTGATGCATCGCAGTAAACTACGAACTCTTCGGTACCTTCAGGCAATGTCAGTACAGGAGCGTTGCTCAACTTTTGCTTCAGAATATCAAAGGACTCTTGCTGCTTAGGGCCCCAAACGAACTTTACTTTCTTCTTGGTCAAGGAAGTTAGGGGTGCAGCAATCCTTGAAAAATTTTCAATGAAACGCCTGTAATATCCTGCTAACCCTAGGAAACTACGAATCTCTGTAGGCGTCTTTGGCTCTTGCCAATTCATGACAGCTTCCACTTTAGCGGGATCCACTTAGATACCACGCTCGCTGACAACATGTCATAGGAATTGGACTTCTCGAAGCCAGAATTCGCACTTAGAGAATTTGGCATAGAGTTTCTCATGATGCAGGAGTTTGAGAATACAGCGAAGGTGTTTCTCATGGTCAGCTTGGTTCTTCGAGTAGATAAGAATATCGTCGATGAAAACGATGACGAATTTGTCTAAGTATGGCTTGCAAACGCGATTCATGAGATCCATGAACGCAGCCGGCGCATTAGTGAGCCCAAAAGGCATCACTAGGAACTCATAATGACCATAACGAGTCCTAAATGCGGTTTTATGTACGTCTTCATTTCTGACTTTCAGTTGATGGTAGCCTGACGTCAAGTCAATCTTTGAGAAATAACTTGCCCCTTGTAACTGATCGAACAAATCGTCGATCCTCAGCAAAGGATACCTATTCTTTATCGTGACTTTGTTAAGCTGGCGATAATCGATGCACAGATGCATCGATCCGTCCTTCTTCTTGACAAACAGG
The DNA here is from genome assembly GCF_002127325.2 of Helianthus annuus. NCBI lineage: Eukaryota > Viridiplantae > Streptophyta > Magnoliopsida > Asterales > Asteraceae > Helianthus > Helianthus annuus. The sequence continues at coordinate 11,163,634 of NC_035434.2, forward strand.
ACTGGTGCTCCCCAGGGAGACGAACTAGGTTTGATGAAACCTTTAGCTAGCAGTTCATCCAGTTGTGCCCTTAACTCCTTCATTTCGGTTGGTGCTAACCTGTAAGGTGCTCTAGCAACAGGAGCTGCTCCAGGGATCATATCAATCCTGAATTCCACTTGCCTACTTGGTGGCAAACCAGGTAGTTCTTCCGGAAAAACTTCTGGATATTCAGAAATGACGGGGATGTCTTCTATCTTCGGTTTAGGCTCATCAATAATCACTTGTGCCATGTAAATGACACAACCCTTCTTTAAACATTTTGAAGCCTTGAGCATAGTCACTTGCTCAGGCAATCCATACTGGGTATCTCCCCGAATGGTAAGCGATTCACCAGACGGAGTCTTTATCACCACTTGCTTTCTGTTGCACACGATTTGGGCCTGGTTGTGGGATAACCAGTCCATACCCAATACTATGTCAAAACCAGCCAATTTAAAGGGAAGTAGAGACAGAGGAAAAGAGTGGTTCTTAATGGATATCACACACCCATCTAACACAGTGGAGACGGTTTCTATGGTGCCATCTGCTAACTCTACCTCATAGTTTATACTCAAGGTTTTGACAGGCATATTCAGCAATTTGCAAAATTTATGATCTACGAAAGACTTATCAGCGCCTGAGTCAAAAAGTACTCTTGCAAAGATATCATTTACAAGGAAAGTACCAGTGATCACGTTATCGTCTAGCACGGCTTCTTTCGCATCCATCCTGAAGACCCTTGCATTGGTCTTCTTGGCCTCTTCAGGCTTCTTGGCGTATTTAGGGCAGTTGGTTTTAATGTGCCCCTTCTCATTGCAACTGTAACAAGTTGCATCCTTCAGCTTTTTGCAATCTAAGGTCTTGTGGTCCTTGGACTTGCATATCCCGCAAGCAAATGACTTTGACTGAGTCTGTGAGTTTGATTCGAGTCTACACTTTCCAAAGTGTTGTTTCTTGCAAATCTTGCACTTGGGCTTCTCACCAGATTGTTGCCTATCTCTCCTTGACTCAGACCCCCTCTTGTTATCACCGTTTCCATGGTGCTTTTTGTTCGACCTTCGTGAAGTATCATCTTCACGTTTTCTCTTCTCAGCTTCTTTGTTCCTCAGCGATCTTTGTCTGACCGCATCCAGAGTGAGGGACAAAGATATGTCAGCTACAGATCTAAAGGTAGCTGGCCGAGAGGCCTTTACGCTTGCCTTTATCTCGGGGGCTAAACCACCGATAAAACGAGCTATCCTCTTTGGCTCCGGGGTTACCAGATACGGAACCAACCGGGACATTGTGTTGAAGCTCGTGAGGTAAGCTTGACAGTCAAGGTTTGTCATAACCAACGATAGGAAGTCGGACTCGATCTTTTCAACCTTATGTTGAGGGCAGTAATTTTCCTTGATGAGAGAAATGAATTCCTCCCACGTCATGCTGTACAAAACAGCCTTCCCCGAGGCCTGAACCAACGACCTCCACCAAGCCAGGGCTTCGCCCTTGAATGATTGCGAAACAAACTTTACCACGTCTCTCTCTGCACAACCACTGATGTCCACCACGGTGTCCATCTCGTCTAACCATGTCATACAATCTACCGCGCCCTTCTCCCCAGTGAAATCTCGGGGTTTGCAAGATACGAAATACTTGTAGGTGCAACCCCTGGCGCGAGATGCATTAGTATACACTTTTTCCTTAGGATGAACACTCTTTTCGTTGGATGAATGCTTATCATCGTCCTTCTTAGGCTTAGAGGGTGGTTTTCTGTGAGATTTTGAGTGGGTTTTTGGCTTTGAGTGTGGTTTAGATATGGTTCTGCTCCGAGATTCAGTGTATTCTTCATACTGTCGATCCAAGGCTGCCTTAACAGCACCGTCGACAAGAGCTTTCAACTCCGCGCCCGTTAGATGAATCTGGGCGTTATCATTTTCATCTTCTTTCGAATGACTATTCACTTCATTAGGATCAGCCATTGTAACTTGAATCTGCTACAGAAGATAATGACAAAGTTTTATTTAGGAGTTTATTATGGAATTGTCTTTTATGGCAATTCATTAACCATGGTAACATAGACCATATTTGGTTAATTTGTTACTCACATTATTTTAGGATTTGAATATAACTTATCCTAATTACAACAATATTGTTAGTGGCGCAAAAGCCTAGTCACAAGGACGTTTTTAAAATATAAGCCGGGATTACAGAGAATCAAGGCATGAAGGTTTGAACCGTAGTCCTTCTACCTTTTCTGACAGGGAGTCATAGACTACAACTGCCTTTTGTCTTATATGACAATAAGTATGGCCCGTAGGCACTACATCACTAATGGATTTTTAATAAGTTTGGCCCGTAGGCACTACATCACTAATGGATGTTTAATAAATGAATCATCTTTGTTGACAATTTTAACCCATGATTTACAAATCATTAATTTGGGCTTTGGAATCCTTAGAAGGATTCTTATATAAGAATGACGCATGCGATTTTAACGAATCACCTCTGCCAAGAACGTTAACATGTTTACAAAGGTTAACAGGAAATCTGAATCTTATAATCAGGTCTTACCATCTTGGCCGGGTCTTATAATGACACCTGGCTAGGTTTCACTCTTAAGATTCTTTATTTAGGCAGATTAATTAAAAAGAATGATTTATTTCCTATATAATATCAAAATGAAATTTATAACATATATTCCATTAATCATGATAATGGTTACACACTGCCCTAAACGGGACTTTTAAATACTCAAATACCTACGTAGAGGCTTACGGAAAACAAGTCCACGCAGGGACCAAATACATAGATAGACGTCCGCACAGGGACTAAAAAGATAAGTCCACGCAGGGACTGAAATGCAATTGTCCACGCAGGGACTAAAATACTTAAGGCAAATGTCCTCGCAGGGACTAAAATACACAAGTCAAATGTCCTCGCAGGGACTTGATTGCAATAGTAAATACAATAATAAATAAGGAGACTAATGGTCTCGTTTCTTCCTCCCTTTTAGTAGGTTTGCTAGGCCCTTGAGGAATCCACGATTACTCTTACGTTCTTGTTCGAAGTCTCGTTCCACACGGTTTAAACGGTGTAGGATTTCTTCTTGCTCCGGTGGAGAAAAACGTGGCTGCTGCGACGGTTGCTGAACCGGAGGTCTAGGAGGTATTGGATACCCATGAGCTGAGTAATCTCGTCTCCAAGAGGTTCCAAGGAGGGTATTGTAATTAGCCGCTACCACGTATGGATCGGCATCATAGTTATAGTTGTAGTGCGTGTGAGTCGGCTGCTCAAACGGGTTGTACCCGGTGGAACCGCCGTACGCTGGTATCGGATTGTCATATCCGAAAGGTGGCGGAGGTGGTGCAACTGGTGCAGAATTCACCTCTGCAGGGTGACCCGAAGGTTCACCTAATTGTGGTTCTTCTGGTACTGACGGAAAGTGACTCGCTGATGTGTGTAAAATACAACATATAAAACACATCAATTAAGGCATAAAACTAACCCTTTTTAAGTACTAATGTTGGAAAAAGAGTGTTTTTGTCTTCCTTTTGTATTTTCAGGATGAAATGAGCTCAAAATCACAAAAGAAGCAAAAAGACCACTAATTCTACCATAAATACAAGAAAAGGAACAAAAGTGGACTGCCCGGACCCTCAACGGCACCTCCCAAAACAAAGAGAAGAAAACAGAGTCTGAACACGCCCCGTGTCCAGCAAACACGGGGGCGTGCCCAGGAAGCAGCAGAAAAGACAAACCAGTAGAAGCTTCCATTGCTCACCACGGGGCCGTGCCCAGCGGGCACGGGGGCGTGTTGAAAGTACAGCAGGCGCATTAATTGTAATTCGCAATTACAATTAATGAAGAGAGAGAGTGTCAGACGGGCACGGGGCCGTGTCCAGCGGACACGGGGCCGTGTCCAGCGTTCTGTCCAGCCTATAAATAGAAGAGCTTGGTTTCATTCTCCCTCATCCCTTGGCACACCACCTCTCTCACACCTCATCCACCACCCACCACCACCATAACACCATCATCCACCACCATCATCCATTGTCCATCGTAGAGTGTGTGAGTCGTCTCGGGATCCAAGATTGATCGTAAGAGTTCTTGACAATCAAGGCCATGTTTGCCTAAGTCTCTTACATCACTTGGTGAAGACAAGTGTTTAGTATAATACTTTTTATTTTTAATCTTTTGCACTTTTTATTTGGTTTTGTATTAATGACTTTAATAACTAGTTACTTATGTTGAAGGTGATCTTTCCTTATCGTTTGTCCGTGGTGTCTTGGCATTATTTTACTGTCTATATAAAATAAAAGATTTTCACCATTCATATCTCCACGGTCTATATGGAGGTATGTTGGCTACCTGGTCGGGGGTTAAGGGAACGGTTTGGTAAAGGTCTTGCCCTTGTTCAGCGTTTAGAGGTCCTGCTTGGGACCTGGGTCAAATTTAGTAGGATCTCCTTCAATGCCCATAGGTATTGGATGGCGGGGATCCAAACTCTTTGACCCCCTCATAAGTTAACTACTATTAATACTATAACCCGGCTATTTAGGACTGTATCCCTGCTGACTCAGACTACTTAGCCGAGGGTAACGTCACCGCCAAAAGCGGGGCCTACCACAATTTGCATTAATAACTTAATTCATTATCTTTCAATAATCCGACCCTTTAGGATTGTATCCTTGCTGACTCAAACTACTGGGTTGAGGGTAACGTCGCCTTCAAAAGAGGGGCCTACTACAATAACTAAGATAATCTCTTAAACAAGTGCAAAAGTGCGAAAATAATCAAAGGTTATACTAATACACGTGTCGGATCCAAGTGATTCATCTTGTCTATCTGTTTTTTTTTTATTTTATTTTATTTTTCAGCATTTAGTTAGTTTTTATTTTTTTTCTTAGTTTAAATCATTTTTTTTCTAACCTTTTGATTTGATTAGACGTTGAGGATAAACCGGTATTAAAAGCTCTTGTGTCCTTGGACGACCTCGGTATCTTACCAACACTATACTACGTCCACGATGGGTGCACTTGCCCATATGTGTGTTTAGTGTTAGTAAATATCGTGTTTTATAAATTTAAAACTTGGCTAAAAGTGTAAAAAGGGCTTAAATATATATCTAAAAATATAACACACTTCACGCACATCAAGTTTTTGGCGCCGTTGCCGGGGACACAAGGATTTTAAGAAAGTTAGGAATCAACGGCCTAATCATCTTTTTATTTTTCTTTAATTTTTAGGATTTTTTTTTTAGATTTTTCAGCTTCTGCAGAGCTCAGCACGGGGCCGTGCCCGCTGAACACGCCCCGTGCCCAATCATTGGAACTGGCAATCCTGTTTTATATCAGACAGTAGGCTGAACACGGGGCCGTGTCCACTCAACACGCCCCCGTGCCCAAGATTCAGTTGCTGAAAACAGAACCGTTTGATCCCGGCGGTTGGTAATTTCTGATACAAACATGAGTAATAATGATTCTTTTTACTTTCGGCACTCTTATGGTTTGTGGTGTCGAATATGTGGAGGCGAACACGAGGAATTAAAATGTTTCTTCCTCACTTATAGGCCACACTATATAGACCCACCAATTCCTTGTAACCTTAAGAGGGGCGAAAGTAAAAATAAACATTATTTCTCCCTTGAATGCGCCCAGCCAGACATTCTAGGAGAAATGCTCCTTGACGAGCTATTTCAACTAGAAGAACTACTTCTAAATTGGTCAAAAGAACTTAGGAAGGATTTTTTAGATCCATCCCAAGAAGATGACCATGAGGAAATGTTGGAATCGCATTCTGACAACCTCGTTGCTCCCGAAAATACCTTTCTTCCTAAACAAGACGTGGACGATAGTCGTCCCTGTGCCGATTGTGCCGTGAAGGACTCCCCATCGACCTCGTTCGGTGCATACATAGACCTGAGCGATTCGGCATACACCTTCTTTAACGAGAGCCCGGGAAAGGGTTGGACTTGTCCACCTAGAATGAAAATAGGAATTACCCTCACCGACAACCTCTTGCGTTCTCGCCTTAGTATAGGACAATTAAGGTATCTTAGGCACTTTGGGGTTGTTCCAACAAGTCAGGAGCCACCCGATAAAAGTTAGCTCCTTAGAAAAGACGAAACTCCATAAAACAGCCCTCCGACACGGGGCCGTGTCTGGCCACCACGCCCCCATGTTCGCTCAGAAGATTTTCTGCTGATTCTGTCAGAATACGGACAAAATGTGTCAGGATTTTCTCTGCACACGGGGCCGTGTCCAGCGGACACGGGGCCGTGTTCAGTGTGCTGTCGTTTTCTTTAAATGCAGCCTGAATCCTGCTCATTTTTGACCACTCCACCAAGCAGAGATCCCTGGAATCTTCACATATACCATCCTAGGTAAGTACCAAAAGAAGGTTCCTAAGGACCATCTTGTCTTTTCCACTTTTGTTCATTTCCTCTTCTTCCAAAAATTTTTCAAACCCTACCTCCATGGAAGCTTGGAGACCCATGATTCCAACCTTCTATGCAAGGTTTGTAGGAATTTTCGCTATGGATTCTTGTCTAAAGTTAGTTCTATAACTTTGTTTTTAAATTATCTGAGCTCATAACACGACGAAAGTATATAGAAATAATTTAAAAACCTAGAACCATTAGACAAAAAATTCCTGCAGACAGTTGAACACGGGGCCGTGCTCACTGAGCACGAGGCCGTGTTCGAGGTACTGTTTTGCAAAAATTTAGTTATCCTCGGCTTATTTCGCAGAAAATGGCCAGCCGAAACAGCGGAGCATCTTCAAGGAATAACCGAAATGGAAGGAGATCGTCCACCGCAGAGGATTCCCTAGTAAACTACGTTTACGCTTTAAGGGAAGCTGTGGACGAATTGACAAGTGTAGAAGAAGCTTTAGTGGACCGCGTTAATCATCTGACGATAAGTTTGGAGGGCTGCCTGCAAGAAGTGAACCTTCTGCACCAAAGGTTAAACCTTCTTGCTTCCCCGCCTTTGGTTCCGGTGATAACACACAGGGCGTGGAATGTAGTACCCGAGGTTATCATCCCAGCAGAATGGCACGCCTTGCACCAAGTACCGCAACCAAGGGTAGTGCAAGGAGTCCCGGTAAGCGCTCCTCCTCAAGATACCGACGAGAATGAGGCTACCTTCTACCTCCCAAGGGAGATAGAAGAATGGCTTTGAGTGAAAACCGAGGAGCCATGGGCTGAAGAATGTTTCTACATCGGGAAGCTATTCCCGAAATTTTCCTAAATAAGTAGAACCTTTATGATAACCTTATGTACCCCTTAGTTAATTAACTATCTTTATGTAATCTCTCTATTAGCAATGTTATGATGGTTTTTATGATTTATGGACTCGTGGTGGTAATGGATGAAAAAGGGAACGAGAAAAAATGGAACCATGCAGAAGAGCAGAACAAACCGACAAAAATCTCCATAACAGAAGGCTCCACACGGGCCGTGCCCAACCAACACGGCCCCGTGCTGAGCCCCCTGCAGGAAATCACCCAGTTCAGGTAACTGGACACGGGCCGTGTTCAGCGGACACGCCCCCGTGTCCAGGCTTCTGTTTCACTTCTATAATTTTTGTTACTGGCACTTGACCACGGAGCCGTGCCCGGTCAACACGGGGCCGTGTCCAGAGTGCCAGTAACACAAATCTTTGTTTTTAAACACACTTTTACATATTCTAATCAACCAAAAACTTTATTTTTGGACACATTGAGGACAATGTGTAATTTAAGTGTGGGGGGGTGCTAAAACCTTGAAATTTTGCAAAATCCTAAAACAAGCCTTACACAAAACTCTATTGGAACCGCTAAACACCCCAAATTTTTTTCAAAAAAAAAAAAAAAAAATTTTATTTATTTGTCTTAGTTTAAGTTGGGAATAACAAGTTATAAAAGGGTTATATATTTTTTTTACAACCGATAGCGTCGTGATAAAAAGAACTAACATAAGAAAATTATGAAACGGTATAACAAGTCTAGCTAAAATTCGATTATATATGCTTGGTCACATTAAAAACCCATTCCCACAAAAGTGAGTTTTGAGCCTTTATTGAGCATAAAAATATACATATCTAGATTAAATGCTCATTTTTCGTTTCTTGTGTGAATAGCCGCTCGGTCTTTACAAATCTAGAACTTGCCACGACGATACATTCCCGGTCCTTACCAACTTAAACCCAAGTAAGTAAATGATGGAGGCATTAGGACTAACTATTTTTCTTTCAAAAACCATTATTTTTCATTTTTTTACCTACCCAAAATCCCCCTAGAAAAACCCCTTTGAGCCTAAACCTTTCATTTCATTACCCCCAAAACAATTTTTTTTTTTACCCACCAAAAACCTTTTTCAATTTTTCACCCTTATTTTAGTAACAAGCTCGGTTTTTCATAAACATACCCTCTACGTGACGAAAAAAAAAAATATATGAATAATGAAGTCAAAAACAAACAAAAGCTACAAAAGCTTGTTTGGAGAAATACTTCAAAAATAAATGTCACTAAAAATAAGGTATTTTATGAAAACCGACACTTATTACGATTTTCGCCCTTTTTACTAACCACTAACCAACCACCCACCTTTAAACCCAAGCCTTCACCCCAAAAGTCCTCTTAATATTTACAAAGGTAAAAAGTTAAAAAGGAGGAGGATTGATCGCTTGGCAAGCCTATGGAAAACGTAAGTCCGTGCCGCTCTCGAGCGATTCACTTAAATATACACCTTCGGCCGAGTGTTGAGTGATCTCCCGTGAGGTATGTGAACTTGTATATAAATAGAATTTTAATAAGGCATGTTATACCAAAATAAGTAGTTTATCTTATGAAAAGTTCAAAATAAATCATGACGAATAGGATTGTAAATAAAAATAAAACCTATAAAAACCTTGGATTCCCGACACTCTAGGACAAGCTAAAAAACTTCTCTTCTACCTATTCCATTTGGGAGTGTAAGCCACATTAAAAGAGTTTTGCTTGAGGACAAGCAAAAGTTCAAGTGTGGGGGTATTTGATGTGTGTAAAATACAACATATAAAACACATCAATTAAGGCATAAAACTAACCCTTTTTAAGTACTAATGTTGGAAAAAGAGTGTTTTTGTCTTCCTTTTGTATTTTCAGGATGAAATGAGCTCAAAATCACAAAAGAAGCAAAAAGACCACTAATTCTACCATAAATACAAGAAAAGGAACAAAAGTGGACTGCCCGGACCCTCAACGGCACCTCCCAAAACAAAGAGAAGAAAACAGAGTCTGAACACGCCCCGTGTCCAGCGAACACGGGGGCGTGCCCAGGAAGCAGCAGAAAAGACAAACCAGTAGAAGCTTCCATTGCTCACCACGGGGCCGTGCCCAGCGGGCACGGGGGCGTGTTGAAAGTACAGCAGGCGCATTAATTGTAATTCGCAATTACAATTAATGAAGAGAGAGAGTGTCAGACGGGCACGGGGCCGTGTCCAGCGGACACGGGGCCGTGTCCAGCGTTCTGTCCAGCCTATAAATAGAGGAGCTTGGTTTCATTCTCCCTCATCCCTTGGCACACCACCTCTCTCACACCTCATCCACCACCCACCACCACCATAACACCATCATCCACCACCATCATCCATTGTCCATCGTAGAGTGTGTGAGTCGTCTCGGGATCCAAGATTGATCGTAAGAGTTCTTGACAATCAAGGCCATGTTTGCCTAAGTCTCTTACATCACTTGGTGAAGACAAGTGTTTAGTATAATACTTTTTATTTTTAATCTTTTGCACTTTTTATTTGGTTTTGTATTAATGACTTTAATAACTAGTTACTTATGTTGAAGGTGATCTTTCCTTATCGTTTGTCCGTGGTGTCTTGGCATTATTTTACTGTCTATGTAAAATAAAAGATTTTCACCATTCATATCTCCACGGTCTATATGGAGGTATGTTGGCTACCTGGTCGGGGGTTAAGGGAACGGTTTGGTAAAGGTCTTGCCCTTGTTCAGCGTTTAGAGGTCCTGCTTGGGACCTGGGTCAAATTTAGTAGGATCTCCTTCAATGCCCATAGGTATTGGATGGCGGGGATCCAAACTCTTTGACCCCCTCATAAGTTAACTACTATTAATACTATAACCCGGCTATTTAGGACTGTATCCCTGCTGACTCAGACTACTTAGCCGAGGGTAACGTCACCGCCAAAAGCGGGGCCTACCACAATTTGCATTAATAACTTAATTCATTATCTTTCAATAATCCGACCCTTTAGGATTGTATCCTTGCTGACTCAAACTACTGGGTTGAGGGTAACGTCGCCTTCAAAAGAGGGGCCTACTACAATAACTAAGATAATCTCTTAAACAAGTGCAAAAGTGCGAAAATAATCAAAGGTTATACTAATACACGTGTCGGATCCAAGTGATTCATCTTGTCTATCTGTTTTTTTTTTTATTTTATTTTATTTTTCAGCATTTAGTTAGTTTTTATTTTTTTTCTTAGTTTAAATCATTTTTTTTCTAACCTTTTGATTTGATTAGACGTTGAGGATAAACCGGTATTAAAAGCTCTTGTGTCCTTGGACGACCTCGGTATCTTACCAACACTATACTACGTCCACGATGGGTGCACTTGCCCATATGTGTGTTTAGTGTTAGTAAATATCGTGTTTTATAAATTTAAAACTTGGCTAAAAGTGTAAAAAGGGCTTAAATATATATCTAAAAATATAACACACTTCACGCACATCAAGTTTTTGGCGCCGTTGCCGGGGACACAAGGATTTTAAGAAAGTTAGGAATCAACGGCCTAATCATCTTTTTATTTTTCTTTAATTTTTAGGATTTTTTTTTTAGATTTTTCAGCTTCTGCAGAGCTCAGCACGGGGCCGTGCCCGCTGAACACGCCCCGTGCCCAATCATTGGAACTGGCAATCCTGTTTTATATCAGACAGTAGGCTGAACACGGGGCCGTGTCCACTCAACACGCCCCCGTGCCCAAGATTCAGTTGCTGAAAACAGAACCGTTTGATCCCGGCGGTTGGTAATTTCTGATACAAACATGAGTAATAATGATTCTTTTTACTTTCGGCACTCTTATGGTTTGTGGTGTCGAATATGTGGAGGCGAACACGAGGAATTAAAATGTTTCTTCCTCACTTATAGGCCACACTATATAGACCCACCAATTCCTTGTAACCTTAAGAGGGGCGAAAGTAAAAATAAACATTATTTCTCCCTTGAATGCGCCCAGCCAGACATTCTAGGAGAAATGCTCCTTGACGAGCTATTTCAACTAGAAGAACTACTTCTAAATTGGTCAAAAGAACTTAGGAAGGATTTTTTAGATCCATCCCAAGAAGATGACCATGAGGAAATGTTGGAATCGCATTCTGACAACCTCGTTGCTCCCGAAAATACCTTTCTTCCTAAACAAGACGTGGACGATAGTCGTCCCTGTGCCGATTGTGCCGTGAAGGACTCCCCATCGACCTCGTTCGGTGCATACATAGACCTGAGCGATTCGGCATACACCTTCTTTAACGAGAGCCCGGGAAAGGGTTGGACTTGTCCACCTAGAATGAAAATAGGAATTACCCTCACCGACAACCTCTTGCGTTCTCGCCTTAGTATAGGACAATTAAGGTATCTTAGGCACTTTGGGGTTGTTCCAACAAGTCAGGAGCCACCCGATAAAAGTTAGCTCCTTAGAAAAGACGAAACTCCATAAAACAGCCCTCCGACACGGGGCCGTGTCTGGCCACCACGCCCCCATGTTCGCTCAGAAGATTTTCTGCTGATTCTGTCAGAATATGGACAAAATGTGTCAGGATTTTCTCTGCACACGGGGCCGTGTCCAGCGGACACGGGGCCGTGTTCAGTGTGCTGTCGTTTTCTTTAAATGCAGCCTGAATCCTGCTCATTTTTGACCACTCCACCAAGCAGAGATCCCTGGAATCTTCACATATACCATCCTAGGTAAGTACCAAAAGAAGGTTCCTAAGGACCATCTTGTCTTTTCCACTTTTGTTCATTTCCTCTTCTTCCAAAAATTTTTCAAACCCTACCTCCATGGAAGCTTGGAGACCCATGATTCCAACCTTCTATGCAAGGTTTGTAGGAATTTTCGCTATGGATTCTTGTCTAAAGTTAGTTCTATAACTTTGTTTTTAAATTATCTGAGCTCATAACACGACGAAAGTATATAGAAATAATTTAAAAACCTAGAACCATTAGACAAAAAATTCCTGCAGACAGTTGAACACGGGGCCGTGCTCACTGAGCACGAGGCCGTGTTCGAGGTACTGTTTTGCAAAAATTTAGTTATCCTCGGCTTATTTCGCAGAAAATGGCCAGCCGAAACAGCGGAGCATCTTCAAGGAATAACCGAAATGGAAGGAGATCGTCCACCGCAGAGGATTCCCTAGTAAACTACGTTTACGCTTTAAGGGAAGCTGTGGACGAATTGACAAGTGTAGAAGAAGCTTTAGTGGACCGCGTTAATCATCTGACGATAAGTTTGGAGGGCTGCCTGCAAGAAGTGAACCTTCTGCACCAAAGGTTAAACCTTCTTGCTTCCCCGCCTTTGGTTCCGGTGATAACACACAGGGCGTGGAATGTAGTACCCGAGGTTATCATCCCAGCAGAATGGCACGCCTTGCACCAAGTACCGCAACCAAGGGTAGTAACTGCCACGAAGTACTGGTTGAACTGGTGGCGATGGAGGCGGTGGCGTAACTGCCACGAACCGCGAATCCTCGGAAGGATCCTGTTGCTGTTGTTGGTCATGAGGCGAGAAATGATGAGAAGGTGTGAAGTACCAATCACATTGGTCAAACCTCGCCTGATAACTGTCGGGACCTTGATAGGGTGTTCCATGAAAGGATGACCCATCAGAGATCTCGATTGGATGATTGGGAGTACCCCTTGCAGGTTCTATGGGATCCGTATCTTCATCCATATCTACCGCATTATCTTCGGAGAAATGGTCTTCAGGTCCTAATGGGTTATAACCTATCGGTTCTTGGACATAATCAGCCGGGTTAAATCGGCCTTGAAAGAAAGGAGTAGGATCGCCATAGGAACGGTGCGAAGCAGATCGCTGGAGAGGTATAAACGAAGGTTGAGGGTTATTGGGTTCATTTTCCGAATTTGGTCCAAAAGAATGACGGTATGAAGGTGTCGAACTGTGCGAGGTGGAGTGTCTTGCAGGTTTGAAGAGGTTCCTTCTACGTCTTTGTGCTCACTCCTTGTACTCGAAGGAGCTCGCATGTTCGAAGGTCCGGCCTCGTGATCATTGTGAGTAGTGATCGGCCCTTTGCCTCTTCCTCCTCTTCCTCTTCTAATTGCTGGTGGCATATTTCCTGCTTTCAAAACTTTTAAATCACAATAAACAATAAAAGACAAACTGGAATAAAATTTCGAATTTGTCCTATGTTCTTGTCTAGACTCAAGTATGTGCAATTGTGTCATTGAGATTAAACACTTAAGGATAGTGTTTAATTCACTCAACGTTGGCTCTGATACCAACCTGTCACACCCCGATTTCCACGTGTCTCACCGGTGGGCCCGGTGGGGGATTACCGTGACGTAGTTGGCAACAATATAGTCAAACCACACAATTATATGAATGCACAGCGGAAGCATAAAGATAAATATATTTCAACATTTGATGTAATATCAAAGTATCACCATTGTTGAAATAAAATCCACAGGGGATCGATAATAAGATAAAAACATTTTTTCAACAGACGTAGGCATCTTAAGCTTGTGAGACTCTTTATTGATGCTAAGGAGAAATATCCAGCCAATTACGCTTAGTACCTGCATTTAGTCTTTTTGGAAAAATACGTCAGTTTACACTGGTAAATACATTCAACCGACACTTTTGTAAAAATGTTTATTAAAATTGATTTGAATGCTCAAGGCACAAACTCTTTATAACTTGAGATAATTTATAATTACATCTTGCAAAGAATTATATGTTTACTATGCGTTCGGTCGCCCGGGTCGTGCCGGGTTAAAGATTAATAGACACACCACATAGCATAAAACCGTGGCGGGAAAACCAACGGCTATACCTTTATAATCATGGATATAATGCCGGGTGTACGCCTACACCCGGATGTCAAGGTCGTGGCCATTTCGTAAAATGCTGCCAAGGATATCCGGGACATGGTCATTAAGCTCCCAAAGGCGTAAAGCCAACAAAACAAATTTTAAACGGGTCACATTGATAATACCCAACTACTAATGAGTTGGGGTCAATTGCCCGACCAAGCGGTATTTTAAATACCGTAACCCAAGCCCGTATAACGGAAAACAAGTTAAAAGTATTTACCTTTGCAAGTATAAATCCTTAATCGAATAAATTGCAAATAGCTTTTACTGTTCTCCTATTCTGGAACGAAGGTTTAAAATAACCTATTAGAATCCTAACGGGTCTTTAATTTAGCCGTAGCTTAGACCGATCAGTTTCAAAGGATAGTTACGGTTTAATCGCGTGAAAGGCGGAAACCGGGAATGGAATGTGAATTGGACCCAACAAGTTTGAAGGCTTGTTTTATATGGGTATAATAATCACACTCTGGATTTTGGGGTCAAAACAATATGGTTTGACCCGTTTCGGCTAGTTTATGTAAACTAGTTACATAAACCGAACCGTGCGCGCAAAAGGCGCAACGGGTAACCGTAAGAGTCCTACACTGGTTTCCTAAGTCGATATGCTTTAAAGAGGTTGTGGTATCAGTAGGATACCTTCCATAATGCCCGTAACGAGTTTAAATCCATTTTATGCCCCGTAGGGGTATTTCGGTCATTTTAAAGATTTATAAAGAGGTTTCTGAGTTCTACAGGAAATCTGAGTTTTCCGAACAGTTTATAAAGTCCAAAATACTTTATTTATTATTTAAAATCAGTAGCAACTGGAATCGGGTCAAAAGACCTTGTAGAACTCAAGTTATGTCCGAAAAGGGTATATTCGGTATTTACCGAACCGATGCCATAACCGCAGGTTATGAGCAGGTTAAAAATAATTAAAAATCTTTAAAAATCCCAAAATGTCAGTAAACGGATCTTTGTATGGCGCGCGGTCCGCATTAAATCACTCATAACCTTAACGCGGCCCGCATTAGGCTTGATTTTCAAGATTTTCATATCTTTTGTAATCATTAACCTGACCTTTCGGTTTCGAAGGAGTAACTTTGCGTTTTGGCCCTCGATTATTTACGAATAAGGGCCTCGTGACTTTTACCCGTGCCGTTAAGCCCTCGGTTAGTTTAATTACTATCCGAAAAGCCTTAACTTTTATTGTTGACGCTTTTAACCCCTCGCATACGAATTTGATCATAACTTTCTCGTTTTAAAACGGAACTTCGCGGAATTTATATCGTATATTCTAGTGAGCGTATTTTACTGTTACAAAGTCTCAGGTTCGTCAAAGGGTCACTCAGAGGTATAAGTTAAACATGTTGACACAATTAACCCCTGTAGTTTGTAATCTCTCACTTTCTTCCGCGTTTCGCTCCGTACGATCCATGATTTATTCGTTTGAAGGTACGAGCATCATTTAGGGCTACTATACAGTATATCTACCCCTCGTTGACATTTTTAACCCTCGAATTTACATACTTTCAAGGTTTGTCAACTTTACTCCTTTATTTAGTATTTAATACCACGTGTAAACTCATGACATGTGTCAACACATTATTGGACACAAAATTTCAAGGTGTTACACAGAGGTACTGGCTCTTTCGTCACACCCATTTGTATGTTGAGTGTAATTGTTTTGACTGTTATGTTTTAAAATCTTGACTTGTTGGATAAAATCGGTGTTTGATTTATTTTCAAAAGTCTCAATTTTATCAGTACCATTTGAGCTACAAATTTAACATTACTGTTTTTCTTCTGATAACGAGCTCCTTTTGTTTCAAATTTTGATTGAGAAACGTTAGGCTTTTGAGCTCGCCTTTCTGGTTGTTTACCCTTAGAAGCAATAGGTTGTTGCTTTTTTGGTGATTTTTGACTTCCAAATTGTTTCCTGACTTCGGATTTTGGAATGGGATCACATTGAGTTACAACAACTCCAGGGATCGTCTTTCCCAAAAATTTGCTTGTATTATCTTCAAAAATTTTGTCAATTAAAGATGGACTGACGTTTTTAATTGGAAAGTCCTTGTCTGAATAAATTTTGGTATCACCAACCAAAGTATACAACACATTGTTACTCTTAACGGTAGACACAGATTCTTTTACTTCCTTGACAGGATTAATCACTTGTTTGGCAACTTGTTGCACAACAGGAATAGGAGGATCACAAAGAATATGATTCTCAATTGGAATTTCTATTCCCTTCTTCTTATCAAGTGATTCATCCTGGTCATTCATATCTGATTCTGATTCATCATCAGACGACTCATAGTCCTCAATGATTGGAGGACTTTGTTTCGTAGATGTTGAAGTTTCTGTTTCATCAGATGAGGTACTCGAGGAATTGTCCGATTTGAACCCTAGGCCAGTAGTAACTTCTTCATAATCAAGAGGCACACTGGGTTCAAAACGAGGCATATCCTCTTCATCAGGCATTCTGGTATAGTTATGTCTCAAAGGGGGCGGACACGACTTATACCCAACACCTTTCTTGTTTCCTTTCAGTTGTTGAACGTCAATGATGTGATCAAGCACAAATCGGGAGTTAGAATAACTCTCCAACTTGAGCTTGATTGCATCATGCTCGCATTTGGCAATGGTTAGTTCCTTTTTGGTTTCCTCAACGATGTTAATGTAATCGTTAATACTAACTTGTTTATGATAAACAACTTTGTTCACTTCGGAAACACTTTTCTTTAAGGTTTCAATTACATATTTAAATTCCTTTTCGTCTCTAACTAAAGCCACATTTGCCTCTTTGCACTTTGACAGTTCAATAACCAAACTCTGATTGTGACT
This sequence comes from Helianthus annuus, assembly GCF_002127325.2. Taxonomy (NCBI): domain Eukaryota; kingdom Viridiplantae; phylum Streptophyta; class Magnoliopsida; order Asterales; family Asteraceae; genus Helianthus; species Helianthus annuus. The sequence continues at coordinate 11,180,548 of NC_035434.2, forward strand.
ATGAACCGTTTCAGATTCACGCTTCAATTCAGCACAATTATGTTTCATATCAGCACAATCACTACATATGCTAGGAGTTTCAGATTTTACCTGACTCGTAGAGGCTGAGACATTTGCCATAAAGGCAGTCTGAGAAGAAAAAGATCCATCTTTAGAATTATAATCTCCCGCATTCGAGCTTTCTTCATCTGAATTCCCGCTATAACCCGAGCTATCATCACTTTCAGAAAACTCTTCCTTGTGAACATGCTTGATGTCATTGATGATTTTTGCATAGCATGCGGTTCCTCCTCCTTCTTGATCACCTTCCCCAAATTGTACAGACCAATTACATCCTTCATCAGCTTGAACAACTAATGCTCTGTTGGTGTTTGAAGGTCCAGACGGGTTCTGGTTGTTGTTCACCGCTACTATCCTTCGTTCACGATTGTCTTGATTTGCATTAGAAGTACTCGTCTGATTTCTAAACGGATTCTGATTGCCCTGTTTGCTTGGTCGGGTGCACTCACGTTTGAAGTGACCCCTTTCGCCACAATTGAAACAAGTAACCGCATTATTATCAAAACCATACTTCGTATCATTCTTGCCTTCCAAGCTTGTTCTTCCAGTTCGAGTCATAAAATCCTTTGCCCTTCTAACAGCACTTGCAAACGCCCACTTGATATCCATTAACTCCATTTCATCACGGTCTATCAGCTGATAATCTTCATTGGTCATATTGATGTTTCCAATTTGACCTGCTACCAATCCACAATAGGAACTGAACATTGTGTTGAGAAGTTCCAAATGTTCCTTAGCAACTTCTACACTGACTTTTGAAAGATTGGAAGTATCAACTTTGACAGTGTTGCTGTTTTGGGGTGAAGGATTGTTGGTATAATGTGCTTGTTGTTGTTGTGGTTGGGGTATGGATTGCGAAAGATAAGCACTTTGATTCCACTGTGGTTGGGCTTGATTGAACTGTGGAAACGGAGATGAGCTTGTGTTGGACACAAACGCCGTCTGAAGCTTTGGTTGCTGAAAGGAACTAGAACTAGCTGAAGGACCAAAACCAGGCAAATACATTTCTGCGTTTTGAGGAGGTGCAATCATTTTAGCTTTCCGAATTTCCTCTTCGTTCTTGTGCTCCAACTTCTGAATGAATTCATAGAGAGTGCCATTGGTTGTATCCATAGCGCCCGTATGCTTTAGAAGTTCAATGAATGGACTCCACTTAGGAGGTAGAGCATCAGCAAAGCGTTCAATCATTTCCTGATGAGTTGCAGCAACATTATAAGAACACATTTCACTAACCAAATGATAAAAGCGAGAAGTCATATCATTTAGAGTTTCATTATCCAAGAATCGAAATGATTCAAACTCTTTTTTCAATAAATCATGGCGTGTCTTTCTAGAAGTTGCATTTCCTTCTCCTCTCGCTACAAATGCATCCCATAAATCTTCCGTGTTCTTATAATAACAGAATTGATGATAGATGTCTTTGCGAAGTACTTGAGTGAGAATAGCATACGCCTTCTTCTCCAGATCATGTGCCTTTTTGTCGTTTTCAAGCATATTAGTAAAACCCGCTGAAGTTGATGCTGCTACTTCGAGGGCAGGGTTGCATGCAGTAATGAAACATGTCCAAAGTTCGGTGCTTTGCCCTTGAACGTATGTGTGGAAACGACCCTTCCATGATGGATAGTCGTTCATGTGATTTAACTTTGGCGGCCGATTGTTGCTACCCGTCTCACTCTCACTAAGCAATAGATTTTGAATGCTTTGATTTTGATTTGACACCAATGCCCATTGACTTGCACTTATTGACTGTTGTTGTCGAGGTATGGTACTCGCTAAATATTCGGCCATCGAAGTCGGTTTTTGAACTGGTTGTGAGTCCGTATTCCAATCCCATGGGCTTGTACAACTCATGATTGATGTATGTATGTGAAAAACTGATCACACACTTGAACTCAAACAGCTAAGACACTTTTGCAAGTCTTCTGTTAAAAATGATAAGTATCTCGACGAAACTGGATTCTTATCTCTGGTCGACGAAACAAATATGTGTGCTAATCGACGAAACAGTTCTGATGTGATGATCGACGAAACTCAGATGAAAATGATTTTTAAAGGTGCGACGAAACTGATTTTTAAAGTTGCGACGAAACACTTTACTTGTTTGTATTCCGACGAAATTGATTGAAGTGAGCGACGAAACTGAATGAACTTTGTGTGCGACGAAACAAGATTAAATCTTCGACGAAACTTGACACAAATAATTGAGTTCGACGAAACCGGATTCTGATCGACGAAACTCAATTCCTTAATATGAATGGCGACGAAACTGAATGGATAAAAGGTGCGACGAAAGTGAAAGTGTGTTATGGACGACGAAACAAGAATAATCTTTGATAATGCGACGAAACTGAATGGATAAAAATCGACGAAACAGATGTGAATTATGATCCGACGAAACAGATGTGAATGATTTAAATAATGGCGCCGTAATTTTTGACTGGCGACCACTTTGATGTTGACTGATCAACGAAACTAGAGTGTGAGACGAAACTTCTTTGTGAGTGACATGATTTGACGAAACCTTGATTTAAATAACTTTGTTGTTTTTGGCAAAACCAAGGTAATATCAACGAGACCTAAAGTTGAAATGGGATTTTAGTCAATAAAGGATAAGATAAAGTAGTAGGTGAGAATTTTGTGTGATATCTCAGTGTGAAATCTTATCTTCTCTAACACACTACACTCTTTTCAACTCACCCCATACTTATCTTACTAACTCAAACAACCACCATTCTTTCCTTATTTCTTTTTCAACAGATCATCATCACATGTACTCAATTTGTCAACTTAAGATATTATATTCCACACACACTTTAATTCAAACAACAATCCAGATCGAAAATAGATTTTATATGAAGAATATTATGAACACTTTGAAGACCACCAAGAACAGTGATGAACTCGATGGGTTTTCCGGTGCCGGAGAATTTCCGAACACAAGATTTGCTTAAAACTTTCAACAAAAACCCACTAGTAACATGTAAACATTCAAACAAACAAGGGTTTTGAACAAACTTTTAGCAAAACAACAAGATAAACACTGATTTTAGTGACTTTTTCAGAAAAAGGCTAAATTGCACTTTTCGTCCTTTATGTTTCAGGGTTTTTGCAGGCGCTGTCCTTTAAGTTTAAAAATTACACTCTATGTCCTTTATGTTTGCAACCTATAACAGGCGGTGTCCTTTCTCATAAACCCAGTTAACTTTTTTATGTTAAAACCTCTCACCTTAACAGCAGGGACCATATGTTTAACTTTGTAAACATAAGGGACCTTTAATGTTAAAACCCAAAACATTAACATGTTTACCCAAAAACAGAACCAGGAACACTCACCGGATCTTGTCGGAAACGGAGGAGTTTCGTTGCTTGTTGTTGCCGCTGACACCGCCATAGCCGCACCACCACTGCCGCCGCCGGCTACCGCCGCGTGGCGGCTTCGTTTTTTTTTTTCCGTCGTCATTCCCTGAACCGCCATTGTTGTCGCTGATATTCCCCACCCATGTCCACCTTCACCCTGTGCACAATCATCATCATCATCGTTCTCCCTTGAAAAAAGGACCTGAGGATACTCATAAAATTCGCCGGGAAAACGATCAGTACCGACTGGTGAGGGGGAGACCGAGGGGCTGGGGTGCGGTTGTCAGAGAAACGAGAGGGTCGAAGGGGGTTGCAGGTTGTTGAGTGGGTGCAGTCGCCGGATTTACGGGCTCCGGTGACCCAACAGAAAGCGAGGGGGCGTGGGTGTCTCGTCGGGTGTGGTTGGAACAAGAACAGCCGGCAATGGCCGGCACCTCCGGCTCCGTCGCCGGAGCAGTTGTCGCGAGAGAGAGAGGGTGAAGGTGAGGGCACTGGTTTCATCTATGTTTTGTTGCACATAGTGAAGAAGAACGAGATGCAGAGAAGTTGGAAGAGGGAAACTGATGTTTACAAAGTGCAGGTCCCTTAAGTTTACAAAGTTACACATATGGTCCCTGCTGTTAAGGTGAGGGGTTTTAACATAAAAAGTTAACTGGGTTTATGAGAAAGGACACCGCCTGTTATAGGTTGCAAACATAAAGGACATAGAGTGTAATTTTTAAACTTAAAGGACAGCGCCTGCAAAAACCCTGAAACATAAAGGACGAAAAGTGCAATTTAGCCTCAGAAAAATACAAACTTTTCAAGAACAAAAATCTGGAAAATCACTAAAAACTACTTGATAAAACACAATAATGTTTGGTTTTAAACAAGGAAAAGAGCCTAAGCTCTGATACCACTTGTAGGTCCCGAAATCTGAGGATCGATAACGAAAACCAAATCCTTGTTTATCACAAACACGGTCACGGGTGCGGAATCCCCGTAACGATGCCAAACCAAACACAGTTAATAAGAACACGGTTTAACCAATGAAACACAATCTATTGATTAAACGGGATGAGAACCGATACAAACATATACAAACAATGTTTTACAGACTCTCTCAAAGTCTCACAGCTCTCCCCTCTGTTCTCTATCTCACACAGAAACTATGAGGGGGTATTTATACTAGACACAGACCAAAACGAAACGCAAAGATGGCACGACCAGACAACAAAGTCGACGAAACACTTTCTGTTTCGTCGACATGCAAGTGACGAAATGGATGTTTTTCTGTTTCGTCGATTGATAATCTTCAGCCCAAATGGATTTTCAGCCCAAGGAAATGGCCCAATCACAATTCATTCGGCACAACATGCAGTTTCGTAAAAGAATTCAGATTTGTACACATTTGACAACTTGTGACATCATCATGACATCATCATGATGATGTCATGATGATGTGTCAGCGGGACTTGGTTTGCGGCGCTCCGTGCTTCGCGTGTCGAACTCTAGGGCGCACGACGGAGGAATGTCGTGACGTCGGGCTTGAGCCAGACCTAACCGTGTCGAAACCAAGTTGAACCGAACCGAGCCGAGTCGCGTCCACAAAAAATGTATCAACACGGTTCGTGTGTAAAAACTAATCAATACAACATATTGAATTCGGTTGCTAATTATTGTATACTTTGTACTCAGAACACTTTTGAGACATTACAAGGAAATAAAGCAAGGGAAATTTTAATATAATTCAATAATTATAATAATATAATAAGTGTGTCATCACTCTAAATAAGTCCATAATTATAGGAAAAGCTATATACTTAAAACTTAACTCGTCTTAATTAACCTATAAAAGGGGTTGTCGTACCGACGGTAATGTAAATTTTGGAAAAATTTGACGTTTTTTCGATTTTTGTTACCTTTTTTTATTGAAACGTTACCCCTATGCGGATTTTCTAGATCCGCCACTGCATATTATAACTAAATATAGTATGGAATAGAATAATATTAGAAAATATTTTGGGCTAATGAGTATAATCACATAAACAAGCGACCATAGGATGCGAGGAAGACGAATTAGGAGGAGGAAGATAAGTAGAGGGATAAGGAGGTAAAGAGGATGGAATACCAGGTGGGTACGACCATAGAAGAGAGAAGAGTCAAGAAACTTAACATGATGAGATGTATGTATGAGTATAGGGATGTAAGGATCATAACACATGTATCCTATATGGTTTGAGGCCTAAGGGCACAAATTTTATCGGATCTAGTGTCTTGTCATAGAAAGGGATATCATGATCATCATCATACCCAGTAAATTTCACCAATAACAAAGCTAATGAGTATAATCACATAAACAAGCGACCATAGGATGCGAGGAAGACGAATTAGGAGGAGGAAGATAAGTAGAGGGATGAGGAGGTAAAGAGGATGGAATACCAGGTGGGTACGACCATAGAAGAGAGAAGAGTCAAGAAACTTAACATGATGAGATGTATGTATGAGTATAGGGATGTAAGGATCATAACACATGTATCCTATATGGTTTGAGGCCTAAGGGCACAAATTTTATCGGATCTAGTGTCTTGTCATAGAAAGGGATATCATGATCATCATCATACCCAGTAAATTTCACCAATAACAAAGCTAAGGTAGGGTCTGAGTAAGGTAAAGGAGGGTAAGATGTAGGCAGCCTTACCTCTATCCTATAGGAATAGAGAGGCTGCTTCAGTGAGACCCCCGGCTCGATGGTAGTGTTGCATCAAGCCTTGGACATTAGGCACATAACACTCGGCAATTAAGACAAAGGCCGATTGGTGCATGTACTCCCTTGTCTTTCGGCTATTATTAAAACCCCCCATTGTCTGGATTTAAACCCAAAACCTCCAAGAGAAACAAAGATTCACACCTCCCTCTTGATCACTAGGACAAGATATCATTGGTTATAAAGAGACAATCATGAGCACATTTTTTTGGTTGATAAATATTAATTTTCCACCTTCTATGATTGATATAAAGATTTCATTTGCCACAATAAAGTATTTAATTAAACATAAAACAAATTCAAATGATTTAAAAGTTATAGAAAACTATTCACAACATAGGTAGATACATTAAAAAACACCATATTATATTTTTTTATATCAACATATTAACTCAAAAAAATTGTTGACTGGACAAGATCATATTAGAGTATGACCTTTTTCATCTTGACTCATTTTATTATGTTATGCATGATTGCATTCGAGTTGGTTCTGAGAAAGAATTCGAGAAATAATATGGGTTAAAGAAACATATTTTTCCAAAAAATTCTTATGTATTGATGAATCAGTTTTGTTGGGTCATCATCTGAGTGAGTCATATAATAAGCTTGATTTACCTCTAGTATGATGGATATAATTCGGTTTGTCATGTGGCGGTTAGAGTTGTCTCGATTCAACCTTTCTCAAGATCCCATCATATTATCAGGGGCAGACCTAGAGTGATAGAAGGGGTAACCTTTGTTGCTTCTTGACGCTCAGGTGACGCTCCGACAGTAGTGCTAATTTATGAAAATTTGACGTTTTTTTTTATTTGGTTACCTCTTTTTATTGAAACGTTACCCCTATGCGGATTTTCTATATCTGCCACTGCATATTATAACTAAATATAGTATGGAATAGAATAATATTAGAAAATATTGTGGGCTAATGAGTTTAATCACATAAACAAGCGATCATATGATGCTAGGAAGACAAATTAGGAGGAGGAAGATAAGTAGAGGGATGAGGAGGTAAAGAGGATGGAATACGAGGTGGGTACGACCATAGAAGAGAGAAGAGTCACGAAACTTAACATGATGAGATGTATGAGTATAGGGGTGTAAGGATCATAACACATGTATCCTATATTTTTTTTTGAAAGGTGTGAATTATTCGCGAATGTCGGGAGGTCTAGCATACGTTGTCTTAACCGGGTCCGCGCTAGAGAGCCCCTCGCACAATAGATCCCCAATTTAAACCCCTCAATGAGAAACCCATATCACCAAGACTCGAACTTGAGACCTTGAGGGGAAAACTCACCCGGGCCCACCATAAGTGGAACTTAAATACCCGTGGCTACCACTAGAGCACTAGTGATGTTACATGTATCCTATATGGTTTGAGGCCTAAGGGCACAAATTTTTATCGGATCTAGTGTCTTGTCATAGAAAGGGATATCATGATCATCATCATACTCAGTAAATCCCACCAATAGGAAAGCTAAGGTATGGTCTGACTTCTGAGGAAGGTAGAGGAGGGTAAGATGTAGAGAGCCTTACCTCTACCCCGTAGGAATAGAGAGGCTGCTTCCAGTGAGACCCCCGGCTCGATGGTAGTTTTTCATGCCTTGTACATAAGGGACATAACACTCGGCAATTAAAATAAAGGCCAATTAGTGCATGTACTCCCTTGTCTTTCGGCTATCAATGCCACCACATAATGCATGATTAATCATCCCCTCTTTTAACGTTAGTTTCACGAAATTAGTAAAATAACGTTAAAATTAATGCACTTTCACTTTTGCCCCCCGAACGCCCGCACATATATACATTATATGTGCATACCGTAAGCAGGGCCCATAGAAAGGGATAACAAAGGTGTGGAAAATGTGTAGGCATGTTTAGAGTGAAACAAAGCTCATATATACGAAGGCGAGTGAACTGGTATGTGAAAAGGAATACGGCTAATGAGAAAAGTTGCACGGTTATAAGACTAAGGGGAGTGGAGCATCCTTTTGATGGGGCGTCTTTGCGACACGTGGCGCCACGTCATATTAGAGGATTTTCACAAAAAAAACGGGGGAGTGGGGCAACCTTGCTGGGTGGGGCGTCTTGCGACACGTGGATTATTTATAAAGGTGGGATATATTTAAAAAAATAAAAAATAAAAAACTTGGGCCAAACTATCCGTTGCCAACGGATATATGCATGGGAAATGAAAAAGTTGGGGCGATCTGCTGGAGACGGGCTGGAGGGGGACGCCATCCAAGACGCCAAGGGGGGCGGTGTTCCAGGCGACTCCGGACGACTCGGGTGGGGGAGTCGCCCCACTCCCTTCAATCTAAGCATAATACCAAGATTTGTTTTGGTGAATGTGCATGGCGAGCAATTTCAAATAAATGTGGGGTTGTGTGTTCAACACTTCATTTTTATTTTGTCGTGGAATGTATAAAAAATATAAAATGAAATACGATACAGTGGCAGATTAAGGATTTTTTTTCCAACGTGGTCTATTTTTTGGTGTTTAAAATTTTCATAACAAAACGTTAAACTTTTCGGGTCGGTCCTCGTTCGGGTTAGAGCTAGGCAGTGGCGGATCTAGAAAAAATCTAAAGGGGCAACGTTTTCGTAAAAAGGGGCAGCGAAATCGGAAAAAACGTTAATTTTTTCAAAAATTTACACTAATTTTATACTACCGCCGGAACATCAAGGGGCAACGGGGGTTACCCCTTGTTCTATGCTAGGTCCGCCCCTGGAGCTAGGTTTGAATTAGGTTTTAAAAAAAGGGTTATTGGATTTTATCACCCCCAACTATCGGCCTTTGGCCGTTGCCACCCCCAACTAACACTTTAACGTCCGGCACCTCCAACTTAACTTTTAGCTTGTGCTGGCACCATTCTGTTAACCCATTACTAACAGAGTTAGTTTCTGATCCTACGTGTCACAACCAAGCTTACGTGGACAGGATTACGTGGCATTATATCCATGATCTACCCCTTCCTTATAGTGTGTTCATATATGAGTTATGACCACCAGAAACCAAACTCCTATTACCACCAGAAACCAAACTTCGATTACCGTCATGACCACCGTGACACACCACCGTCACTCTCACCGGACGACATAATCCGACTACCACAATACCACACAACCGCCCCACTCCACCCACCAGAACTCACCACCTCCGCCGCGTAGATCTGAAGTGTACAGCTCTAAGTGTACGGTCGCAGGATGTCTGGAAGTAACCCGTAGTGATTAGATGGTGGCCGGCCGGAAAGAGGCGGTGGCTGTGGAGGAAAAAGAGAAGCACGAGCACCGTTGTGGAGGCAGATCTCGGCGGCGTCAGCGGCGGACGGAGGGGAGGATAGCGTGAGTAGTAAGAAGAAGGTTCCGGTGAATAAGGAAGCCAGTTCGGGTGCCAATTCGAGCCAGTGATGGAGCTCTGCCGGAAAAAATGGTGGATTTTGTCTTCTCCGACATGCATATGCCGTTGCAGAAACACCAGGACTCTTGTAACACTCCCATTGGTGTTGGTTATTGGTTTAAGCTTGCTGTTAAGGGTTCAATGGTGGTCTGGAACAACAGATGTTGGTGATTTGTGCGTGTGAGTGAACCTGCGACTTGATGGTGTAAGCTTGTTGTTAAGGGTTCAATGGTGGTCTGGTAATGTGAAGGAGATGAAGGTTAGTGCCATGTCATTCGCCATGTAATCCAGTCCATCTCAGCAAGTCCATGCCACGTAGGATAAGAAACAAACCCAGTTAGTAAAGATTTAACTGAGTGGTGCCAGCACAAACTAAAAGTCAAGTTGGGGGTGTCGGGTGTCAAAGTGTTAATTGGGGGTGGCAATGGCCAAAGGTCGATAGTTTGGGGTGATAAAATCCAATAACCCTAAAAAAAACAGGGTATACAAGGGTTGAACCTATGAACTCTTGTTGGTAAAAAGTGGGGTTTACCACTACATCAGCTTTCCTTTTCTATAGTGTCAATCTAATTGTATTTATTTGTTTTTATAAATTTAATATACCGGATCTACTAATTTTTTAAAAAACATTGGGATCCGAGGACCCCTTCCCGTTCAATGTAGGTCCGCCCCTGCACACAGAAAGAATTAACAAATTTCCGTAAGTTAACTTATAAACATCATCACATTAAGTATTTTGTAGTGGTAAAAATAGATTTTGCTTTTTATAAGTTATAAAATGATGAAACAAATCAAGAGCTTGATAAAAGTAATTTTTTGGCAACACTTGGAACAAGTAGTACATTTTTAAGAGCAAGCGTTTGGTATAAAAGTTTAAATGTTTAATCATAACATGACAGATATGAGTTACACAAAGAGACGTGACATTGCAAATTATAATCTGACAACCAAGATAAGGTGTAGCAATATGATTAACTCGTTAGACGTGATATGAGTAGTAACACAACACAACTTATATTAGAAAATGAGTTTTGGTCTTTTGGATCTAAGGGTGGAGGCCTGGAGGGTATCGTTTCGGTGAGTGTGATCGGGGAGGGGGTTGCCGAGCGGGGAAGGGGTGCCAGTGGTGGATCGGTGAGCGGTGAGGCTTTTCTTCGGTGAGTATACACCGATCGGGAAGAGGAGGGAAGGAGGAGAGAGAGGGGTTTAATGGTGGGTCCCAACCCCTTTCAACCAATCACAATTTTTTTTTAATTCTTTACAACTCTCCATGTGTTTAAACCATTGTCAGTGATTGAGTGCAAAATGGGGAGTGAAATGAGGACTTGACATGATATGATATTATTGGCTAGAGAAACTGAAACACCCTAAGTGATTGAACGATACCCTCCACCCTAACAAATAAACCAAAAAATGAACGAGTATTGGTTTCTTGAGTAAAATCCCATTGGATAATGAGTTTTGGGCCTTCCATTAATGAGTTTAAAAATGAGTTTTGGGCCTCCATTAATGACAACAATTACATGAAAACTTTGGGGATGATCCATATACATGGATAAGACCCATCAGGCCCACAATAATCAAAATTGCTATTCAGAATTTATCATAGTAGCTTGAAGAATCAGCTTACTACGGGTCAAGCCATGGATTTGTATGGACAGGATCTAGCCTTTCTCGAGCTTGTGGTCGATCATCAACATGGAGAAACCCTGTTAAAGGGGTCTTGAGACTATATAATTGAGACTGTGCGCCGTGGCGGACCCAGGAATTATTGTCTGGGGTGCGAACGATTAGTTTAACCAAACTTTCAAGGGGTGCGATCAACATTTTTGCCTATAAAATACACTGTTTTTTTTTCAAGGGGTTCATCTGCCCACCCACGCCATCACCTAGGTCCGCCCCTGAGTGTGCGTGTGATGAACCAAAGAGAAAGATAGAATGTACTTGTGTGAAGAGATGGGCTCATATTTAATATCCTTAAAATTAAAAATCATACATTTATTATTTCTACTTTCTAAAAAAAAGTTCAACCAAAGTTTTATTGTGTTATTAAACCAAACTGACTGTTATTTTGTCAACTCTAAAACACAATACTCATAGCCTTGTGATCCTTAAGTAGCATACCAAAAAGTTTATGTCAAAAAAGCTAATCCCAAGTACTCTCATGAAAGGCTATGCAAAACATTAACCATTGTGTTCCAAAAAAGCCAGATTTATAGAAGCAACAGGGCGCGTTTAAAACTTCATATTCTTAGTAAGGCTATAAAAGTGGTTGTTTAACATACAAGTCTTTTGCATCCTTAGTATCCAAAATGCTGTCATTTAGCTTCTTTTCAACAAGATGAAGTACTTGCATGCACTTATCTGCTTTTTCAAACCGTTCACGCGCAGCAAGAAACTTCGCATATCTCATTTCTAGATCTCTTCGGGCTGGTATTTTAACTAATGTGAGGTTTGCCTTCGTTTTCATAAGCATTCGGGCCTCATTCCCTTTGTGAAAAGCTTCAATGTGTGCGCGAATCCATGACACGTTAATGTTGGCAACTTCTACATCCAACAATTGGCCCTCTATATCCTCCACTATCTCAATCATATCAGTGGTTTGAATCCGCCTGACAATTTCGCAAACTACCTCAAGGAAATATGTTTTTGCAGAAGATGTTTTGAATACGCAGTTGGCTGCAATGTCGCCCTGCTTGTTGAAGATGGCTTCAAGAATTGGCGCATAGCTCTGCTTCACTTTGTAGCCTTGGAGACAAATTATACCACTTTCATGAGATGAATCATTTCCTACCTGTACAAAGAGAATGTGAATTAAAGGTAGCATGATGTGTCAAAGATAACCTACAAATCTTAGAAATGTAAAGCATAATATAACTTAGCATAGAGGAAGATATACATACAGAATCAGGTATAGCAGACACATTTTCAAACAACTTCCATCGTTCCCCCTTGAGGTCAACGAGTTCTTCATCACCGTCATCATATAATACCTAAAAAATATAGCATAATGTTGGTCAACATTAATCAAAGTATATATGAAACGCTAGTTGACCACTTGGACCTTGTGCTTCTTTAATCCACAGTCGAATGATTTAACAACTCCTTTCTCATAACTGCAGCAAAAAGTATCACTTATTAGAGTCACAAATATTCATGAATCTCAACTATGTGCGCTATGATACTTACATTTTACGCAAAGGACACCAAACTTTTATTCTGCTCCCCGCCAAATTTTCACCATGATCAATAGATTGAGCCTGAATTAATATAAATTTGTATCATTAAAAAATATGATTAGCATAATTAAAGTAAAGATCTGTTAATTAGAGTTGGCACTTTGAACCAATTATAGGTAAATTATTGATTCGAGTGATACTTTGGCTCTAAGTCTCTAACAGGTCACATGGGTTAAATTTTGATCGGTTATAATGGAAACATATTAAACGGGTCAAAAGTCACCCAAAATGTATTCAGAATGCATAAAACTTCCTAAACCGTTGTATTTAAATCATATCTTCATTGTAATAATGTAATTTTTAATCATACTTAAACCATTACATATTTAGAAAAATGACAAGAAAGTGTTTATGGGCCAGCCCGACCCGATATAATCCGTCAAAACAATAGTAAACCTTTTGACCAGTTACCCAACCTACCTAGTTTTCAGAAACATAATTACCTGTTTCTTCCATGAACTGTTACTTCTCTTGCGTTTTTCCTTCACCTCTGTTACAGACTTTGGTGGATCGTCAGAAACCGAAACGGTTTTCTTTTCATAATTTTTTTCATCTTCAGAGTGGCCGCATTTTGACATCACCAAAACTTTGCTTTCCTCTACACACCCAACTTGTGAATTATGATTTGTTTCATTCTTTAACTCTTTTGCTTCAGTTGTACATGTTATAGTTTCTTCACCCACCTGAAAAAAGAAATATGATTATTACAAAATGAAAACTAATTGTCAACTGAGAAAGAAATATGATTATTGCAAAATGAAAACTAACTGTCAACTGAAAAAGAAATATGATTATTGCAAAATGAAAACTAACTGTCAACTGAAAAAGAAATATGATTATTGCAAAGTGAAAACTAAAATAGTTAATGTGGCATGTGAATTGTGTCAAACAGATGTTTTGCTACCTCATCATGAATTTTAAACTACATCAGCAATAACAAAGTGCAATGCCCATATCTCATACCTTATCTTGTACCATTTCTACGAGATGTGGCTTGAGCTTATAAGCACAGTTCTTGATTACTTGTTCCGCTAGTTGCCAACAAAGAGGTATAGCAGTCTACCCAGAAAAAAAAGAATTAGAAAAAATTTAAATATAGCATGTAATTAACGACAAATGAAAGTTATACTTTGGTAAATGTCAGCAAAATAATGATCACCTGATTATCTTTTCTCTGTCTCGCACTTGTAATTAGGAGGTCTACAAGCTCCGGATTGATTTCCTTACTTTCCTCTATGAACATGGTCATAATGGTTTCCATGTGGTGTACGAGACCAGCGTAATGGACTCTTAATATTCTAAAGAAGGGAAAAAAAAAAGTTATTCAACTTGCAAAATCTTCCACTAAATAGTATTATAAAGTTTCATTGTTTATATAGTTTGATTTTCTTTTCTACTGCTATTACAACAAAAGCGCTTTCACGACAGCTAAATCAACCCAGTGAAAGTTTGCAAGCTTGTAAAGAACAGATTGCAAGTCAAAGGAGCACATTTTCGGTCCGTTTCTATTTAGAGCACCACCAATGACCAATCAAAATCAACTTTTAAGCATTAAGAGTCTGTGTTGCAACTTATAACATGCCCTTAAACGTTTCCTAATTAACCACCACAAGTGGCCTAGTGGTGGAGTGACTTGGGTTCTCCAATGGAGACCCAAGTTCAATTCCCATTAGTGCCACTTTGGTGGCCACCGACACCCGCTTTAAAGCCGGACCGAGGACACTCGAGGTCTCGGGTTCGAAACATGTTTCTTACCCCTCTTTGATGGCTATGGGTATTTGCCGCCAGGGATCCTTGTCGGGTGGTGAACTGGGAAGGGAGATCCCTTCCGCGGTCAGGGGTACCGTGCAACTACCTTTTTTAAAACGTTTCCTAAAACGGAAACCGACTCAAAAAGTGTGTTCCTTTCACGTCCAGTCGTGCAATTTTCTCTTAATGTAACATGTTTAACTACTGGCAAATATATAGAGTGCTTACTCATCGTCGGCAATGGATAAAATACGACTGAATAGTTGAATTACTAAACCATCCAGCTGCTGGTCTAACATCATCACTGGAATTCTGGCAGTGGCAAACTTTTCAAGAAGTCTATCCATTGCTAAACCATATCCACCAGGTGCAGATATAAGTTTATCAAATATCATCACTACAGATTCAATAAACTCCTGTACACCAACAACAAAAAAAAAAGACAATTACTTTGAAGTTTTGTTCATCGTTATCCTCAAAAAGATTATACACTAAGCCCTTCGGGCACGCCTGGGCCCTCAGGTGAGACGAGTCGCAAAGAAAGCGTCTTTCGGCCATCCAAACGCTCCGGTGACTAGGGATGTTCAAAACCGGAGGATATCCAAATTTTGAATATCCGAAATTTTCAGATACCTGATTTTACTATCCGAATCCATATCCGAAGTTTCGGATATCCGATTAGATAGCGAATCGGATTTCCGAATATTCTTTTTTCTTTAATTTTTAACTTTTTAATATTTGGAACCGGATATTTCGAATATCCAAATATACTTTCGGATATTCAGATATCCAATAAAAAATAAAAATTAAATTTTCGGCTATTTCGGATATCCAAAAATTTTTAAAATCACTATCCGAATCCGGAGACTCAAATGCGAATTTTCGGAAAGTTCAGATTCGGATATCGGATAGGTCGGATTGGATTTTCAGATACTGACAGGGGCGGACCCACATTGGTGCCACCGGGGTCCCCGGACCCCAATCTTTTTTAAAAAAATAGTAGATTCGGTATATTAAATTGTATATGGACCCCATAAATACAATTAGGTGGACACCATAGAAATAAAAAGAAAGCTGGTGTAGTGGTAAATCTCCCTCTTTTCCACCAAAAGGTCATGGGTTCAATCCTTGATAAGCCCATTTTTCTTATTTCTTTTAAAAATCTAGTTCAAACCTCACTTTAACTCGACCCGAACGAGGACCGACCCGAAAATGGACTCCATTGAAATAAAATCCTGGGTCCGCCACTGGATACTGATATTTTTTAATACCCCTACCGGTGATGTTCCGCCCAAAAATCTACAAATCATGGCTAAACTGGTCCGAAACATCTATAGATAAGTGAAACCAGCCTAAAACACGTCTAAAATCCCTAAAAATGGTTGTTTATGCTATGGGCCTTGCTTATTTCTAGCCCTCACTTTTTAAGTGCTTTGCGCCTTCGACAACTATGATTATACATGAGTTAAATGGAATGCTGATTCAGATTTTCACACCTTGATTTGCTCCTCATAGTAAAAGGGTCCTGGTTCAATAAGTCTCAAGATATCACAAATGCAACATGCAACTGAGATATCTAAATCAGGATGCCTGATCAACGGTTCATTAGCAATCAGTGCCTCGAATATTGGATACAATGCTTCATTAATCGACTCGGGTGGCAATTCTTCCACGTCCGTTGATAGAATTTGCTCAATTTCCTATTACAGTAATACAGGCTTGAGTTGATGAACAGGTCTCTAATAACTTGAGCATAAGCAAACAACAATCAACATTATCATTAGGCGTGTAAACAAATAGAACGAACATAAATAAGGTATATTGATGTTTGTTCATTTAACTTTAACTGGATAAATGATTGAACACAAACAATCAAACGAACAGGATTTTCTTGTTCATGCTTGCTAATAAAATGAGCGTGTACATGTTGTTTTATTCATGTACGTTTGTTTGTTGATAGTATAAACAGTTAATGAGCCGGGGAGTCTCTCGGGAAGCAGTATCTTTATCCCTACAGATAGAGATAAGGTTTGCATGCATCCTATCTTCCTCGGACCCTACCGGAGTACCGGTAGTATTGGTATTTGCAGGAATTACTAGGTATGGTTATGGTTGTTGTTGTTAATATTATAATGAGACAGTTCACGGGCATAAAAGAACAAACATAATTGAACATAGATAAACGAACATGCCTTACTACCTAAGCTAACACCAATTAAAAGCATAGTTATTAAAGTGAACGCCCAGGCGCGCCTAGGCACATATAAGGCCCCGGGCCCAACAAATCGCCCAGAGTGCGCCTCGCGCCTTTAATAACTCTGATTAAAAGTATATATGGACAACAATGTGTTGGCTCTAAATAACTTATAAAACTAAACTAAATTGTAAAGAACCTAAACAATATAAGTAAATTAACCATCGAAAATGAACAAACTTACACGAATTTAAATGAATGAACATTCACAAACAAACAATTACATTTTGTTCATTTACAGCCCTAATTATCATCCGTACAAACGCATCACATGTTGTTGTTATTATTTATTTATTTATTTAAAGAAAATTATTCGAAAAGAAGACCTAACCGCGAGAACATCGATAAGCTCCGTATCAGATAAAGAAGAAGCTGAAAAATCTCCCAGAGATCCACCAGCTTCATCTCGATCCGATTGACCGAAAAACGGGAAGATCTGGACGGCATATTCCAGGAATGCGGTAACGAAAACCGATACGTAAATGTGAATTTGACGTCAAATAGTTGAAGATAACAATGGTAACATGAACTAAAAAACACAATGAGCAAAGTGATGATTCAACTTTCAAGTGTGTTTGTAGTCTGCTCAACGAAGAAGATGAATGGACTGTTGTTTTTGAATGGTGTGCGATGGGTCGGTTTTAAATGCAATTTATTTATATAAGTTGTTTATAGTAATCAATTAGTTAAATGCAATTTATATAAGTTGTTAAATGCAATTTATAATTAATTAATTATAACTAGTGGGTTTGCGAGCGCCTAGCGGCGACAATTTGATCGGTTTCGTTTTGACTCGTTAAGCTATCGGAACTCGTTATAGCAATCAAAAGAAAAAACATAAAAAATGTATGTTATATTTGAGTCGGCTTGGTCAAGCGCTGAACTCAGTCGTTTTTTATTGAGCTTGTCACTTTCGATTGTTTTTGTTTCGACTCGTTGCGCTACATGAACTCGTTATAGCAACTAAGAGTGGAAACATAAAAAATATATATGTTATATTTGAGCTAACTCCGTTTCGTGGTACACGACGATGATTAGGTTGGTTTTTTTCAGCTTTGTTACGATAAAGCAATCGAAAGAGAAACCCCAAAATAGATATATTATATTTGACTAGAGTAGCTTTGGAATAAAATTCTTATAGAAACATATATAAAAGTAAGTATGTCGTGATAGCATGTTCGGAGTTTTGTTAAACACTATATTTCAAAAGTTATAAAGATAAAATATGTTTAAACTTATTTTACTATTATAATTAAATTAATTGAGAAAGAAAACCTACATGTAGAGTGAGTTGGGGTTGTGTTTTAGTATATGATCTAATCTAATTACATACATGGTTTTTAGAATAATAATTTAATTAGTGTTTATAACATAAGGTTTATATATGAAGATTCCCCGCTATGGTTTAACTAAAATGTGTATAACATTCTGATCACATTATTGTCACGTAGACAATTAGCTTTAATTACCGACACTTTAACTATCACATTTGTAACACCCCAACTGATGACAGCGGAAATGTCAGGGCGCCACGTAAATAGATTGCTCAATAGCTCATGATGAACTAAAATTTTAAATATTTTATTAATCAACTTAAAGATCATCCATACAAGAAAAACAAATTGTTCAAACAAATTAACTAGATCAAGTTAAAATTATTTTAAGTCCCAAAGCATCTTAGATGTGATATCCTGTTAGTCATCATGCATTGTTTTCTGAAACATGTGGAAAAATAAAGGGTCAACTTCGAAAAGCTGACGAGCATACATAGGTTTTCTAAAATAAGTAAGTAAATAGCATATCAAGTTTTATCTAAAACTATCTTGTGAAAACAAGACTTAGGGACAAATGGGGCGCACAATCAAACCTTGTGACTGAAGGAACTGCGAAAAGTTAACCTTTGTGTATGTTGCTGTTTCGATCATCCCTAGATCCATACGAGGATGGGTTTGTCGGACCTATAGTGCTATAATCTACTACAATTGGCTTGGCCGAAGTTAATGATTGTACTACGTTATAAGCTCCAAAAGTTATGTTTATGACAAGAAGTATAGACATAAAAAGTAAACATAAATAATTGAAAAGTTAAGTGTCACACTCCAACCGATGGCGGAATCATCGGGGCACGGCACTGAGCGAAACAGATTGTCCAGAAGTTTCCATAACAACTATATTTACCAAATATTTAAAGCAACACGTCCCATATCATGTCATAAATGATAATACAATTATTACAGAAAAGATCTAGTCAAACTGTTCTGTTCCGACAACTCAGATTCTTATTACAGACAATAGTTTATTGTTGACCTAGGTCTTTCCTAGCCTCGATTTCACAGCAAAGTAAGCAAATAAGCATACTAAGCACCTGTCACATGCGTTAAAGAAAAAAGTTAATACACATAGTGTAAAGGTGAGCATACAAGTTTAATAGATATAATAGAGTTCGAAATCGATTACGCATAACCAGCACGTACACAGTGTGAAATGAGGCATGTTAGTGATCGACATGAACCTATCGATACCAATGACTGCGAGTTGACTGCCCAAAGGCAGTTCGCGAAACACACTCACCACTTTGAGCCATGTAACTAATTGTCCTTAATAACCCCTGAGTGAACAGGTGCTGAGTCCAAACTATAGTACTATCGTTGCTAAGGCAGGTAGATAGCATTCCATGTGTAAACATACCAAACAAGCATTCATTAAGTCACGTATAACATGCGGAAACAGTTAGCATTAAAAGTATTGCATAGTGTGTTCATTTACTTAGGCGATCTACTTATGGATACTCCATTTACTTAGGCGGAAATTTTGTGTCTTGGAGTGCAAAGAAACAACCCACAGTCTCCAGATCTAGCTGTGAGTCTGAATATCGTGCTATGGCAAATACCGCAACTGAAATCATTTGGCTCACTCATCTTCTTCGTGAGTCTCATGCGCTTCCCATGGCTCGTCCTACTCTACTCTGCGACAACAAAAACACTATTTTCCTCAGCCAAAATCCAGTTTCTCATAAGTGTGCCAAGCACATTGATATTGATTATCATTTCGTTCGAGAACGCGTCTCCTCAGGGCACCTACATACAAAGTTTGTTCCAACCAATCTCCAGATTGTAGACATTTTCACAAAAAGTCTCTCTCGTCCTCTATTTGAAAAATTTCAGGGATTACTTCGTGTTGGTCCTCCACCTGTTCGATTGACGGGGGTAAATAGCTAACGTAAATCATGTCAATGATTTACGAAATTATGTCCAAGATTATATGAATTGATTATGTAATATTTAGTTTCCATGTATTCTTTGTATTGTAGGCCTATATATTGTATCTATTGTTATCAATAAAATCAATTTATTGAGTTCTCACAGAGAATTTTGAGTAAAGATGTTATTGTCACACCCCTAATTTTCCACGTGTCACCGGTGGGCCCGGTGGGGAGTATCGTGACGTAATTGATATCATCATAGTCAAACAACACAATTTAAAAGTACAGCGGAAGCAAAAGATAAATATATTACAATCCGATTCAAAAGTAATATCAATTATTACAACGGAATGTAAGTTGGATCCACAGGCGGATCTTAAAACAGAAAGATAACATTGTTCAACAGACTTTAGGCATCTAGAACTTGCGAGATTCCCTATTGACGCCCTGAGCTCTCAGCCAATTACGTATAGTACCTGTCACTTAAACTTTTAAGAAAATACGTCAGTTTACACTGGTAAATACAACTTAACTGACTCATTTTGAAAATGTTTTAGAAAATTGATTTGAATGCACATGGCATAAAACTTTTATAACTTGGGAAAATTATATAAAAATAATCTTGTATACAGATTTAGATGTTCGTTATACATTTAGAGCCCGATGTAGAAACCGAGTCAAGATTAACAGACACGCCACAAGTATAGGCCCACAAGAGGGTGAGATACCGTTTCCCTTATGCAACTGTCAGGTGTATGCCTACACCCCGTGCATAAGACGTGGCCATTTTATACTACAATGATGCCAAGGATATCCGGGACATGGTCATTAACCCCCAAAGGCTTTTATTTCAAACAATACAGATTAAAGCGGGTTACCTCAATAATTTAATCACAATACGATCAAACATTCAATACCCGACCAAGCGGTATTATTATAATACCGTATCCCAAGCCCGTATAGGGAAAATAAGTTAAGAGTATTTACCTGAGCTTAAAATGCAATTTATACTCAGCCGTATATCCTAATCAGCAAGCACAAGTACTTCTACTGGGGCTCTTAATCTGGAACGAAGGTTTTTATTAACCTATTAGATTCCTATCGGGTCTTGTTTTAAGTATTAACTTAGACTGGTTAGTTTTAAGGAAAGGTTTACGGTTCAAACGCAAGATTAAGCGAAGACCGGATTAGAATGTGGTTTAGTCCCAACAAGTTTGAATACGTGTTTAATATGGGTAAACTAAACATATTCTGGATTTTGAGATGAAAATGATAAGGTTTGACCCGTTTCGGCTAATTTATGCAAACTAGTTACATAAGCCGATCCGAAATCGAAAAGGGTGTAACGGGTAACCACCAGAGTCATGAACAGGTTTCCTAAGTTAATATGCCTTAAATATGTTGTGATATCAGTAGGATACCTTCCATTATGCCCAAGATGATTTTAAACTGAAACTATGCCTCGCAGGGGCATTTTGGTCATTTTAAAGTTTATAAAAGAGTTTAAATAGTAATCTGAGTTACAGGTCTGATTAAATCAGTAAATATACTCATTTTAATAAGCTATAACAGTACGGTATCACTTATACGTGAAATTTATTAATTATAACCATACTATGCACCGTAGGGGCATTTTGGTAATTTCACATAAGCCTAAAAGGCCAAAACTGGAAATCTGAGTTTAAAACTTTTGCTTACTATTAAAATATAAAAGTTTACCGAGAAAATCAGTAGGCATCAACCCTTGTATCTTTAAACTAGTTTTGATACATACTATGCGTTAAAAACGCTTAAAAGGGCGATTTGGAGCCATTTCCGGGTTTTTTATAGAAAGCTGGTATTTTTATTATTCCAGAAGGCTCAAAATATTTTATTTATCATATTAGATTAGTAGAAAAAGGTTTGGGGTCAAAAGGATTTATAAAACTCATTTTATAGCCCAAAAGGGCAAAACCGGCAATTACCGAATTAAAGCTAGAACCCTATGTTATGCTCAGCCTAAAAATAAATAAAAATCTTTAAAAATCTCAAAATATTATTTTATATTAGTAGGTAAAAATTTTGGTTCAAAAATTAGGTTTAGATAGGCTTTATGCTAATTATGTCGTTAAATAAATAAAAGGCTTTCTAATTACGCTATTGAGCATAACTCCTATTCTAGACCTCAAACTGATGTCAAATTTTAGGGACAAGTTTATAAATCAGCAGTGAAGGTTTCTATTATTTCACTTTTTCAAAAATTACATTTTAAGGTCAAAAGGGCATAACGGTCAACAATTCGGCATATAACGGAAACTTGCAAATGAATAGGATAACTAAGGATCCAAGTTGTATAACCTCAGAGGGTTATACTAACCTATAACATGGTCCTAAAGGAATCCTAAGGCATATCTAAACTAGGCTAATTCGGGTTAGAACTGAAAGTCAAAGCAAAAGTCAACTTTTGCGACTTTCGGTTCCGAACCGGGTCTATACTTAGAATTGTCGGGTTGAATCATGCTTAAACATGTTCAACTAATATTTACCAAGTTATTAAAGTGACAAAACTGATTTTATGACTTTTATATTAGTAGTTACAAATTTATTTAAAACTAACCTGTTTGACTTTCATTTGACCCGACAATTTAACTAAGTAAACGTGGTAATTAGGAGGCACCCTTTTGAGGGTTAATCACCTATCTAATTACGGTCACGTAGCCATGTTCGTTGCGAATCATGGCTTAGCCGTTTAAAAGTCAAAGCGTTTATCGATAACGCTTGACTATTTGGTTTAAAACGCTAAACCAACTAAACTAAGCACGAAAGAATACTTACTAAGAGTCCAAAGGACTGAATGAAGGTTCCCAAAGGATCAGGTTCCTCCTAGTTGAGAGTTATGAGCAGATTTTTGGGAAGTGGTGTGCATAAACAAAGAAACCCACTTCCTATTTATAGTGTTTGGGTTTTCGTAGGATCATGACAAGTGTCGGGATGATATAACCAGATCAAAACAGATGTCAAGTGGTTTATTAAATCAGGTAGCAGCCCCTAGTATCTGTTATGTGAGTATGGCAGCTGGTTTCAACAAAACCAGCAGCAAATATACTTCCAGAATTTACAGAATTGGTCCCTGTGAGCATATAACTGTATATAACAGCCCTTTATAAACCTGTATATCTTATAAAAAGACATATTTAGTCCCTCTGACCTCTGAATCAGATGGTTACAGGTTTAAAACAACTTTTGAAGGCTGTTAAGATCAGAAACAGTTTTTTGAATTACAGTTTCAGTCCCTGCATATGTTAAATGTAATTTCTAACACATTTAAAGCCCGTTAAGCCATCTTCAAGGCTCTACAATGATTCTTAAACATAGGGGACATGAAAAATGCTCAAAAATATGCCGGATGTCGGTTCGTTTGGTCGTACGGTCACGTTGTTCGGCTAATTACGACGAAACACGGACGGACGCGAAAAACGAACCAAATTATGCGACGAATGGAATTTTATCATCCCAAACACTAAAAAAAATATTTTAGTGCTTGCATAAATTTTTGGGTGTCCGGATATATTCAGAATGTGAGATATGCGCGAAAATGCAAACTTGTGCACTTTTTGACACTTTTAGTCCATGCATGACTTAAAAGTTTATTTTTGCGCACCAAACACCTCTAAGCCTATATCTAAGCTATATAAAGGAGATATAGGGTAAGTTTAACTTATGGTCATATTCCGGAAGGTCCGATTCTATACGAATCGACATACTTTTGCAGTTTGACGCAATTAGTTCCTTAATTGCGCAAAGTAGCGCGGAATGCCGTTTAATGATATCTAAGCCTTCCGTGGGCCATAATAATCATTCCCAGGCATATACTTAAATATTACTACGCTCCCATTTGCTTAATTGGTCACCGAATGGCGTAGATTCAAAAGTTGACGCTTTAGGCCCCTCTATTGCGCAAACTTGCGCATCTCATCATTTATTAGCATGGAAGCCTCATCTAATCCATATTAGGCATCCTTGAAAGTATTATTAAACATTACGATGCTTCGGGTTCGCTAAAAGGTCATTCAGAGGTATAATTAAACATATTGACACTTTTAGTCCCTCTAACTTGCAAACTTGCGCGTAACTTTACTTATAGGCATAAAAACCTTAGACGGCCATCACTTGTCATTCCCGAGAGTATAATTAAATATTATGGAGCTCCCAGTTTGTTAAAAGGTCATTCAGAGGTAAGAATTAACATGTTGACGCTTTTAACCCTTTATTGCGCAAACTTTTAATTAATTCCACAAACGGCTACACTTAATCATCAAGTGGCACATTTGTTAATATAAACATCGTAAAAGGTTATTTAGAAACTTATTTTAGGTATGCTAACACTTCTAGTCCTTTCATAATCAAAGTTCTCGATTTTTCGAAAAATTAGTCCCTAAATTTCAATGTTTGACTTCATTAGGGTTTATTACACGTGTCAATACTTCATTGGACGTGATTTTACGAGGTGTTACAGTTATGTACTAAACTTTTTGTTCATGGTTTTAAAGTGAGGGTTTGTAAATATGTATAAGTTTAAATCCATCAAGTGATGTGGATAAAAGTAGTGATTAGTGATCGACCAGAGTGTCATATATGGTCCGCGACAAACCTACAAATCACATCGTATTACTAATTTGTGTAATTTTTGTTTTCTAGATATAGTATACCGTTCTCTACAAATCACGGCGTAAATGAGATTAACAAGCCGTTGAAGCGCAATGCTGTTATCTTAGAATGGAAGAGAGAGTTTGGTTGTAATCCTGGAAGAATAAGTGTGAGACAAGTGATTGACAAAATGAAGTTACAGAAAGACGGTAGAAAGTTTTCTAAACTGAACTTCCTTGTTGTGTTCAACACAATAATGGGCGAGATAACAAAAAGTACCGCCGTCAATTTGAGATTCCTAACCTCAGTTAGAGATTAGAGATGAAACAGTGATAGCTAACATGGATTGGTGTAGCTACATCATAACATGTTTGAAAAGGACTAAGGAAAAATAGAATGGTAAAGAGTCGTACAATGGGCCGTTGACTTTCCTTGCGGTATGTCCATATATTATGAAAGGCAAACGTTATATATCTTGAACATGGGAGGCTTTGATGGTGTGCGGGGAGGACCTCCGCACAAGGCCCTCGATTTCGAGGGGCATGCAATTTAAAAAAAAAAATCCGATACGTATATGCTATTTTTTTAAAATAGTAAACACATACCACTTCTAATATAGGCACATTTACAAATCATCTTTTATGGTTTAGAATTTAGCCCAAATTGGAATTAGCTTTATTGAACCCAATACTAATTTAATTTGATCTTTTTTAAATAATAACAAAACATAACGGAAGGACACATTTTTTCAAGCTCGAACAGGGTATATGAATTCTCAGAGACGCTTCTGATCTTGAATTGTTTATTAATGTTACATTCTCTAAACAGGTGTTATACGCACACGACCAACTGCTAAGACATACACCAGCTAAGGCGAAAACTCCAGCTATAAAATATTTTACAACTAAGTCATTGCTGGAACTTAACTCGTTACTTAGCGAGCATGCGCACCCTTGTAACAAGCAGGTAAATCATAGGATTTGTTGAATATGGGTACACTGATTTACCCATATACAGATCGTTTGCTATATCAGACACTCACCGTGAACACGTGAGAATACAATTACAACAGCAGGAGAAAAGTAAACTACAAGATGGAGATGAGAATGATGATAATGAAGCTGAAGATGATGATGATGATGATAATGAGGATGAAGAAGATGATGATGATAATGAGGATGAAGATGAAGATGATGATAATGGCGATGACTATGAAAATGAAGATGAAGATGACGATGAAGATGATGATGATAATGAGGATGAAGATGATGATGAGGAAGATTATGATGATGGTGATGACGATGATGTAGTACTCTTAGACCCCAAGCAGTTAGAATGTGAGCCGGTTGAAAATGTGTCTCCTGTGTCGAATTCTGTATGTGTTCTCTCTACTTCTCTCTTATGTTATATATCCGTATGATTAATAGTAGAAAAAGGACATTTAGGCCCAAATGGACAAAACTTGATGAAATTTGGCTAGTTTAGTCTTTTGAGTGAACTAATGCTTCCAGACAGGCTTGAACAAAGGAAGTGCTTAATAGTTTGCATGTCAAATTGTGTTGGGTCGCAGGGGCGTAGCTTTCAAGGGGCCGGGGGGCGCCCGACCCCCCGAACTTTTCACTCAGTAGTGTTATGTATGTACGTTTCGTATAGAATTTTTTAGGCATATACGTTTTCTACCCCCCGGTTTCATAAAAAGAAAATTAACTCATATAGAATTTTAAGGTCCGGTGACTTCTGACCCCCCGGTTGAAATTTTCAAGCTTCGCCACTGTTGGGTCGGGTCAGGTTGTGTTAGCCTTTGTTATTTCTCTTACATTTTTAAGTTAGGACAGTTTTTTGGTGCTACAATGAACTAATATTAAGTAGTAAACTCTAAAACTGCATTTAATATATTGGTTATCACGGAATCTAAAGAATATAGAAAAACTTACATATCAACACAACTGGTTTGACCCATTACCCGACTTGCTCGTTTTGGTCACCTCTAATATGCATCTTTTTATTGCATAGCCGGAAAAGTTCTCATCTCCTCAAAGTGACATAGTTTGTGTCCAAGGCTACAAAGTGAAGCGAAGTACTGCAACAATTCTTAAAGCCATTTTCAAGAAACACGGTGACATCGCAGCTGATTGTGTATTCAAAACAGATTCTGTGAGATCATCAATCCTTGAGGTTGTTTGTGAAGCTGTCAGGCGGATTCAAACGGATGATGTTATTGAAATAGGGGAAGATGTAGAGCGCCAATTGTCGGATGCTGAAGCTGCCAACATTAATGTGTCGTGGATTCGAGCACACTTTGAGGCTTCTCACAAAAGGAAGGAGGCCCAAATGCTTATGCAAACAAAAACAAACATCACACTGGTAAAGAAACCCGCCCTGATGGATCTAGTAATGAGATATGAAAAGCTTACGGCTGCCTATAAACAGTTTGAAGAGGCTCATAGGTGCATGCAAGTACTCCATCTTGTTGAAAAGAAGCTAAATAATAACATTTTGGAATCCAAAGATGAAAATGGCGTGTGGGTTAAGCAACCCATT
This sequence comes from Helianthus annuus, assembly GCF_002127325.2. Classification (NCBI taxonomy): domain Eukaryota; kingdom Viridiplantae; phylum Streptophyta; class Magnoliopsida; order Asterales; family Asteraceae; genus Helianthus; species Helianthus annuus. The sequence goes on from NC_035434.2 coordinate 11,207,722, forward strand.
TTATAACTAAGTCGTTTAATAGATGGAAGGTTGTTAGCGGGCATAATATTATAACAGCTGCTATGAAAACACCTAGGGATGACAATGGGTCGGGTTTGGGTCGGGTATTAGTAATCCCATACCCATACCCATACCCGGTTGTAAAATCGTGTCCCATACCCGACCCAATACCCATCGGGTATTTGTCGGGTAATTACCCGTCGGGTACCGGGTATACCCGCGGGTATCGGGTATACCCATTAGTTTGCTAAAAGATATACATTGAGATTTCCAAATACATTTTTACTATTATAATTATTATATAATTTTATTTATGCAACAACAATTATAAATTAAAAATATACATTTCATACATATAAATTTTATCATAAACTAATAATAACTTTATAATATTTATACACTTATATGTATATACTTCACAACATACAAAATATAAATACTGTCATTAAATACATATGCTAAAAGAAAATTTATTTTTTCACATTATGAACATACTAAAATAAATCACTAATAGATAAGGGTTAATGGAAAATAAAAATATAAATTAAAAACTTCGGGTATATGATCGGGTATATAGTTCGGGTAAACGGGTATGTGGTTTCGGGTAATCGGGTCGGGTATCACCTAATCCCATACCCGACCCATACCCACGAAAATTTTTAAAAATAATCCCATACCCGACCCAATACCGGTCGGGTATCGGGTATACCCGTCCCATTTGTGTCGGGTTTCGGGTATATCCGTCGGGCTCGGATATTTTTGCCATCCCTAAAAACACCTTACGTTTTGTCGCACGAGGCGGGGACGCTTTTTAGAACCCAATGGTTAAGTTTTTGTATAGCCTTTCATGAAAATACTTGGGTTTAGCTTTTGACATGCTCCTTTTGAGGGTGTAAGGGGCACTCCTCTAAGACTAAAGGGTATGGGGGCCGGCTGAGGCCCGGCTAGGACCGGCGCCGGTCCCCCACACCGCCCCCCTGGGGCTCGGCTCGGCACAACCGGCACCCCACAGCCGGGGTAGCCGGTCCTCCACTTTTGAAATATAGCCGTTATGTAACGGCTTTATTAATAAAAAAAATCAATTTTTCTATAAAACGACCTATTTTCACCATAATTTCCCCACTTTCAACCCAAAATGTCACACCCCAACCAATGGCGGAAACATCGGGATGAGACAAAGTGTGAAGATTGCTAGAGACATCATAACGCTATTTGTGACAATATTTAGAAATTCCAAATTTCATTTCATTTCATAACTTCAAATAGTCAACATTACAAGAAATTCAAATACGACAAGTTTAACAAAACAACATGATAACATAACAAAATTTTGATACAACATTTTAAACCCTAACGTCTATATGTGTATCTAGGCATCAACGCTACTTCATTTCATAGCATCATCGTCCTCAACCTGTAACATGTTTAAAATAAAGTTCAATGCAAAAGCAAAGGCGAGTATACAAGTTTGATACGTACATAGCAAAAGATAAGTTTGAACAATTCCTCATAGCAAGCATGTGATTCAAGATAAACATTTAAACATGGCATGTGTCTAACATATCAAACCAAGAAAACGCAACTTGCTCATGACATAACCAAAGTTTCAGTAGAGGCGGGTCGTTAATCCTATAGCGCTACATATGTCAAGGTTTGGCTCGTACGAAGTTAATGATAAGTTCAACACATAAGAATCACCCAAATTTAAAGTATCAAGCCATCACATATACAAGCATGTTATAGGAATGTTCATGAGTTTAGACAAAAGTTCATGTGTAAGTTTCAATAGGTAAACATGTTACACCCCAAAAGTGGTAAAAGTAAAAAGGGGAAAAGTACGAGTATACTCACAAAGTTTGCATATGTTTTCCGATTATCCAATTGTTGACGAGTAGAGATTTAGAGTCCGAATGTATAAGGGTTAAGGTTCAAGTATGTTTAGAGTCGAGATTCGGTGTTTAAAACAACATAAAAATAAGATATGAGAATAACATGGAAAATAATCATTTAGTACATATGATGCTTGTTCTTGACACTAGGAAACTCGAAGGAGTTTAGATGTTTTCATGGAACAAGGTTCCATTAGAATCGTGACAAGTTATCATAGTCTAGGATGATGTAATCTAGTACCCCGACATATGAACACTAGTTCATCATCAAAGATTCGATTATTCGAATAATATATTTAGGTTATATAATATATGTCCAATAGTTCAAGCATGAGGTAGAAGATTAAAATCTTCATTTTGGTACCTCTAAATGTCATAGAAGTCATGTAGGAGGTAGGAAGATCAAGTCTTCCATTTAGGCACCTCTATGTGTTCACCACTACACTTGATGTAAAAAAAACAACCAAGGAGGGTCATGAACATACAATAAAGAATAAGAAATATACACACTAACTAAGAGAAATCATCAAATCATGTGAGGATTGTATGTTTGGACAACCCAAGTTGTTCCATAATCACTCATGTATCAAAGACAAAGTTTGACATGACTTGTGGGTTAAAAACCCTAAACAAAACACCAAGTTTATGAGGTTTAATCCTCTGATTTTAAATGTCTCAACCTTGTTTTTAAGCTTAACCAACCATGGGATAAGTTGTAAGCATTAGGACATAGGTATGAGATGTGTTAGACACAAGTTGCATAGGTTTAAACAAGTTTTTGATGAACATAAAAACAAACAGAAAGTTTATGGACTATTTCGGGACATTTCCAGGTCTGATTTCTCCAAGGAGAAGTCTAGGAATCGAACCCCATGATTATACAAGCAAGTAGGAAAAAGAATCGAGTGAATCGGATAAGAATTGAGTGAGTTATGCTCATTTTCGTGAAGGGGTGTCAATCTACTCGAACCCTTGCTTTCAGCTACGGTTTGGTGGATGTTTTGTGAGTTTTTAGGGTTGCAAAAGTGGTAGGGAGGCTGGTTATAAGTGGTATTTATAGGGGGAAGGATTAGGGTTTCAATGGGTTGGGCTTTGGAAGTGTTTAGAAGGGGTTACACCTTGAAACTAGCCCACAAAACCCAACTATATGGGGCTGAATTTTGCTGAATTGGGCTGCCATATTTCTTTATTTTTTTTTATTTTTTTAAAACATTATAATGAGAAATTTTGTTAATTAAGTTGTGTAATAATATGCAACAATGTTTCCCCTAACTTGTAACAAGGTGAAATATGAAATAAAACATGATTTAACTAGGTAAAAAGTGTAATGTACAAGTTTTATTTACGAAGCAAGTTCCGTATTTTACAACGATTACGATGAAAGAATGGTTATAAGAACACAAGATTTCCAAAGATAGAATTTCACGTAAGGTTTCTAAATGTAGGAAGTTTGAAAACGCAGGGCGTTACAGTCTCCCCTCCTTTAGGAAATTTCGTCCCGAAATTTATTCAAGAGGAAGGCTTGAAAGAGTTTTTGGCATAAAGGTGATCATTAAGAATTGAAACTTGGGAAGTTTGAAAGTTTTGAAAAGTACCAAATTTTGGAGAACGTCAAGGTAGATTTGCAAGGGGAAGTTTTTAAGGATAGTATAAAAAAATCATACTTTCGTAAAACCTGTTTATTGAGAGGAACGAAAAGGTTTGTTACTTTAAATAAAGCAATAGAGAGATACTAAGTATAGTTACACAAGAATCAAGAATAGGGAGGCTATTTTATAGGTAATGAGGTAAGTTAGGACTCAAATGTTTAAACAAGCTGGATTGCGAACGAGTTTTGTATAAAATAATACGAGTATAGAATGAACGAATGGCTCTTAAAGAGTACAAGTATGAGAATAGCATAAGTGTTGGATAGATGAACGTAGTGTGTTAAGGATGAAGTCTCGTCATGAATAATCGGATATAATGCGTTTGTGAGTTGCGTGAAGTTGTATTAGGTCCAAAAGGTCTGCAACACACTGAATTTCTCATGGCACGTTTTACGAAAGTTTGGTAACATGGTGAAAACACTTATATATAGGAAGTACCAGCGGCGTATCCACCATGTTTTAACCACATTACGTCCGTTTCGTTACTCGGGGTCATGTTACGTTCCGTGTCTTACCATACACAGTAGTACACTCTATGGTTCTCATACGCCTATCACTATAATCCCGTGTGCACCCGCGATTATACTGATCGTCGCATGATCCACATAGCTTGTACTAGTTATGTATGAATCAAGGTATACATGAATTTGAAAATAAGAATGTGTACGTAGAAGAATGTCGTATGTAAGCATGTTTATGTTTAAGCATGTATGGGACCCACGTAAGCGAATCCCTCGGATTACGCTCGCGTATAGGTACGAATGTACGAATCATGAGTAAGGATGAAAGTATGAGCATAAGTTTAAGTATGAATACGCATGTATGTATGAGCATAAACATAAAACGTGTAAGTAGTATGTGTACAAGCAGAAGCGTAAAACGTATAAGTAGTATGTGTATGAGTACAAGCATAATACGTATGAACATAGGTGTAGGTATGAAAAATAAATATTGCGTATATGGTGTACGTTGAGACATTGCGGAGAAAAAAAAAGGTTAAGTATGTAGATACGAACGATATAAATGATGTTATCGCGAGATATCGACTAAAATGTGTATGATGATGTGCATGTATAGTTGTTTAAACAAAACGTTGAGTTTGTCGAATCAAAATTAGATTGAGCTTGGTTTGAAAGGTAGAATATAGTTTGTATATGTAAAGGAACATAAAGTACTCATTGGTCATGCTTAACGTATTTTGTAATGATTGAAATGCTACTTTTGTTTAAAAAAAAGGAGTTCACGTATGTTGAAAATTGTCGGTCCCCATGAAGTCTTCTAGCCCACGTGTTTTGAAATTTGGATGACGAGTTAAGCGTTGTAGAGAAGGGTTTTTTTTTTTTTTTTAATAACGGGTTTGTTTCATTTGCATCAAAACATTAAAATTTTGGACTTTGAAAGTTCTTGTGAAAACGTCGACCCTTAGAAAAGAAATTTAGTAAAAAGACTTAGTGATTGTTTAAAAATAATTTTAACAAAGGATTTATTGATGTTGGAAAGAGTATTTGGTAAACGGTCATATAACATCTACGAGGTCTTATAAGTAATTGAGAAAGGTTAGGTTGATTTCGATTAAGAATGGAAGTCTCTAGTATGATGATATAATGTGAGCGTATTTTAGTTAATAAGTCGGATATGAAGTTCATGGGCAAGAGATTCATTAGACCGATTAATTGATAGGTAGCATTTCATAAGGTTTTGAAATTCGTGAAATAAAATGTTTTAAGACCTGATTAAGAATCTCGTGTATATGATTTGAGTGAAAATGGATGGTAGAATAAGAAGTACGTTTGATAAACAATGTATTTTGAAATCGGTATAAGTAGGTATTTTGAATAATGATAAATGATTTAGGTATAAAACATGATCGGGTTTGCATAATAAAATATTTTGAAAGAGGAGTTTTGGTAACGGTCACCTAAGTAAGGGAATCACCCCTAACTCGTTGGTGAGGTCGTTTTAGGGGAAGAGGGGTGGAGTCAATCGTCAAGGTAAGGAAGTCACTCCAATCTCGATGATACATCTCCACTAGTTGTTACAAGGAATATGAATTTAAATTATATGAAAATCATGCATATATAAGTGTATCGAAAAGGTTCGATATGTTGTGCGTGTGAAAAGAGAAATCAAAGGTAAACTCGAGGTTGAAAGATTGCATCGTATAAAATGAACAATAGAAACACATGTTTGACCAAAGTTTGGAGTGTTCCAAAACGGAACTTTGACTAACCAAAGTGGTCGAAAAGTCTTTTGAATTTGAGGAGTATGTTTTGGCCTAATAGGTAAAATACTCTCGCCGACAAGTCGGTTAACGGTATTTACCCTTCCGGTTACTACATGTCCCAAATCAATCGAAATTCCGAGACTTGGCGGGATTTATGAAAAAAATGCCAAGGAGTGGAACTGGTCGACAAGGTGCGGGTTTCACCCCTAACTTGACGATTTCGTATCCTAAGTGTGGTTGGTACTCGTCGGGTCAAAATTTAATTTCGACGTGTTGACGAGGGTCCACTAGAACTTGAAATTTGAGATTTACCATTAAGATGTGGATTTCACTCCTAGCTTAATCGCGATATCTCGTGTAAAAAAAGAATAGGTAGATTGAGAGTCGTTCACCAAATTGTGGGTTTCACGCCTATTTTGGTGAATTCGTCTCATTTGTACAATATGAGTGTTGTCGGATTTAGAATAATCGAGTAAAATGCATGAGGGAAGTGTATTTCGAAGGAGATACACAAACAAGTATAAACACATAAGAAAGCATATCAAGGATGATACTTAAATAATGAAATAAAACAAGTATTAACACATAGAGAAATATGTCAAGAATAACACATAAAGAATCGAACAACGAAACAAGTGTTAACACATAATAAAACAAGCATTAATGCGTAAGAATAACATGTCGAATATTACACATGAGTAACATACATGTTTAAAAGAGCATAAATAAGTAACAAATAAAGTATCATATAGTAGTCCAAGCAAAGCATACGAATAAGGTTCTAAAACTATAGACTAGGCTAAAGCATTCCTACTTTTCCTAATTCCCTATAGTTATGGCTCTGATACCAATCTGTCACACCCCAACCAATGGCGGAAACATCGGGATGAGACAAAGTGTGAAGATTGCTAGAGACATCATAACGCTATTTGTGACAATATTTAGAAATTCCAAATTTCATTTCATTTCATAACTTCAAATAGTCAACATTACAAGAAATTCAAATACGACAAGTTTAACAAAACAACATGATAACATAACAAAATTTTGATACAACATTTTAAACCCTAACGTCTATATGTGTATCTAGGCATCAACGCTACTTCATTTCATAGCATCATCGTCCTCAACCTGTAACATGTTTAAAATAAAGTTCAATGCAAAAGCAAAGGCGAGTATACAAGTTTGATACGTACATAGCAAAAGATAAGTTTGAACAATTCCTCATAGCAAGCATGTGATTCAAGATAAACATTTAAACATGGCATGTGTCTAACATATCAAACCAAGAAAACGCAACTTGCTCATGACATAACCAAAGTTTCAGTAGAGGCGGGTCGTTAATCCTATAGCGCTACATATGTCAAGGTTTGGCTCGTACGAAGTTAATGATAAGTTCAACACATAAGAATCACCCAAATTTAAAGTATCAAGCCATCACATATACAAGCATGTTATAGGAATGTTCATGAGTTTAGACAAAAGTTCATGTGTAAGTTTCAATAGGTAAACATGTTACACCCCAAAAGTGGTAAAAGTAAAAAGGGGAAAAGTACGAGTATACTCACAAAGTTTGCATATGTTTTCCGATTATCCAATTGTTGACGAGTAGAGATTTAGAGTCCGAATGTATAAGGGTTAAGGTTCAAGTATGTTTAGAGTCGAGATTCGGTGTTTAAAACAACATAAAAATAAGATATGAGAATAACATGGAAAATAATCATTTAGTACATATGATGCTTGTTCTTGACACTAGGAAACTCGAAGGAGTTTAGATGTTTTCATGGAACAAGGTTCCATTAGAATCGTGACAAGTTATCATAGTCTAGGATGATGTAATCTAGTACCCCGACATATGAACACTAGTTCATCATCAAAGATTCGATTATTCGAATAATATATTTAGGTTATATAATATATGTCCAATAGTTCAAGCATGAGGTAGAAGATTAAAATCTTCATTTTGGTACCTCTAAATGTCATAGAAGTCATGTAGGAGGTAGGAAGATCAAGTCTTCCATTTAGGCACCTCTATGTGTTCACCACTACACTTGATGTAAAAAAAACAACCAAGGAGGGTCATGAACATACAATAAAGAATAAGAAATATACACACTAACTAAGAGAAATCATCAAATCATGTGAGGATTGTATGTTTGGACAACCCAAGTTGTTCCATAATCACTCATGTATCAAAGACAAAGTTTGACATGACTTGTGGGTTAAAAACCCTAAACAAAACACCAAGTTTATGAGGTTTAATCCTCTGATTTTAAATGTCTCAACCTTGTTTTTAAGCTTAACCAACCATGGGATAAGTTGTAAGCATTAGGACATAGGTATGAGATGTGTTAGACACAAGTTGCATAGGTTTAAACAAGTTTTTGATGAACATAAAAACAAACAGAAAGTTTATGGACTATTTCGGGACATTTCCAGGTCTGATTTCTCCAAGGAGAAGTCTAGGAATCGAACCCCATGATTATACAAGCAAGTAGGAAAAAGAATCGAGTGAATCGGATAAGAATTGAGTGAGTTATGCTCATTTTCGTGAAGGGGTGTCAATCTACTCGAACCCTTGCTTTCAGCTACGGTTTGGTGGATGTTTTGTGAGTTTTTAGGGTTGCAAAAGTGGTAGGGAGGCTGGTTATAAGTGGTATTTATAGGGGGAAGGATTAGGGTTTCAATGGGTTGGGCTTTGGAAGTGTTTAGAAGGGGTTACACCTTGAAACTAGCCCACAAAACCCAACTATATGGGGCTGAATTTTGCTGAATTGGGCTGCCATATTTCTTTATTTTTTTTATTTTTTTAAAACATTATAATGAGAAATTTTGTTAATTAAGTTGTGTAATAATATGCAACAATGTTTCCCCTAACTTGTAACAAGGTGAAATATGAAATAAAACATGATTTAACTAGGTAAAAAGTGTAATGTACAAGTTTTATTTACGAAGCAAGTTCCGTATTTTACAACGATTACGATGAAAGAATGGTTATAAGAACACAAGATTTCCAAAGATAGAATTTCACGTAAGGTTTCTAAATGTAGGAAGTTTGAAAACGCAGGGCGTTACACAAAACCCTCTCACTTTTATACCATTTTCTTCCTACTTTTATAAAAAAAATATCTTTTCATCCACAATGCCTTCTAATCCTTGGTGGCCCTCGTCTTCCGATGACGAAGAGGAGATGTTTTTCGCAAACGCTGTGCTACGGGCGGGGCAGATTCTTATTGAAGAGGAAGAGGAAGAGGAAGAGGAAGACTTCTCGTCTGAAAATGTTATTACCAGACGAATACGGATTAACAGAGACCGTCAAGGTTTATCATTAAAAAATTTCATTATCCTTATTTTTTTTAACTCGAATTTATATATTTTTTACGACAGGAGCGCACGAGAAATTGGTGAACGATTATTTTTCGGATGAACCACTTTACAATAACGAGATTTTCAGACGCAGGTTCCGAATGAGTCGCCGCTTATTCACACGGATTGCTAATGATTTGGCGGGGCTAGACCCGTTTTTCACGCAATGACCTGATGCTCGAAATTATGAAGGGTTCACCACGTTACAAAAGTGTACTGCGGCCATTCGCCAACTGGTTCACCATGTTTTTATTTTTATTTTTAGGAAATGTAATTTTTTTTATGTTATGAAATGAATTTATAATGTTGTGTTATGTTGTATTTATTAAGTTAATAAAAAAAAAATAGGAAATTATAAAATATTAAGGTGGGGCCCCATCCTCCACCCCCCTCAAAAGTGAAGGAGGCCTATCCCCCACGAGCCGGTGATGTGGCACCTAGGTGGCGGCCCATCCTCGTGGGGATGGACCTCACCATACCCACTAGTCTAAGGGGGGAGTGACCTCTCTTACACACACCCAATCACACCCAATCAGCACGCGCCACGTCAACTCCACTCTTAACTCCCCCCACACCCTCAATTTGATGGCGGTACTCCTCTCTTGGGGGACTTGTTTTTTTTTTTATTTTTTTAATTAAGTTGAAAAAATCAAAAAGAAAAAAAAGGAAAATACTTGATTGGTTGAATCAATGGTGGGCCATCCTCTCCCTCTCTCCCTTCATGCGGTGAACACCCACTGCTCCCCACTCCCCGCTTACGCTCCCCGAGGGGTCGGCGGCGGTGTTCCCGCTCGGGGACTCGCCTCACCGAACCCCTCCCCGCAAACCGCCCCGTTCACTCTGATATGCTACTTAAAGACCACAAGATAACTAGTTTGACTACACAAGGCAATCACACACTGACACAAGGACCAGCAGATCCATCTTTCTGAATTCATAAAACTTCATCATGTATATATTTGTCATACAAGTGAACAACCCGAACACGATGATCTAATTAAATTGGTTAAACACGTAAACTCAACATGACGTCTCTTTCTTCTTCTTCTCCACTCAGTGAACCATGAATTATTAAACTATGTTAATTTTTGTTACTCAGGGGAAAAAGTGAAAGTGCACTAATTTTAACGTTATTTTACTAGTTTCGTAAAAATAACGTTAAAAACTGAGGACGGTTAATCATGCATCATGTGGTGGCGTTGATAGCTGAAAGACAAAAGGGTACATGCACTAATCGGTCTTTGTCCCGATTGCTGATTGTTATGTGCCTTAAGTCCAAGGCTTGATGCAAAACTACTATCGAGCCGGGGGTCTCACTGGAAGCAGCCTCTCTATTCCTACGGAGTAGAGGTAAGGCTGTCTATATCTTACCCTCCTCAGACCCTACCTTTACTTTGCCATTGGTGGGATTTACTGAGTATGATGATGATGATGAATTTTTGTTACTCAGGATATGTCAATGGTTTTGATTTTCTATGAATTGCATAGGATGAAGTGAGAATGTTGAGTAAGATGTTATGTACTAAACTTTTTGTTCATGATTTTAAAGTGAGGGTTTGTAAATATGTACAAGTTTAAATCCATTAAGTGATGTTGATAGAAGTAGTGATTAGTGATCGACTAGAGTGTAAGCTATGGTTCGCGACAGACCTACATCCTTCGTGAATGTTGGGGTGGGCTGTTGGACTCTGATTACAAGGGTGCGTTGGACAATCTGCATAGTTCTCTTCCCGATCTTGATCTTGGCGGTTTCTACATTAAGGACACCGTCCCCATTAAAGCCCAGAAAATTCTGGCGAATGCCTTATATGGCGAAATCGTCAAGACAGTTGAAGAGAAGTTTGCCTTTTCCCCTCTCCAGCGAGCCGTGTTTGAGTATTTGCGAGCCCCCCATGCTCAGGATTTCCAATCTGTTGTTCCCATTGAAGGTTTAGGGAAATGTATGTCGGCTGTGGGATATCGGGCTATCCTCAAGTACCGTTTAATGATACCCCTTTTCCCGGTTGATGACCCGTGTCCTGTATGTCGGAAGTGTTGCTTGGATTCTTTTGGGGAGCATGCAGTCCATTGCAAATAATTACCGGGCTTTAAATATCGACATGATTTAGTTCGAGATGTGCTGTATGATGTCTTTAAGCGAGCATGGATCTCGGCAAAAAAGGAAGCTCCGGTGAACTTCTTGACTGATCCATTAGAAGGGAGATCTACGCTACGGCCCGCTGACATTCTTGTTTTTGGATGGGAAGGAGGGAAACACGCGTGTGTCGATTTGACAGGTGTGTCCCCCCTCGTTGGGCTAAGGGACCACAGGTTTGTGGCGGGACAGGCAATAACCAAGGCAGAGGCGGGCAAAGTAGCTAAACACGAAAAAGCTTGCATCGAGAATCAGCACGTGTTCGTCCCGTTCGCTTTCGATACATTTGGCGCTCTCGCCCCTGACGCGGTGCGGTTCCTAAAGCAGGTTCAACAGGTGGTAAGCAGTAACACCGCACATGTTAAGGGGCATAATTTTGTGTTTAGCAGGGTAGGGTTTGCTATTCAGAAAGGGGTAGCGGCGCAGCTTGTTGCTCGTCTACCTGCCATTAGTTTGTAATCATATTACATTTTATGTGTTTGATCAGATCATATTAAACCGTATCCCAACAATGGAGACCTACAAATCACATCATATTACTAATTTCTGTAATTTTTGTTTTCTAGACATAGTATAACATTCTCTATTGATTTTTATTTCAATCGTGTCTTAAGTGTATCAATTTGAACGAACTAAAACATAAATCAACAACCCTAATTAGTTTACGATGCATGTTAAGAATACATGGAATATTTAAATTCATGAAGTGATGTTGATAGAAGTAGCGCGTGTGTAGTGATTAGCTAGAGTGGTTGGGACAAGGTGACTAGGTGTAGTGTTAGCCGTGGTCAATGACAAACCTACTAATTGCCTCATATGATTGCACCAATGCCTTATTTGAAGATTTTTTTTTATTTTTTATTTTTAAGGATGAAGTCCATTTCTTTATTAGTTGAAACGTGTTATGAATTTAAATCGAGATAGATGTTAAACGGGCAACAAGCTGCGCCGCTACCCCTTTTTGAATAGCAAAAGTAAGCATTTTAAAAACTACGTCCATAGATCTCGGGGTCATAACATTACTATGGATGACCATTTGAACTCCACTAAGTAGGTCCACAACCTCTAGCGCCAAGAAACCAAAAGTATCAAAAGCAATGTAACGTTCTAAAAGTTTCTAAAAGCTTATAACTCAACAGTTGGTGCTTTTTACCACTAGGCAGTTTTTCGGGTTGAACCGTGGTGGCTTGAAGTTAACAAGAGTGATGGTTGTTAAATGGGATATGATGCAGCGAGGATAAACGGGAATGAAAAAAAATGCCCATTCGTTGATCGTTCAAGTTGCTCAAGTGGGGTTGGGACACCGAAAACGATATTGTGTCTTTTACTTTTGTTTTGTTATTTAAAAAGACGAGTATATTATACATAATATAAAAACCCTATAAAAACCTTATGTCGCTGTTTATCTTTTCCATTTGTTGTCATTTGCATCAAAACCGATACATGCTACATATATAATAGTCCTTTTTGTTTGAAAGTTATTAAGGATTAGCGGGTTACAACACAACACGTGTATTTTATGAATTTTAGTTCTTTTGCAATAAGGCCTTGGGGTATACTCTAACTTCATTGGTGTTAAACAAGTTAACATTTCTTCCAAACCACTCCTTTTCTATATTAAAGGGGTGTTAAGACCTCATTTAGTTAACATGTTAACCTAGGTAAAAAAAGAATAAGAAATTAATGCTATTTATTATCAACCTGCAATCAAATTCTTTCACTTCATTTTTCTTTTTCGGACAAACACAAACAAATTAACGCATTTTTAGTTTTCCGTTTCAGACTTATTTCAATATAAACCTGCAATTCGGATCGGAAATCGATGTACGTATATACCAAGAACAACTATGATGAAAATCAAAGTTGAAAAAAAGTTGTTTCTTCAAGCTCTCTCTTAATCTCATTCTTTCAATCAGTGCAAGTTTTTTTTCTTCCATAGAATTGTACGTATATACCTAAATATTCAAACTATGCCAACTAGATAAACCACTAGAAAAAATAGAGATATTTCCTAATACAAATTTTCAAAAATTAGAAAATACAAGGGTTGATTGTATTTAGTTACAAACTTCAGGGGGGGAGTGCAACCAGTAAAATTTAAAAAAATGGGAGTGCATTTAGCAAGACCCATAAGTTAATGAAATGGTATTGTTATCATTTATTTTGTATTTAAAAAAATTATTTAATACTATAACAATTAAAAAAATGGTGGGTGAGGTTGAGTTAACAAAGATAAACCATTTCCTTATGATGAGGTGGAGTAAAGAGGGAAAAACGAGTGATGTGGCGCTTATATGAAGTTAAGAAAGGTTAAGGTATACCTAATGGCCTTGATGAAACAATGTTTAACCGGGTAGGGTTAACACACTGGTCTCGTCAAGTAGGGTTAATCCCTTCCTCTCGAGGATCGCTAGCTAGATCGTCCGCTGGTTGATCTCCTGCACGAGGAAACAAGCCGTGACTCGTAACAAGGAGGATGGGGTGGGGGGTGCTCCTTGTTACCACTCTCCGGCGTGAGAATCAGTAATTTGCTTGGGAAGCAAAGTGTGATAATAGTAGTAGTTAGAGAGTTGTGAAGAGATGCCTCAAACCTGGTTTGGGGTTGGTATTTATAGCCGAGGAGTGAAGGAGGAGTTGAAGAGACAGACTGACAACGTGCAGCCCTTATGCAGGTGTGTCAGGCTTGTCGGTTGTGGAGGTGATGCCACATCCTACTGCAATATCAGTCTGTTGCTTACGTGTGGTCTGACAGGCGACTGTCATTGGTGCCACTTGCTCTGTGATGTCAGTCCCACTTGCCTCGTGGGCAGGATGCGGTGCTGCGCCGCATCGCTGCCTGCGGTAACCGTTGTCGTTTCCGCGTTCTCACTATGGCGAAGACTGTGGGATGCGGTGCCGGGCCGCATCACCACTTGTGGTGACTGTTGCTGTTATCCAGCTCCCTTGTATTGATAGAAGTGTTCACTGGATGCGATGCTAGGCCGCATCGCTATAAGTACTTCCATTTTTCATACACCAGATGCGGCGCCAAGCCGCATTTCTATACCGTTCTCGTATTCCAGGTAAGTCCTCTTCCATCATTGGTCAGATTGGATTCGACCGTTGTGTTCGCGCGTACCCGCACGGACACAGCTAGTGGGGGTTTTGATAAGGGTAATGGTCACTCGCGGTCGTGCTGACGCGAGATCTGGGACCATACCCCTTCAAGTCCCCCCAGTCTAGTGTTGCTGCCATATGCAAGTTGCATGTGGGAGGAGTACTGGACTATGGTGTCTAGAAGGCAGTTTGGAGTCTGGAGAAGATTCTAGGCCATGTAGATGGTCTTTGTTCTTCGTAAATCAAGCTGGAGATCCGGTAGAGTCATGTGACGCCTCTTCCGTACCGGTGAAAAAGTTTCGTCTGATGCGAAATTCTCAGCCTAGGGTTTTGGCATGGTAGCTTGGGCTACTTCTTTCTGATGTCATCAGGGTTGGGTGTCACCTGTTGGTGTATCGAACCAACCTCTGAGATCTTGCTGGAGGTGTCCACAAACTTCGAACCAACCTCTGAGATCGTGGCTGAAGAAGAGAGTGGTCTTCAGAAGCAATTGGACATGTAATGATGATCCCTTTTTTTGTGGGGTGTTCATGTTCTTCCAATTAGCTCTCAAGTAACCGCACGTCCTTTGCGGTTACCTCGTTTCTTGGCATTGTTGGCCACGTTTGGCTGAACAATGTGGGATACTTGCGTCATTGTTGGTCGTGTTTGGTCGAACAATTTGAATCTGGATAATGGTCAAATAAACATGGTCATAGGCATGGTTATGCCCATCATTGTTTATTCTATCCATCTCACAAGTGGGTCAACAAAGTCATAAGCAGACTTGTTACCATTGTTCGGCCGCTTTTTGTTCAACGAGACCTCCTTAGGTGAGTGGGAATCTCGTTCACATTTGTTCTTTAGCCACTTTCCTTCACGTTCCAATGCCGAGGAGTTTTCCTTGAAGTAGCTTCGTTCATCTGTGTGATGACTTAGTCGTGGCTCTTCCGTAGCAACCATTTGCGGAGCTACAGGTGCGTCTGCAGCTACTTATAAGTGTCTGCGGTTTTGTAACCCCAGACTTGCTTGAAAAGAGTGTGTTGCTTGGATGTGGCTCTTGAAGGATCAAGAGTCAGGGTTGCTGATGTGCGGTCGCGTACATTCCCATCCTTTTTCCTTAAGGAGAAGCTGTTTGCGCACCCTCTGTGGTTATGAACCGGACACGAGGGACTTGAAGCTTGAAGAGAATGAAGGCAATGCGGGTTACCTGTTTCTGAGATGCGGTTCAGTCCAAAGAACAACGCTGGTTCTGAGCATCTGACACACCTGTACGGGCTTGTGTGTGTCACTTCCGCATATTCCACGTGTGCTCGTGGGTATATGCGGATATGATTTATATCCCCCTAAATAATATAGAGAAATATATTTTTTGCCTTTTTTGACGGGGTGTGAAAAAATGACATGCGGTATGGGTTATGGTGCGGTATACCAGAGACACCGCATGTCGCTTGTGTTTGGATAATGTTGTTGCTTTTTGTTGCATACGTGGCTGAGCGCACGTGTGAGTTGGTGGAAGTTGGTGAGATTTCCTAGCATGTGCTGAAATGAAAGGATATTTGCACTGCCCGAGGTCATAAATGCACTGTAGCAGGAGTGTAAACGTCTCCTATGTCAGGCGCGTGTGCGGCCACGCGCGCATGGTAACCGTCAGCGGAACCGTTGCTAAACACGTGGTGCCGCATAATTCGTTCTTTCTGGACAGTGATGATTCAGTTTCCCTTCCGCATTAATTGTGATGAGTATATAAGGGAAAACCGATGGTGGTTTCCCCTCACTTGTTCAAAATTTCAAAATTTCCCGGCGAGAGAGAAAAGATTCCTTTGTCTTCTCCGATAAGTTTTCTGAAATTCCGGTGAGATTGTTTGAGTTTTCGTACTCATTTTCTTTTTTTTTCTACATTTCAATGGCTGAACCATCAAATCCACACAATGTGGGGGGGTGAAAACCCTGAACAACAGTCGCCAGTGGCGGCTGAGGAAGATGAAGATGATGTTGGTGCCCCCGGCGGTGGTCTGCCGGTATTGAAGTGGTCAAAGGGTCAATTTGAGATCCTGATGACCAGTATTCAAATGGACCAGGAGTTTGGGGCCACTTACCAACAAGAGGGTGACACCGGTGCCGATGCTCCGGTAGGATTTATCACCTTGTGGGCTGAGTTCTTTAACGATGGCAACCTCCGACTGCCTGTGACGGTGTTTGTTGCCGAGGTGTTAGAATATTATCACCTTCATATTTCCCAACTGAGTCCGTTTGGGATGTTTCGGATCAGGAACTTCGAATACACTTTCCGTGCTCTTGGTTTGGACGTTACTGTTGAGAATTTTCGGCGTTTCTACCAATTAACGGTAAACACCGGATTCTTTTCCTTTAATCAACGACATGGGAGCATGAAGTTGATGACACCTCCCAAGGGTCTGACCCAGTGGAAGAGGAAATTTTTCTACGTTAAAGCCTGTGCAGTGCATGCCAACATGACCTTTCGGAACGTGAATGTGGGCGTTACCGCGAAAGATATTGTTCTCCCCATCGCAAAGACTGTGGATTGGTTCTCTAGGCTGAGACCTATTGAACTTAAGAAACTGGGCAACAATGAACTTTGGGTGTTGCGGATGATGCTGACCAGGCCCGATAGGAGGGCAAGGCCTGTTGTATGGGAAAAGAGTGGTGGTAAGCATTATCACCCTTGTGCGGTTTCCTTGCTTCCTTTACTTGTTTTACTGATTTTGCATGTTTTTTTATCAGTAGATGCTCCCCTATGGAGGATGTTTGAGCCGGATTTCGAGGGCAAGGTTGAGTTGCTTCCGTGTGGGGAACGTGAAGGTTTTAACTTGGAGATTGTTGGCAATTTCCGCATTCCCACACGTGATATGTTGAATGCACCCCTGCCGCAAGGCAAAGGTACATTCTAAAACTTCCTTTGTTGTTTAAAGTTCACCCCTTTGATTTGTTTGCTTGATTTTTCAAACGCAGGAAATCTTGGGGACCTGGGGAGGTTTGAAGTGAAAACTGTCCCCAAGAAACATGCGGAGAAGAAACATGTGAAGAAACCCGCGCGGGGTCGCGGTAAGGAAAAGCCTGAGGGTTCTGATGCCCCTCCTTTGGTGTCGCAGGTGGCAGGTATCTCTCGTTCTTGTTACCGCAGATATACCGATTACGTGGTAGTATCTGACACCCTTGAGGGTTTGGGTGTTCTAGGTGGTGGTGCGGCTGCAGGTGGGACCTCTGCGGGTTCGCAGCCTGCTGGTGAGAAGAAGAGAAAACCAGAGGAGAAAGCTGCTGGTGCCGGTGAGATAAAGCGTCAGAAGATTCGGACCAAAAGGTCCACCGGTGCGGCACAGAAGAAACCTGCGGTTGTTGCCGGTAAGTATTTCATAACTTTTACAAGTGTTTATATTTGCAACTTGTTTTTGATGGTTATCGCTTTTTTGTTTGCAGAACCGCAAGATAAAGATTTTTCTATCTTTGATGCTCCTCCATCTCCCCCGCGTGCCACGGCCGCGGATGCGGGGGTTACCAAGGAATTTTCGGTTCCTTTTGTTAAGGTGGTGCCTGATCCTTCCGTGCGGGCAGAAGAGACTGTGGAGAAAACTGCGTCTCAGATTTTTGATACTGTTGATTCCTCCAACAACCTGATCACTCCAAATGATGGTGATGATTTGGACTTGAGGTTTTCTGTAACAACTCTCGCTAAAATTAATACTTAGTATGATTAATTAATCAGTTAATCAATATTAATTAAGCTAACAAGATTAATTAAGCTAAGTAAGGTTTATTAAAAATAGATATATATGGGGTCGTATAAGAACATTTAATATTAATAATAAAATATATTATTTTATTTCCCTTACTCCGTTTTTAATGAAACTTAGGTTAAAACGTAGATAAAAATATGCTCATTCTAAAGACATATTCGTCGTTTTATAAAACGTTATATTTTAAAAGTTATACGAGAAAAACGAGTGAAGCAGCTGAATTAATATATATAAGCAAGCTAGCTAGCACGTCAAGCAGGTAGGCAGGCACGTCACTATCCCACATCGACAGAAATTATGTTGAGGTGCTTGCTTGCTTGCTTGCTATAAATAGGAAGCTTAGGATTCATTTTCTTTTGCTCATTTCTCTTCTTCTCTCTATACGTTGGTGTTCTAACCAATAATCACCGATACGATATTCTGTTCGGTCGATTCAGGAACCAACTAACGGAATCCAAAGTATTATACTTTGTGAGTTCGTTAAACGGAATCCAAAGTACTATACTTTGTGAGTTCGTTAAACGGATGCCAAAGTACTGTCTGAATAAGACTACACTTTGTGAAGTTCGTTAAGGTTCGAATCTCGTGACTATCGTTGAGGTTTGATTTAGGTTTTACACAAATACGTATTCCATTCTGTTATACTATAATCACACACACACGATCACGAAACGCTACCGCAATCAGGGTAATAACTCGATCGCTATTACGATTCAACGTCCGATCGATTATAACTATCCAACGATAGTCCAGGTGCTGCTCAATTGAGCTTGTACTTTGATTATTCGTCGTGATTTCGACTTGAATATTAGAGTGCTGTTCGAATTCGGACTATGCTCTGTTATTCGTTGTGAATCCCACTGAA
The DNA here is from genome assembly GCF_002127325.2 of Helianthus annuus. NCBI lineage: Eukaryota > Viridiplantae > Streptophyta > Magnoliopsida > Asterales > Asteraceae > Helianthus > Helianthus annuus. Next base: position 11,226,679 of record NC_035434.2, read on the forward strand.
TTATCAAGTATTGCACTAATTAATCGTTGTGAGGGTTTAATCTCGTGAATTGACGTAACTGCTGTATTAGTTACTAACCTGTCTGTGTGTGTGCATTGTGTTAAACTAGGTGTAATCAAGGCTAATCAGTAGGCTTATATCTATTGCTCGTTAATCTACAATGTGAGTCATTCTTCTTTTTAAACTGTTTTCTCACCGTTTGTGAGTAAGTATTACAATAACTATTTTCAAGGTTATAATTACAGGGATTAAGTCTTTGTAATCACCAAATTACAGCTGGTATGTGGGGTAATTGTGCACTTTACTATTTTTATCACTCTATGTGAGTGAATATTACTCTATGTGAGTAATCATTACTCTGTGTGAGTACACCGTCACTAGATGGGCAACGGGACCCACTAGTGGTATGACCACAGTCACAGAAATGAATCGAGTGACAAATACCCATTCTTGATAATTGGTTGATAGAAACATTGTAATCGCTCTTAATACTGTGAATTATAACAAATCTGTTTTTATAAAACCTGAATGAACTCACTCAGTATTTCCCGCTGACAAAACCTTTTTAAAACGCGTTTCAGGTAATTACAGTAGATTGGAGTAAGAATTGGATCCGGCACTGAAGGACTTCAAGAAGTGGCTTATTTTATTAAATAAATCAAATTAAGAGATACTCTTTTTATTAAAAGCTACCTTTATAAAACATGGGTTTATTCCATCTATTTAATAAATAAAAATCCGGTGTTTCTAAACTCTGATATTTTCCTAACTCACGGTCCTGATGAAATTTCCGCTGCAATGTTTTTCAAAATAAAAATAATCACCGGTACCACTGGACTGCTCACGGCACCCGATTCCGTCCAGGGTGGGTCGGGGGTCGTGACATTTTCTGATGTTGGAAAACAAAAATCTGGTGCTGAACATCACAAGTCTCCTACTGCTGAGAAGGTTTCTGGTTCCGCTTCTGGTGGTGCGGGTTATAAGGGCCTCCGATTCAGCCTGGAGAGTCTGAACTAGAGTATTACTACCGCACCTATACACAGGATCGGAGTACGAGCTACCACCGACCCCCCTGGAGCGTTATGCAGGGGGATGATATTTCAAATGATCCTTCTGCTTGTAAGGAGATTTTGGGTGGCTTAGGCACTCCGTTTGAAGTTGATCGTGCCCATTCCGTGCACCGTGAACTTCGTATCAACCAACTCTCCACCATGCTTGTGGGGAGTTCCATAGTGGCGAATGCCATCATGGAAGACTACAAGGTGTTGGGCCGCAGGGAGGAGGAAACTGCGCGCTTGCGGGCCGAGGTAGAGAAGTTGGTGAAAGCTGCTCGCGATGGTGCGGAGCAGCTTGAAAAGGATAGGGCTGCTTTTGAGAAGCATAAGCAGACCGAGGAGTGGGCTGCAACTGCTGAGCTTAAACAGGTTCGTACTCTTGCCAAGTTACTTTCTGATGGACGCAAGAGTTGGAAAGAAAAACTTTCTGATAAGCGCAAGAGCTGGAAAGTATCTTGGGCCAAACAGAATGAAACGCTGTTTCGTGTTCGTTAGGAATTGATTAATGTCATGGCAGCGAATGCTGCTTTGGGTAAGGAGAAGGCTGCGGCCGAAGCGGTTGCTGGTAAAGCTGGGAAGCGGAGGCCCGGTTAGCAAAGGCTCTTGAAGAAGCCAAAGAAATGGGGGCCCATGCTACAAAGGCTCTTAAAGAGGCCAAGGAGAGGGAGGTCCGCGTTACTAAGGCTCTTGAAGAAGCCAATGCTGATCGCGCCCATTTGAACCAGATCGTTGGGAGCCTCCAGGTATGAGTTGCCTTTTCTATTGAACTTTTCTTTTGCTTTCTGAGTATGTTTAATGATTTTTGTACATACTGTGTTTCTTGTTTTCGAAAGGCTGAGGTGCAGACTCGCGAGGCCAAGCTTGCGGAGGTTACTGCCCGCGCAACTGAAGCTGAAAAGCGGGCTAACGAGGCTGCCGATGCTAGAGATAGCCTTACCTCTTCGTTTAATCAGCTTGAGACTGACCGTGAGTGGATGCGGTGTCACGGTATTGCACATGTAAGTATCTGGTGCCTTTGCATTTATTTGGGTTAGCACGTGATAATCTTATTGCTCTTTTGTTGCAGATTGTTAGGGCTATCCTGGATGAACCTGAGACTGTAACTGGTATAGACTTGATTAAGCAGCGTGCCCGGGATGCTGGCTTTAAAGCTGGTTACAATCGATGTATCAGCCATATGAACCTCCTGGCTCAAGGAAAATATACCGATGAACGGTCTGGATTCCATGGTGTAAATACTGAAGCGCTTCTTGAGGCGGCTTCTGCATCATTTTACGACACGTCTATCTCTGCGGTTGAGAAGCTTGACGAATGCCTGGATGCACCTGACTATGTAGACCATTTACGGTTGTTGTATGCTAATGCCGATGAATCGGAAGAGGAAGAGGTTGCTGGTGACGGCAAAGGTGGCGCGGGTACCAGCGGTACAAAGTAGGACTAGGTTGGCATGCGTGCCCTTTTTTGTTTTCCTCATGTAAATGTTAGAACTTTATGTAAATCTTTTGTACACCGCGTGGGTGTAGGAATTTTTTGAATATAAAGTTTAACTGTTTTTGCTCAATTTGTACAAGTGTTTTTACTCCTTGCATGTTTGAACGTGTATATGCAGAACTCTACCCGTTGTAAACGCGGTTGAGTATACTCTATACCTTTGTCGCATGAGTATTAGTCAATTCCATTGTTTGTCCCGTTAGGGTTTAGGAATTGTGTAGGTTTTGTAAAACCCGTGTGTGTATCCGGCCGGATAGACGCTTAATGTTTTGCCTTTCCTGGCCTATTACAATATTTGTTTGTGATCACCACTTTGTGTGGGTATGGCGAATGAAGATTTTGCCAATCTGTTTTTGCAGATACCGCAAAGTGGAACACGCATTTGTAATAGTAGTAATAAACAATATTGCAGTAAATTGTTCATTTATTTATTTGCAAATGGCCTGCGGCCCGATTGGTTACATGGAAATGTAAAGAACATGGCTTACATGTAACAGCGTTGAAGCTGTTGTGCATTCCATATGCGTGCGATAGTTTCGCCTTCTAACGTTTGTAGTTTATACGCGTCTTTGCCCAAGACCTCTTTGATGAGGTAGGGTCCTTCCCATTTGGGGGCAAGTTTTCCTGGACGTTCTGCGTTAGATGCTTCGTTATCGCGAAGGACGTAGTCTCCCGGGTTAAAGGTACAAACCCGCACGCGTGAATTGTAGTATTTTTCAAGCTTGGTTTTGTACTTGATCTCGTTGATGGCGGCGTTTTCGCGCCTTTCTTCTAGAAGGTCCAAGTCAAGCCTGCGTGATTCGTTGTTGGCTATATTGTTGATAGCCAACATTCGAGGTGAAGGAAGACCTACTTCCGCGGGGATTACCGCTTCTGAGCCATAGACTAGGCTGAAGGGTGTCTCCCCGTTGCTCGTTTTTGGGCTAGTTCTATGAGCCCATAAAATGCTTGGGAGTTCATCGACCCAGCCACGCCTGGCTGTTCCCAACCTTGCTTTGATGCCTTCGACTAGACTTTTATTGATACTCTCAACTTGGCCATTTCCTTGCGGGTGTGCCACTGAGGAGAATATGTGTTCGATATGTAGTTCTTCTAGCCATTTTTGAAATTCGTCGGCGGCAAAGTTGGTGCCGTTATCGGTAACGATGCACATTGGTAGACCGAAACGGCAGATGATGTGTTCCCAAATGAATTTCCTCGTTATCATAGCAGTGGTTGAGGCGAGTGGTTTTGCCTCTACCCATTTTGTGAAGTAATCGACCGCTACTATGATAAATTTGACCGCACCTGGTGCGTCCGGGAAAGGTCCGACCACGTCAATTGCCCATTTCTGAAAGGGCCATGCGGTGGTGACTGGGATCAAGTTGTTCTTGGGGCGTAAAGTCTTGGGAGCATGTCGCTGACAATTAATACATTTGCGCAATTCTTTGACTGCATCCAGGTGCATGCCGGGCCAGTAATACCCAGCATTCATAATTTTAGCCACTACCATGCGTGGCCCTGCGTGTATGCCACACATTCCCTCATGTATCTCTCTGATGAGGTATGTGGCGTCTTGGGGGTCGACGCAGCATAGGAGTGGGCCCAAGTATGATTTACGGTATAAGATACCGTCTCCCATTTGATAATGGCACGCTTTGTATTGTAATTTCCGTGCCTCTGACTTGCTTTCGGGAGTCACACCTGATTGCAAGTATGCAATGATTGGTGTCATCCAGGATGTTGTACCGTACTGGATTGACTTTGACAGTGCATCCGTGGATTTGTTTTAACTTCTGTTGATATGACGGATATTGAAGGAAGTGAATTTCGAATTTAGTTGCAGGGCTTGCTCGAGGTAGAGGATCATGATATCCCCTTTTGCGGCATAGTCACCGCGCACCTGCCCTGCAACTAACAAGGAGTCGACGTGTGCTTCCAGTTGTTGCACGTCGAGCTTGGCTGCCAGACGTAGCCCTGCCAATAGAGCCTCACACTCTGCCTCGTTATTTGTGCTTTTGAAATCGAGGCGGATTGCGTAGGTAAGCTCTTGGCCATCGGGGCTGACGAGTCGCAGACCTGCGCCTGCACCTTCCTCATTGTTGGATGCACCGTCGGTAAAAAGTGCCCAAGTTTCGGAGGAGGACGGTGGTGGTGTAGGGTTTTGTTCTTCTTCGCATTCCTGGATGCGATTTGCCGGTACCTCGGCAACGAAACTAGCTAAGACTTGGCCTTTAATCGCGGGGCGCGGTTTATAGTTTAGTGTGTGCGCGCCCAGCTCGATTGCCCATTTTTCTAATCTCCCAGAGACGTCAGGCTTGGATAGGATCGGGCCGATCCTGTAGTTGGTTAACACCGTGATGACATGGTTTGCGAAGTAGCATCGCAACCGTCTTGAAGCGTGTACTAGTGCTAGTACCAACTTTTCCATTATTTAATATCTTGTCTCTGGGTCGTTGAGCATCTTGCTGATTTAGTAGATGGGCGTTTGAACTCCCTCTCGCTCCACTATTAGTACCGCACCTACCGCGTTGTCTGCGGCGGATAGGTATAATATAAGTGGTTCACCTTTGCGTGGTGCAGTTAGAGTTGGGAGTTGTATCAAACACTCTTTCATCTCCCGGAAAGCGTTTTCAGCCTCTGCGGTCCATTGGAATTGTTCTTTCTTTAGACAGTTCCGCAGGGTCTTGATGAAAGGATAAGACTTAGCTGCATGGTTGGCCAAGAATCTGTTTAGTGCGGCTAGCCTGCCGGCTAGTCGTTGCATCTCTTTCATCGTTGAAGGCGATGGCATGCGCTCGATCGCCTGAACTTTTTCCGGGTTTACCTTGAATCCATCTTTGGTTACGATGAATTCAAGGAATTTGCCTTCTTCCATTCCAAACGAGCATTTCCCTGGATTAAGCTTCATATTGACGCTTCACAGAGTTTGGAATGTTCTTTCGATATCGGTGAGCATGGTATCCTCTTCCATGCTCATGACGACTAGGTCGTCCATGTAGATTTCGACACTTTTGCTGATTTGCCTGCGGAAAGTGTCATTCATCAGTTTTTGATAGGTTGCGCCCGCGTTGTGCAACCCAAACGGCATTTTTGTATAGCAGTAATTTCCGGTAGGTGTGCGGAATGCCATTTTGTCTTCATCCTCGATTGCCATCTGTACCTAGTGGTAGCCTTTCTAACAATTGAGGAAGCACTTCCATCGAAATGGTGCGAGGTTATCGACCTTTTCGTAGATCTCGGGAAGTGCGTAACAATCCTTGGGGCAGGCTTTGTTGACGTCTTTATAATCGACGCACATGCGCCAGCCCCCGTATGGTTTCTCTACCATGACTGGGTTGGACAACCAAGTCTGGTACTTGACTTCCCGCAGGATGCCTGCGGAGTGCAGCTCTTCGACCTGCTCATGCATCGCCTGGTTTTTTGCGGATCCAAAATGGCGTTGGCCTTGGATCACAGGCTTGATACCTGGCAAGGTATTCAAGAAATGTTGCGTGATTTCGCGTGGGACCCAGTCATGTCTGCGGGTGCCCACGCAAAAATATCTTGGTTCCTGAAGAGAAGCTGTTTCAGGTGCGCTCTGGTGTTGGGGGACAAGGCGTGGCCCAACGTGACCTTTTGCTCTGGGTATCTCGCATTGAGAACCCATTTTTCTGGTTGGTTGTTGGGGGTAGGCCTTGCTATCTTGGTCGGACGTACTTCGTCCGACGACATGATGTCTCTGCGTGCGTAGATTATTGCGACCCCTGTTTCGGTTGGGAAACCGACAGCAGAGTGGGGTACGGACGTAATCATGTTGAAGTCGCCTTGGGATTCTCTCCCGAGGAGCACGTCATCTTTGGTGGTGTGAGGCAAAACCATGAAGTTCACCTCCTCCGTTCTTGTGTGCCTTCCGTTAGTGAGGCGCACAGGAAAAGTAATTTGGCCCAGGGGAAAAACAGTTTCCCCTGCGAACCCGGCCAACGGGTAGTCCACCGCTTGCAACCGATCTTTGTCCTCCTGATGGAACTGGTTGAAGTACTGCTCATATATGATATCAGAAGTACTGCCTGGGTCGATGAATAATCGCTCAGTGCAGTAATGAGCTAGGTGGCCTGTAATAACGATGGCGCGCCTGTCGTGCGGGCCGCCTCGGACTTTTGGAAAGACGACTTGCTCATCTTTCCAGTCATTGTCCGGTCTTCTCGCCGCCTTGCGCGGCCTTCCCTTTCCTCCATTTATCATATGGGTCGAGGCCACATACATGGTCCTCTTCCCGGAGGATGTGCCCTCGCCATAGGGGGTGATGCGCTTGGTGGCTTTTTGCCCACCTGGCAACAGGTGTTGTAGCTTCCCCTCCTTTAGGGCTCGCTCAATCTCCAGTCGGAGACTGATGCAGTTGTTCGTTGTATGGCCCTGGTCCTTGTGGTACTCACAATAGAGAGTGAGATCCTGATTTTTCTTGGACTTCATTGGTTAGGCCGGTCGCAGGAACTGCGCGTTCGTAAGAAGGACGTCGCTTGGCGACTTTGTGATCTCGGTCCAGTTGCGGTCCCGAGATTCTTTCTTTGACGCCCGGTTATCCCGTTGGGCGTTAATTGTTGCCCTTGCGTCGAACTGGTTGGTACGCGGGAAATATGGTTTGTGATCGCTGCCGCGATTCCCTGTGTCCCGGTTGCGCTTATTGTTGCGCTTGGGCTCGTAGTGGGAGGCTTGACCTTCCGCTTGGGGCTGTGCCTTTGCAAGGTGCGGTTTAAGGGATCGCTGAGTCTGGGCGTATGTCTTGACCGCAGTCATGACATCTTCCCATTTCTTTGGCAAGCCTTCCTTGCCGGAGATGGTCATAACCATCTATTCGTCTCTGACGGGTTTGATGAAGTGGTTCCGTGCCATTTGGTCTGCCACGTCACCTATCTCCAGGCATTTTTTGTTGTATCGGACGGCGAACGCTTTGAGAGATTCGTCGTCCCTGCGCCAGATATTCATGACGTCCATCGAATCACGTTCGTGAAATCGCTGCTGGCTAAAATGTGCGAGGAACTTTGCATGCAAGTCCTCGAATGAAGCCAGTGATCCTACTAGCAAAGAATCGAACCAATCCCTGGCCAGACCCGTGAGGGTCTGGGGGAAAAAATGACATCAGGTGGGCTCGTCCCACCTGCCGTTGCACCCTGCGCCCATGAAGACGTTCATGTGATCGTCCGGGTCGGACGAACCGTTGTATTTCCCAACGTTTAATGGGAATTTAGTGGTGGTGACATGGGCGTGGGCGATTTCTGGGGCGAATTTGGAGTTTTCGGCCGCAGCTTTTGGCCTTCAGGGTTGGTTCTCGGGGCGCTTTGCAGCGCGGAGGTATGTGTTTCGGGGGTGAGTGGAAGGAAAATAGTTGCGTCCTCCCGGTCTGCTGCTAGTGGCATGAGATTCCCCGTAATATGTATGGTCGTCCGGGTCGGTACGGCCATATCCTTCGTGATGGGACTGTGGTCCCAGCCGGCTTTGGATTCCGGAGCCGCGGTGGGCTGTGGATTGCCGCCTGTTATCGCCTTGAGGGCCGAGGCGGCTTTGTATTGGGCCTCTGGCACGAGTCCCATATGAGGAATCGTCCTCATCGATTGTGCGGACCCCACAGTAAGAGGATCCGCGGTCTTCACGTCTGCTTCGGGAGGCTGGGCGTGAAGGGCCCTGCCGTCGTATTGTAAAATACGACCCGCAGGGGTATGTGTTGTCGGGGTAGGGCCGGCCGGTACCTGCGCATCTGCGCAGGCTCTGTTGTATGTCGCGGCCAGCAGAGCTGTTTGCTGGTCGTACCATGCATGAAAGTTCATGCCCAGAGGGATCACCGCTGCATATTGTGAAAAGTTGTGTCCGAACGTAAAGGATGCGCCCCCTTGCGTTGATGTGCCAATGTGGCCAGGATTTGGGACTGGAGGAGTGGTCCCCGTAGGCCCTGGGTTGGTGGGGTTTAGGCTATCCCCAGTAGTGTTGTTTAGACGATCCGACATGATCTTTTGAGAGGGAGAGGGATGGTTAAGAAAGTGCTAAGAGTAGCGGTGGGCGTCAATGATGAAACAATGTTTAACCGGGTAGGGTTAACACACTGGTCTCGTCAAGAAGGGTTAATCCATTTCTCTCGAGGATCGCTAGCTAGATCGTCTGCCGGTTGATCTCCTGCATGAGGAAACAAGCCGTGACTCGTAACAAGGAGGATGTGGTGGGGGGTGCTCCTTGTTACCACTCTCCGGCGTGAGAATCAGTAATTTGCTTGGGAAGCAAAGTGTGATAGTAGTAGTAGTGAGAGAGTTGTGAAGAGATGTCTCAAACCTGGTTTGGGGTTGGTATTTATAGCCGAGGAGTGAAGGAGGAATTGAAGAGACAGACTGACGACGTGCAGCCCTTATGCAGGTGTGTCAGGCTTGTCGGTTGTGGAGCTGATGCCACGTCCTACTGCAGTGTCAGTCTGTTGCTTACGTGTGGTCTGACAGGCGACTGTTATTGGTGCCACTTGCTCTATGATGTCAGTATCACTTGCCTCGTGGGTAGGATGCGGTGCTGCGCCGCATCGCTGCCTGCGGTAACCGCTGTCGTTTCCCCGTTCTCACTATGGCGAAGACTGTGGGATGCGGTGCCGGGCCGCAACACCACTTGTGGTGACTGTTGCTGTTATCCAGATCCCTTGTATTGATAGAAGTGTTCACTGGATGCGGTGCTAGGCCGAATCGCTCTAAGTACTTCCGTTTTTCATACACCAGATGCGGTGCCAAGCCGCATTGCTATACCGTTCTCGTATTCCAGGTAAGTCCTCTTCCATCATTGGTCAGATTGGATTCGACCGCTGTGTTCGCACGTACCCGCACAGACACATGTAAGTTGTTAGCTAGTGGGGGTTTTGATAAGGGTAATGGTCACTTGCGGTTGTGCTGACGTGAAATCTGGGACCATACCCCTTCAGGCCTAATAAAATATATTTCCTTAAAGATGATGAATAAATGAACGTTAACTAAAGGAACATAGATAAGAAAAAGTGATTTCGATTACTTGGATTTCATAACTTAACATTTTTTTTGTAAATATTGAGAATTAGAAAAATATACGAATATCTATGCACATCAACATATCGTTTTGGTTATGTTACAAGTTTATTTTTTTGAGTTTTTTTTTCGTTTGCTATAGCTTGTGTCGGTATTTTGACCAACCAAAACGAATTTCGCTTGCGTCCCGCAACAACGCGCGGGAAAATTTACTAGTTAATAATAATTTCACAAAAACTCATATAATTTTTAACGTTAGTGAGTATCAACGACGACCAAAAATACAACATACCACCATTTGAAATGTACTCTATTAAGACCGCAGGGAGTGGTGGTGTTGGTTGGGTCGGGGGAAGCCGGCCAACACTGGCTAGCCCACTCCGTAGTAGTGTTGGTTTGGCGTTGTCTAGCCAGCGTTGTTATGAAGCCCGACGTTGGGGGGGGGGGGGTTGACCTTACACTATAGCAAATTTGGTTCGTGATCATCCAACCTAAATAATAAATGAATTGAAAATGTAGAAAAATTAGGTGATATTATCAACAAGTTAGTGAACGCCGTTGAATACAATTGTAAATATTGTCTAAGGAAATAAATATTGGGCCCCAACAATTACATACCCAATACACAGCTTTTAGAACAAGAGTCGGGCCCATGTCTACCCATTTAAACGAATAGCCCAGAATATTAAATAAAACCCAATGGGCATCCAGACCGTAAGATATGAATGGGCTTCAACATAATAAATAAGCGCCCATGCACGCTTTCTTCTCAGCCGCAAATTAACCCTCGTTGAGACAGACAGACCGAAAGGTACGGTTTTCGACAACTTATTTGCTTACATATTCTTTGATTCATTCTTGTTAGGGTGGGCGGGGCGTAATTCGGTGAAGCATGCGGGGAGGTCACTCACCGATTAGGGGGGTACCGCCAACCTCACGGTGAGGTAGAGAGAGGGTGTGAATCCGGTGGGGAGGTGCCGAAGAGAGGGGGAGGAGAGAGAGAGGAGAGAGGGAGAGGGGACCAATCAAAAGCCTTCCTTTTTTTTTTTTTTTAAAAAAAAAAAAAAACCAACTCCCCTAATAGGGGAGTGCCGCCATCAAAAAGGGGTATTAGAGGAGTGTTAGAGGGGAGTTGACGTGGCATTTTATGGTTGGTTATGTGTAAGAGGGGGGACTCACCTAAGAGGTGAGCACCCCTTACACCCTTAGTTTTTGTTTCCATGATTCAGTGTTTATGTATACCTATAATCATTCACTGCCTGCTTATTTCTCAAAAGATATTAGGGTTTGATCTGATTATTATTATTATTTAGGTTACACGCAGCTTTTATTCTTGTTAGTTTTTGTTTTAATTGGTGTTTATGTATACATAATCAATATATTTAGGTTACATACGCAGCTTTGATTCTTGTTAATTATAATTTTGTTATATATAACTTTCCTCCAGATTTCTAAACCTATTTTTGGGCCCAATTAAAAAAAAAAAAAACACAGGCGGGGACGAACGAAAGAACGTTGCAATCTCTGATTTGAAAGGTCAAGACGTTGCAATGTCTGAATCCAAAGGTCAAGAGGACATGGACAAGGAGGCTTTTGAGCAATGGAAATTAAGGTGGCAAAAAAACTACACTACCCCTCGAGAGGAGATGTTTAGATTCGAAAGATTTCAAGAAAATCTCCGTCTAGAAGAGGCTAATTCTGGTAATTCGGGACCATCACAACCACCTTGGATGGCTTTGGACAGTGATGCGGCGGCCCTGCGTGAACTCGAGGAGTACCTGCTACTAGTTTGTAACCATTCCGGTGATGTATCTTCTGATAGTGATACTGATAGCGAGGGGCGTGAGCTTAGAGCCAGTGGCTACCATAAGGTTTTCCTCCGAGAACAAAATGAGGATGGTACATTCCGCATGGACACTTTTTACTCGAAAAATCCAACGCATCCAATTTCTGATGTGGGCGCAAGGTATTATAAAGGCCAAAGTAAGTTCCTCTCTCTCTCTGATTAGTTAATTGAAGCCTCCTAATTAATTAATGAATTGATGATACAACAACAAGATAGATTCAGTACTAATGGCTGCTGCTAAATGTTAGGTGGTCGTAAAAAAGATGATATCAAAGAGGAGGAGAAACGCCAAAAATCAGGCTGTGGAGGATGCTGCAGTGGCAGTGGAACCGGAACCTGAAACTGTGAGGGAAGGGTTGTAGAAATGGGCAAGTTATTAAGTAGTGGGTAGTATTTATGTGAAGTCTTTCAATTGTAATGCTATATATATATTTATGTGAACTTCTACTCTTGCGTTAGCTAACGATATTTGGTTCTTTCTAAATACCAATTTGGTTTGTATCATTATGGTTTACAGAAGCAACGGTTAGGACATCTTTACAAGTATAGTATTCTGTTTTAGTCCCTAACCATGTTGTTGTGAATGAAAGTCTGATAGATAATACGTTAGTAGAAGATTAAAGCAATTTAACGTGTCACTTGAATCAATGCTGGCTGGGCTGAGAGGGTTTTTTTTTAATAAATTATAAATGGCTAAAACTATCCATACACCCTATCTGCGTATTTAGACACCCTTTGTCTCGTATATGCCTCGTATAGGCCTATACGAGGCGTGTAGGGTTATATCAAATTGACTCATGTCAGTTCTGGTTTGACTTGTAACATTCCCAAAATTCTTATTTATATAAAATATATAAACTTATGTTATTAAAAGGATACATCATGGGTAAGTTGACCGATAGAAATATGATGTATTTTGGGCAAGCGTAGGAACCATTTAATAATTAAATTATAAAAATACATTATATTTGAACCTACTTCGTTTTTAATAAAACTTGGTTCAAAATGTAGATAAAAATATCCTTGTTCTAATGACATATTCATCATTTTATAAAACGCCATATTTTAGAAGTTATAAACACCAAACGAATGAAGTAGTTAAATTAATAATATATATATATATATATATAATAAAATAATAATTCAAATCAATAACTAATTAGAAATGGTAGACATGTGGACGTGTATGTATGTAGCATTAATGCATAACAAGTACGTGTACACTTTGTGTTATGTGCTCTCCAAGCTATTGGATTATAAATAGAACATATTCTTCATTTGGTTCGCTGCTTACCATCATACCATCTTTCTTTTCTATATACATATGTTCAACGTTTTTATTATACCCTAAAGGTCCTGTCCCGTTTTAAGTATTGTATCCCCTGATCAGTGATACCCTATCCAAGTGACGTAGGGCCCCGTAACGTATGTCAAGGCTCTGTCTAAATTCGTTGGGGTTCTGTCTCGTGACGTAGGGATAACATGAAATTGGGTTACCATACTTAATGTAAATGCACTATATATTTTATTAAATAACCCAGAAGTGATACCCAAAATATAACAACCCTCCCGAATATTTTTCTGACACCCTACACTTCCTAAGATACACCCCGTATGTGAAAACCGAGCCCGAAATACAATATATTATTAAAAATAATTAAAAAACAAGAAAATATAAGTTTACGCGGGCCGCGTAAAGATCCTCGATTAGTTAATGCGGGCCGCGAGAGGTTAGAAAGGTGGCGCAGCCCTGGGCCGCCACGTGGCACAACACCCGTCAAGCCTACACATCAACTCAGCATAGCTATACGTTGACTTTGGGTCAACGCGGGCCGCGTAAGACCTGTTCTCATTTGACGCGGGCCGCGAGAGAGTCCAGTATCAGCCCTACAAATTGGATCGTCGAGCCTTCAGTCCAATTCGTTCAGAATTCAATTTTCTCTCTCAATTTCTGTAGTATAGGCCCTATACCCGGGCATTATACCCCCTAATTAGCGAAGCTCTGCCTCGTTGTAAGTATCATAACCCCTGGATACGTATTAGATACTCTGCCCGATTGATCTAGGGTTCCGTAACGGCTGTCGTGGTTCTGCCCGACGTAGTCGTTGGAATGCCGTCTCGGGGAGGGTATTACTAATATTAAAATGGGTTATTATACTAACGCGTGTGCATTGTTTATTCAACTAGATTATAACCAGGAAGCCACGAAGGAAATACCTAAAATAGCAATGTGAGTAATCCTCTTTTTGTGTAAACCTTTTTGTGAGTAATCTCCTTTTTATTACCAGTTTTTACAAAACCTTAACCTTTTTACAATGCAATTTAGCAGTGATTGAGTCTTTGTAATTCTACAATTACTGCCGGTATGTTGGGGTTTTGTATACAAAATTTGAGTAACGTTACCATTGGACAAAGAGTTAGCCAATGCGTAATATGACCCTCTAGTCAGACTTGACACTACTGAATGAGTAATTGGGTAGATATAAACATTGTAATCGCCCTCAATACTGTTTAAATTGATAACGCTTTTCTTGATTAAACTGAGATTCACTCACCAGTATTTCTTGCTGATAAAATGTTTTTAAAACGCGTTTCAGGTAACACAATGTGAAAGCCAATTAGAATAAAGCCAGCTCGAGAGCACTGACGGCTTGGAAAAATGTGGCTATAAAAGTTACCTAAAAAGACGATGTTTTAATTTCAATAAAATAAGGGTTATCCCTATAAACATATTGTAACAAGAAACTTGGGTTTTACCCGTGTGATTATAAAAATAAAATATGGTGGTTTTACTCTGATAAAATATTTCCTAACTACGGTCCTGATGAAATTTCCGCTGCCAAAATAATTAATAAACACCGATACCACCGAAACTGGCTCACGGCCGCCCGTTCCCGGGACAGATAAGGGATCGGGGGTTGTGACAGAAGGTGGTATCAGAGCCTAGCCACTGGTTCAAGCCAAAGAAGTGTTCTGCTGACACTTAAATTTTAATTCTGTGTTAGGAAATAACTTATGTGATTATGTGTTTTATATTATTTGACTGTTTGTTAGTCTACAGTATGGGTAAACAAAGAATTTCGGACATCTATCGTTAATTAGATAGTTCACCAAAAGATAAGGGAACCTCGTTCCAACCAAATCCCTCAGGATACTCAGCAGATATTGAGGAAGGAATATTTATTCGTAAAGCACAGTCTAAGAAACCATTTACCACTAAGAAAAGAAATTGGATTATTAGCAAAAGTCGAGAGAAAATAAAGAAATCACAACCAAAGGGAGCGAAAATTAATAAGGAAATAAATGCACATACTCAGAAAACAAGCAATAACTTACTAGGGAAAGATGACTTAGATGGACAATGGGTAAATCTCCATATGTTAGCCACTACAGCAGTAAATGCTAACTTATAGTCGAACGGCTCAAACCAGTACTAGTACCCATGCCGCCCATGAGCTAGAAACTTTAAAAGGAACTTTGCTTATTAGATAACAATTTAGTAGAGACAGGAGATAGAATAAACTTTACATAAAGGCACGTTGAGCATAATACTTCTATAACATAGATAGACTAAAATAAGTTACGGATGCATAATCCCTAGTTTATTTTGAATTCCAGTTGTAGTTTGTAATAAATACATATATATATATATATATATATATATACATACATACATACATACTAGGTTATCACCCGGGTGCTACCCGGGTTAGAGAAAACTATTAAGATAAATATTAAGTGTACAAATAAAATAAAATACAAAGTCTCATGTTACATAAATTAGTGATACAGTGGATACACAATTTAAAGATAGTCGAGTCCCTTTGAAGATGCATATCCTTCGAGTTACCAAAACCTTTCCCGTAGTAAATTGAGTTCCCTCTACAAAAAAAAAAAAAAAACCAAATTATAAGTGTTTATGTATATAATATAATCTTTAGTGTCGATACTATATAATATAAACTTTGGTGTCGATACTAAGCTTGCCTAAGTAGCATTGCCTAGGTACTGTACCTTTTAAGTCAGTCTTGTACTTTGTCTCATATTTGTCGTCTTTTAAAATGTAAGGCTTTTAATCTGTATATTAAAAGACCAAAAGATGTTGTAAACTATTTAAATAATATGTACATAAAAATAGTAGCCACCACATACCCGAGACCCCAACACGACTGCAACATCCAATAACAAAATTGTAAACACGCTAAATGAGAGGTGGACTCAAATGCATAAAAACCTCATAATGTGCAGACATGTGTTAGAATGATGAAAGAAAAAAGACCTTCACTTAATATGTGTCTTCAAAAATAGGATAACCCAATTATTATATTTGCCCATTTCAAGAAGAGTCTTATTTAAAAATAAGAAAAAACATTGACTTTAGTTCTATTTTGGCTATTCTTTATCAAACTTGTAACAATTCATCTTAATTATCAACTTACATTTGAAATCTGGTATGACATTACCCGAACATCAACTGATTGTTGCCCATTACAACTTCCACCAGCAATGTATTGCTTTTCATCTACGATGGCTACACCATGGTACAATACAAGATGGAAAACAAAAGCTAATTTGATATGCATGTAAGTCAATCAACTGATATAACATTACATATAAACAAACACACTCCCACTTGCGGTTTCAAAACTTAATGAAGAGAAAATATGTACATTGATTCAATCTATAGTGATCATCACCAGGTCAATTTACTTGTACAAACAGAAGAACAATTTGAGAAAATAAGAAATGAATATTATTAGACATACACATGTGCGAAGTTTTGATAAATTAATTACTCATAGAGAAACATCTTTAATAGTGTAGGTCCCTTTTTGTCGGATGACGAACCTCAAACCTTGTTATACTAACCCACTAGCGAGTGCGGAATCCAAGCTAGCGAGCAAACCGGGATTAAGCAAGTACAAACACAACACACAAGGGTTCACCGATTAACACAACTTGTATTAATGCAAATGAAGGTTTCGGTTACAAGCACAATGTTTACAAACCTAACTTGTAAACTCTCAAAGTGTGTGTGTGAGTTCTGGACAGAAAGCTCTCAAGAAGTCTCTCTCTCTTTCGGTGTGTGCACCTATGTGAACTCTCAGAACTGACTAACACAATACACTGCATGGGTATAAATACCCATACACAGCAGGTCATGTCCGAAGGATCCGATAGATGGTCCGAAGGATCATCTATCGAAGACAAAGTATTCGAAGGATAAGCAGGGACCTCGAAAGATCATCTTTCGAGGTCTAATCATTCGAAGCATATCTTTCGAGCACCTCGAAGGATCAACAGTATCCTTCGAGGCTATCCTTCGATACAGACAAACATCTTTCAACTTATTGGCCAAGTCAAACTAGGAGGATAGTTGACTTGGTCAACTTACAGACTACCAAGGACATCGTTTACATACAGACCGAATACAGACAAAGTACAGACACAAGTGCACCAACAAACTCCCCCTTGGCTGTAGCTTTGTCTTTATCTTCTATAGTTGTAGACTCGAACCTCGACGGTCTTTGGTCTTCGAGTTCCCAAAACTCTGATGTCCTTTCAAGTCTTCAATGTCGGAGGATCTTCAAAGTCTTCACGTCTTGAAAGCAGAGAGTGTATCAACAAACTACCCGTATCATGTAGGAAGTGTGTTGACAAACTCCCCCTTAACATAAGCTCCCCCTTGAGTTATGCTCGTGAAAAGACTTTATCTTTATGAAGTGAGATCCTTGTGGTGTTGATGATGGCCAGCGGCAACTCGATCATCTTCATCTTTTGAGTGCCTTCTCGTCATGTCTTCATTCCAATGCTTGTCATCGACCATGTTCTCCTAGCCTTTAGAATCTGCACATGCAAGAAATCTAAACGCGTAATGAGAACAACTGCTTGGAATAGTGTAAACAAATGACACACGAGTGACCATGTCGAAATCAAACACCGTCCGACAGTTTGAAAGTTTAATAAATTTATCAATTTTAAATTCTAACTTTCAAAATCTGCAAAGTTTGACCGTTTATGAAGATTTAGTCAGTTCGGTTTTCAGTCAGGTTTCAGGTAACGAAGACTCGAGCTCCAACATCGTACGATCGAAAATAAAGCAGAAATAAAATCTTTTTGGCTTTTATAAAGTTTATATTAAAACACGGATTTTAGGAATTAAAAGACAACAATTTAAAATCCTTTGAGTGTTATCAAACGACATCACCGCTAATGTCGTGCTGATATGCACCAAACGACGAAACTGTTTAAAAGAAATAACCATAAAAGTTAAGCAGTAAATAAATAAATATATACAAACATTCTTTTTGCGAGTTTCGAGGGTAAGAGAATCATATCAGTGTACGGTCATGCCAAAACACTCTTGTTGTTCAGTTAGTTAACATTAAGATAAGCATCCTATAACAATTATCAGTATTGTTGTCCACTTAAGCTCAACTTATCAGATGTAATCATGGCGAGGGGATACGTTAAGGTATGATTTATACTTACCGACCGGTGTTCATCCACATCATGACACATTCCCGTATCAAGGTATGCACGAGAGTTCATCTTACCGGTGAGTATACCGATTATCATCTGTTTGACCGTATAAGCTGTGAGATACTCACTTATTTTGATTTGAAAACAAGTCCTATGTGATATAATCACTTATTGATGAGGAACTTGATTTTCATATGCATGAGGGCACAGGTGCAAGTCCGTGAACAGGTCAGTACTTCCGTACAGCAGAGAGACGAACTTGACACCCGGATAAATGTGATATTTTATCACTTATTTGATTTGGACATGTGATTGTTTATCACTTATTGAGGTTGAATGCAGTATGTAATATGTACACGTATGTATAGTATCATGGAAGATCTAGACTTGCGTCCCCGTTATTTTTCGGTAAAAGATACAACCATGATACCCAGATGATAAGCAGCATAAAGACCGAATATCTCAGAACCTCGGCAATCTATCAAACGAAATTTCGGTACTAAGACCATATGCCAATGAATGGTTCCCACCTGGTCTTCAGTCGATTAAGATTTATATCACCCTGCACACTTTAAAATGATTGTGAGCCTACCGATACATCTTATATAGAGCTGCTTATCGTTTTTCATTTAAGGTTTAAAGAGGTTTGGATAGACCACTGATGTACTATCATTTTCTCTTTTGCTCTCCAGGAAACTCATTTTTGTTTTTCTATTGTTTTTGTGTTTTTGAAATTTTTCGATGTTTTTGGATTTTCAGATTTTTGGATTTACTCCCCCTAAAATCAATAAACTAAGATAAATTTAAAAGACACAAAGATATTTACAAAAATGATTTTCCGATGTTGGTTTAACTCATGCTTGACCTTAATGCCGTTTACCAAAATTAAGTTTTATCAGAAGAGATTTAACAAATTTTGGAAAAGTGAGTTGGCATGTCGGTAAGCGGTGCGAACCATGACAACATTGATGAGTTTCATATTGAAACAATCACGTGTGAGGTGATATCCGAGATCAACGTGTCAGGTCAAAGAGTGCTGTTCGAGATAATAATAATTCACAAAGTAGCTTAAATATCGACAGGTATAGGAGAGATTAAGAATTTTGAGGCGTATCCTGCAACTGTTCCGTGCATTGCAAGGAATCTAAGCACTCTCCCAACTGGATATCCACCCGGTGTGGACTTCAAGGTCGAATTTGCAACTACTGAAAAGTCTCTTGACAGCAATAAAATCATAAACCTCCGGGTCCGGCTGGTCTTCCACATTTCACCAGCGAAGGTCTTTGACTTTCTCTTTCAGAAATGGTGTGCGGATGTTCAATCCACGCCAAGGCATCGACACACATTTCACTTCATTCGTTCCTGTGGACCCGATCAAAAACCATAATGACCAAATTTTGACACGTTCTTCATTTGGTCGAATTTTGCAACTTCATTCATCCAAATTTTCCTTTTCTTTCCTCTCTCTCCATCAAAGGCAACAATCTCTTCTGTCGCCTATCTTGTGCAAGGACATTCCACTATCAACAATCCTAAGACTATCAATAGTTCCTCCTGGAACTTCCTGCACACTCACTCAGAGATTAGTTGGAAAGTGGGACCCAAGCCTTCACAGACTTGGGTCGTCCGTCATCATCGAGAATTGTAACATCCATTTCCCGATGATTCGGAATTGATGCAGCTCCCCCTGAAACAGTTACCGGTTTTGGTATCCAAATCTGTTTCTGTTTTTCATGTTTAACATCCGATTTAACAGATTTTATTTGGATGACCTCCGGTTTTAAAACCTTTTCAACTTCTTTTCTTTGTTTCTTTTTCTGTTTCTTTTCTCGTTGTTTAACAAGACGAGGGTCCTGTTTTGGTGAAACAGATCTTTTATGGTAATAGTTACCATGGGGGGCATCAATTTTTGACTTTCTCTTGGTGAGATATGGACAATTCTTAATGATGTGTCCATACTCACAGCATTCAAAGCATGATCTCCGCTCAACAAACCTCGGAGTATCATAACTGCAATAGCCGGATGATGAACTTCGTGATCTTGAGGTACTTGGTCCTACATCACAACCGTTTGTGTGTTGTGTATAGTTGTTTTGACTGTTTCTTTTCAAAATTTTACTTTGTTTAACAAAATCCTTATTGGATTTGTTTTTGGAAGTATCAATTTTATCAGTCCCTCTAGATTTCACGAGGTTTATCTTCCGAACCTTTTTCTTGTTTTCGCCCTGTTTGCCTTTACTATTCTCTTGGGCGGCATGATTTTGTTCACGGGGATCATCAACCTTTGCTTTTAACTTATGAAGATATGGACAATTTCGAATGATATGTCCAATTGTTCCACACTCAAAACAATATCTTCGTTCAACAATCCCCGAAGCATCATGTGCTCGTCTTGACGATGATGATGAACTTTGTGATCCCGAGGTACTAGGTTTTGAACAGTTTGGATCATTTCTTTTCAAAACTGTTGCTTGTTTAACAAAATCTAAGTTAGATTTGTTCTCAAAAGTTTCGATTTTGTCCGTTCCCTTAGATTTCACAAAGTTCACATTCTTGTTTTTCTTTTGGGTCTGTTTCCTCTGACCCTGAGTCGGTGCTTTTCCTTTAGGTTTGGCATGATTTTGCTGTTTTTGTACTGTTGGTAATTTCTTATTCCCAAATTGTTTTCGAATTTCGGCCTTTGGAATAGGAGGACACTGTGTAACTGTAACACGTGGTCCTGACTTTCCCAAAAACTTACTTGTCGAATTTTCAAAGACTTTACATATTAAAGATTGATTAACATTTTTAATAGGGAAATCTTTGTCAGAGTAGATTTTATCATCACCAACGAGAGTGTACAGCAAGTTCACACCCTCCGACTCTTTTGCAGACGAGGACTCGATTGCAACAGTCTTAGCGGGTTTTGCAGGAGGATCACATAGAATGTAATTCTCGAGAGGTATGTCCCCATCTTTGACTTCCGCATCAGACTTTGCTGGGATGGTATCATCAGATTCATCATCAGAAGAATCAGCATCCTCAATGATGACTGGAGGATCCTGATTCAGTTCAGCCGAAGACACACATGCATCCGCTGAAGTATCTGAGTCTGGTGATACATCTTTCTTGTATCCGAGTCCTGCTGCAAACTCCTTTACATCTAGAGGAACAGATGGTTCAAAGAACACTCTATCCTCCTCGTCAGGCATCGGTGAGTCTCCCAAAGAGAGTTAATAACTAATATAACTTGAAAGAACATTTTGACCTAATATTGAAACTTGCTCTTTATTTATTCCTCTCCTTTCAGTCAAGTAAACTACCTTATTCTTAATTCTAATCGGGTAGCGGAAACTATAGCGACGGAAGACACATTCTCAATTCTTTTGTCAGAATGGTACCTCAAAGAATAAAGAATGTTTGATTTTCTTCTTTAATATCCAACGGGCAATGGGAACTAGATGCCAACGAGCGGCACATCATTGAAATTTGACAACCTCACCCCCTTTCATTGAAGTAGGGGAGTGTAGTTGGATGGAAAGATAGAGTGTGATCGCATGATCGAATGTTAAGGGAGGAACTTCAACAAAGAGGGTCGATCAACAAGTTCAGACTCATAATTGTGTCTCACAGGTGGTGGACATTTCTTATATCCTATGCATGTGACATCCCGTTTTTCTTTCTGAACGTCAATGATGTGATCCAACACATAGCTAGAACTCAAATAGCTATCTAGCTTGAGTTGGATTGCCTCACTTTCCGTTTTTACACAGACCATTTCTTTTTGCATTGTCTCAAGACGTGAGATATACAAATTAATTTCCGTTTGTTTTCTGGAAACCATTTTAGTCAATTCAGTTTTATCTTTCTTTAACGTCTCAATCATTGACTTAAATTCTTTTTCATGGTTTTCATAAAACATATTGGCTTCTGTGCATTTTGAAAGATCCACGGTCAACTTCTGGTTGTGGATAAATGTCACATCATATTTCTCTTGCACAGCTTCGTGTTTGCTTTGCAATTCACACCACTTGACATTCAATGAAACATGTTTGTCTTGCAAGTCAAACAAACTAGCTTGTAAAGCATCATGTTTGCCTTGCAACTCAGACATGTTTGCCTTTAATCTAGCACAATCATCACAATCTATAGCAGTTGGTTCATCAACACATACCTGACTGGAATTACTCTCAGGTGTTGGCCTTTCTGCATCAGAATCAACAATCTCCCTTGATGATTCACGTTCAGATCCATCCTCACTTGAACTTGAAGTTGTATCACCCTCAACTGAAGTTGAAACATCTTCATCTGAACTTCTAACATGTTCAGAACTGTTATCATTCCCCGTGGATCCACCATTGCTGACATCTTTGACAATTTCAGCATACAACGCCGTTTTTGTCTGACTACTGTTCTTGGGATTAAGAAATGACGATTCTACAGTAGAATAATGGTGTTGTACGGCAACTGGGGGTAATGGATTTCCATACATGTCTGTGGTTGGAGCTGGCTTTACAGGAACTTGTATTGGATTGCCAAAACAATCTGTTGTTGTTATCGTTTCACTTTGCCTTTGATTGGTAACTGATGCCCACATTTCTGCAGTAATTCGAGGTGGTGTGGGAGATTCGGCCCATAACGGAGATGACCTTGTATTCGTGTATTTTCCATCGTCTGGAGCCGGTGTACCCCACCATGAGGGAGTGACTCCTGAACTTGTATATTTACCACTATCTGGAGCAGGATTCCACCAACTAGGATTCATGATAGATAAGCAAAATAAATGCTAAGTAAGTAATCCGAAAGATATCACGGCCGAAGGATCCTGTTCCGAACGATCTCAAATCACAGAAACTTGTTAACAATAACCTGACCACAATCGAAAGATCAACTATTGTTCGAAGGATCAACAGTTCTCGAAAGATTACTGTTGAATCTCGAACAATAATTTCGAAAGATTCAAGAACTCGAAGGATTCCCTTTTTAAAGATCCTTATCTTTCGAGTTAAATCCCTATCTTTCGGACACTGTCTTTCGAATAGATTCCTTTGGTCGAAAGATATGTTTCGGACTTCGAAGGATGTGTCGAAAGATGATGATCTATCGAGCCTTCCTTGATCGAAAGATGATCTTTCGATGTCGAAAGATATCTTTCGAAGTCGAAGGATATCTTTCGAATGTGCACTGACACACTGACACAGATGTGACGGGTTGGTGAAAAGGTGATGGGTTGGTAAGTCAACTTTCGGCAAAAGGGTATGGCAGGCTGACAACTTTCCCACCAACCAAGATTTTGAAAGATAATTTACCCAAAAAGGAAAACCCTATCTGCAAACCAGTCACCGGAAGTTTAACCGGAATAATCGCCGGAAAACACAAAGTCACCTAAAACAAGTTTTAAGTTACCCAACCCACTTATGAACACTCCCGGTAGGTTTAAAAACACGTTTTCCAGTTTAAAAGTGTAGAAAAACCAACAAAAACGGGTGTTAAACCAAGTGTTCAAACACACACCAAGAACTTGAATAACCCGGTTTTAAACAAGGTAAAGAGCCAAGCTCTGATACCACTTGTAGGTCCCTTTTTGTCGGATGACGAACCTCAAACCTTGTTATACTAACCCACTAGCGAGTGCGGAATCCAAGCTAGCGAGCAAACCGGGATTAAGCAAGTACAAACACAACACACAAGGGTTCACCGATTAACACAACTTGTATTAATGCAAATGAAGGTTTCGGTTACAAGCACAATGTTTACAA
The DNA here is from genome assembly GCF_002127325.2 of Helianthus annuus. Taxonomy (NCBI): domain Eukaryota; kingdom Viridiplantae; phylum Streptophyta; class Magnoliopsida; order Asterales; family Asteraceae; genus Helianthus; species Helianthus annuus. The sequence goes on from NC_035434.2 coordinate 11,250,278, forward strand.
ACCTAACTTGTAAACTCTCAAAGTGTGTGTGTGAGTTCTGGACAGAAAGCTCTCAAGAAGTCTCTCTCTCTTTCGGTGTGTGCACCTATGTGAACTCTCAGAACTGACTAACACAACACACTGCATGGGTATAAATACCCATACACAGCAGGTCATGTCCGAAGGATCCGATAGATGGTCCGAAGGATCATCTATCGAAGACAAAGTATTCGAAGGATAAGCAGGGACCTCGAAAGATCATCTTTCGAGGTCTAATCATTCGAAGCATATCTTTCGAGCACCTCGAAGGATCAACAGTATCCTTCGAGGCTATCCTTCGATACAGACAAACATCTTTCAACTTATTGGCCAAGTCAAACTAGGAGGATAGTTGACTTGGTCAACTTACAGACTACCAAGGACATCGTTTACATACAGACCGAATACAGACAAAGTACAGACATAAGTGCACCAACAAATAGCTCTGGCGTCTTCTCATCATAACGGCTTTAAGAAACACATTGAGCAAGAAGCTATTTCACCATGCCACCTAAATATAATTAAAAAGGTAGCCATGTCCTTTAGCAATAAGCCCAACACTAAAAGTAAACAACTTTAATTGTTCAATAATGACCTAATAATGATAATAGAACCGCATTAAAAAAGTAAACCCATTGAAAACAAAGATTAATAGAGCAACATCTGTTGATATGAAGAAGAAAATGATGGTCTAATGGGATTTAGGGGTCCATTAGGGTAATAATTATTGCTAATGAAACATCTATGAAAATAGATTACCAGAAATTAAGCTCCTGCATTAAACTTGATCTCTCTGCAAAAGCACTTTTCACACAATTCCACCATTGAAGCCCTAAAATCTTCATATGAATCGCTCGAATCTTTGCCACCACATCCGTGGCTTACAAATCCCTACGAAATACATTCAAATTTCCAGTATGGTAAATTAGAATAAAAAAAAAAATTGATTGATCGAATTTCCAGTATGGTAAATTAGAATCAAAACAAAGATTGGTATAGTTATGATCTTAGGGAAAAACTATTGCCAGCTTACCAGATTTCTGTAGAGATTTAAAACAACTGGTCCGATTAAATCCATATCTCTTTTATTACATCTGGCTTCTACCTACAACATATGTGTTCAAATTATAATCCAATAAAATATTACTTTTTTATAGACTAAAAGAAGGAAATAACATAGCAATTTATATTCAACCTGGTCTATATAGCAAACATAGAAATCCCCATCCAATCAACTTCAGGATCTTGATACCAAAACCAAAGCAACTGGTGACATCTCAAAAGTTCGTTCTCCTTAACCTTCAAGGACTTTTCCAAGAGCTGTTGTGGTAAAAATAACATCAATATAGATCAATGTTATGTCAAAATAGATATAAACTTATGCTATTGTTAATATATAGCTAAATTGCTTTTTAATAAATGACTATGAACCTATTAGAAGCATATTACTCACCATCCACCAAATGTTATCGAGATTAGATATTGCACCAAATGTTATTGAATCATATAAAAAACATCTAATAAGTCCGTCCACAAAAACAAAATCATAATACTCAGTCAGTTGCGTCCAATAAAGTGATGGTGAATTATCATACCTGTGGAATTTCTTTGTACTTTCGCTCCATTTGTGCATCATCAATGAGTAAAGAAATAACATCTTCTTGGCTAATATGCCGCACCAGTCTACAAATCAAACCCATCAAGAAAGCATCAATGGAGCCGAAAGAACCTACAAACACAAAAACAACAACTGCAACGGCGGTTGTACAATTCCATTGAGGCTGATGGTTGTACGATTCCATTGAGGCTCAGGCCTAAAATAAATACGAATAGAATGAACATTAGATGAAACCAACTTAACAACCGTTACCAAGCGCTCGACCAAAACAACTTAACAAAAGATTTGTGCAACAATATTAGAACGGTGAATCACATGTGTAATACAAAATCAACGGCTTAGCTAATTTCCTAGTTATTACTCGTACCTGAGCCGGAATCCGTGATTCAACAGGGTTCTTTTTGTCTTCTCACGTAGATGGGTCGATGTTTGTTTGAGCAAAACTTGCAGCCTAAATCATTAAAACCAAATTCCATGTAAACCTGAAATTCAGTTTAAGAAATGCTAAGATTAGGCAAATTCATATCAAGTATTACACTTGAATCTTACATGATAGAACGGAAGGACTCTTTGACTACATTAATGGGTTGATCAATATTTGGTGATTACACGATCAAAATGATCAATCAAAAGGAATTTCCATCGATCTAACTCAACAACTAAAACAGATAATTTGTACCATAAAGATTAACTAAAATAATTCACCACAATAAGGTTATAATCGATAATAAAGACTACAGTAAACAAAACAAATATATAATATTATCATTAAATTCTAACACGGGTTTAAAACTGGTCCAAACCGAATCAGTTCGGTTTTAAAACTGGTTATTCAGAACCGGTTTATTTATAACCGATTCAGAAAACCGGTCCCAAAAACCAGTCCAACCATCTGCAGAACGCTGTTGTAGTGCTACGGGTTGCTGTTTTCGCCGAACGCCCGAACCCAGTCCAAAAAACTGCAGAACACTGCTGCTGGCGCTTTAGTTTCGCTGGTCCAAAACTTTTAACCCGGAAAATTTCCGGGTAGGAAAATTTAATTTACAAAAAATAAAAGTATAAAAATAACACTTTTAACATCTAAAGTATCCTCTTTCTCTTTTCTCCACCATAAATTTTTAATTCGATTTCTTAAACTTTTTCTTGTTGTAAAGAGCCATAAAAACATACAAAAGCAAGAATGTAAAGTTCGCATCTATATTTAGAGCATTTACATTAGAGCATCTATAGTATATTATATAGAGAAAATAATAGAGGAAACAAAAAAAATACCATCACATTAGAATCTCTATAATTGAAAAAAATTAAAGAAAGTAAAGTACACCTCTATATTTATATGGTCACATTCAACCCTCTATATTGTTATTGTAAGTATTACCCTCTATAATATAATCATGAAGCTTAGGTCGTTGTGAACGTAGATAATAGAAGTAAAAAAAGAGACTCGATTAACATTAACAATTCGGATAAAAACAAATCCGATATCATACTGCACCTATCTAAAACATAGGTGGGTTTAACTAAAACCATTAAATATATCCAAGTAAACATTTCTTATTGTTTGATCATAGAACAAAAAGAAGAAATATTAAGTAAAAATCATTTTTGGCGGTTTGAAATCATAAATAGAGCGTTAAACGAACATCCTTTAATTTACCAATCAACGCCTGTTGATATGATTTGATATGATGGTAGACATGTATATATGATAGTATATGCACGTATACCAGTTGGAAGTAAACATTCAAAATCAGTTTTTTTAAATAAACTTGGAAGTAAACATTCAAAATCAGTTTTTTTAAATAAACTGGTGTCAAAGCACCAAAGATGATAAGATTGACAACATCGAGAAACCGCTATACATGATAACGATTAAGAACACATACCACAAATCACATGGCGATGAATAACGGTATTCAAACATAGTTACCGCAACTAACCGGCCAAAACTACCAATTGCATAGTATTTAAAGAGTATCGTCAAGAAAGAATACCGAGAACCATCGATTGCCACCATGTCCGCATATATCAAAATTTTATCTTAACAAAGTCCTTGCCTTTTCACAGAGTATGCTTTAGCATGTAACCTATGTATTACAAAAGAAAGCATTAGTCTATAAATAAAAAAAATACAAAACAAATTACATATTACATAAACTAATGACAAAGTAAAATAAAAAAATATAATACGCATACATTAAAATAATCATAAATCTTTAGATATTCCCTTGTAAAACCAATTGATGTATTACATATGACATGTGACGAACAAAATGGAACCTTAATTTTAAGTTGTTAAAAAATGCAATGACCAATGAGTAATGACCCATTTGACCAGTTTTTTAATTACTTCATTTTATCGATATTACTAATTTGGCCAGTTACCTATAAACATGCCCCATGTTTACCATTGTTGAGTAAACGGGTTAAACAACTTTGTTTATGTCAGAAGTTGGAACAACTTTTGGAATTCCCATTTTGTAGCACTTGCCAAGATTCCAACCTCACAATTTCAAACACACAAAAAAAAAAGATACATACAATCCTTCCGATTTTTATTTTTCTTTAAATGATTGCACAACCATGGAATCTATCTAATTGTAATAGAAAAAAGGTTTATCATTGTTTATAACCTGAACAACAGCCGATATTTCCTTCACAACCAAATTTAGTTGTCTGCAACTTGTTGTAGCACACACTTACTTCAACACGCAAGTGGAAATCATTTCTTCACTAAGAACCAGGTTTTTGATTTTCAGTGACCTAAACATATATAAGGGGTATTTATGTCATATCCAAAATGGTTAATTATAATAACCTATGTGGAAGAAAGGTAAAGATGAACCAACATACCAGGTCATTGTTACAACTTTTTTCCAAATCAAGAACCCTGCTGACAACCGTCTAGTTCAAAGGGACACAAAGAGCTCAATACATGAGGCACTAACTCATTCAACAATTTCCTCATATAGCTTGAAATCCTTTGCGTCAAGAGTAAACTTCTCTTTTAAGGTGCACTGACACAAAAGTAAAAAGCTACAACATGAGAAATAGAAATTGAGAACAATTATGGACAAACAAAATAACTAAAAAACAAAATTATTTTGGATGGTTACCAGGGCAGCTACAAATTTTTAAACATATTCTAGTTTGGTTGAACTGGAAACGTAAAAGATACCGTAGAATGAACTCAAAACACTTCAGGCAACTTTTGACCCGTTTGAATCCATCCCTGGAAATTTCTAAATTGCAACATATTAATGTGAGCATATACCATTAAGTAAATAAACTTCGTACCAATTGGAAAGAATCTTTTGCAAGTTTAAACATAATATCTTCTAAAAAAATCAAAAGTAAGTAGTATTTGGATTAATGATGTAACCACTTGAACCAAAACAATGACATTCGTATCCCAATAGCAAAATTGTACATATCAAAGTTAAATACGCAATATGCTTAACAACTTATTATAAATTGTATAAACAACTTAACACGATAACTATAGTATTAACAAAGCAACTTACAGTCCCATCACCATCCTGGAACGATAAACCTCGCCATAAGATCCTAAAAGAAAGAGAATATTAAAAAACTCTTATGTAGAGTAAACAAATAAATGTATATAAAGAATATTAACATAAACGCCACCAGTACCATTACCACAATGCATCCACCATCTACTAATCTCAATCTCCAACCGTTACAAACCTAAAAAAAGAAGATAACTAAAATTCATTAGAAACTCCCACACAAATTGCCCTAATCAACGGCATGTAAACAATTTTTTATCGATTTACTTAAATATAAACAATGAACTTGATCTTACCGTTAAGACAACAATGGCTTCGTTTCCAATAGAGAGGGGAGATTTAGATCGAGATACATGGATCTGAGATAGACAATAATCAACAAAAACAGTTAACCGAATCACTAAAATCTTCAACTTCATTACAATTAAAAAAAACTAACATAATCAAGAATCAGATTAAAGTTGGTTGAAGGAATCATACCTGTGATTGAAAGGAATCATACCTATAATCACAATCGGTTATCAAAAAGTGAAATCAATATAGATACAACCCCTATTAACTAAACAGATTTGGGTACCTGATTATTGAACCATTTGATGAGAATATGATTGATCCAGAAGAGCGAGATGAAGGAGGCTAGGGTTTAGAAAGAAGCGTCCTTTGATTTGGGTCAGAATAGCCGTGTTGAATGAAACGAATGAAGGATTCACGATGCTCAGATGGAATTCATTAGGAAAGACATGTGAGGAGATGATCATTGGAATGGAGATGGAGAATGGAGATGGAGATGGAGGCTCTCTAGGGTTTTGGAAAAGAAACGCACGTACAAATAAAGTCGGGTCATAACAATAGGAAACGGATCCCGCCTCAACCCGTATACAAAAATCTTTCACCCGACTTTTTGGAGCCAAAACCAATTTCAAGAAGCCCTATGGTGATGCCACATCATTTCCCAAGTCCTTATAACATGACACATAAGCCCTTATTTATCTTGTTTATATATATATATAAGTTTCAATGCTCGTCGTTTTTAATCAATCTATTTTTATGATTGTACCCAAATATTTGTACTAGAAATTTGTCTGTGATAATTAATACCACCTACTCCAATAATATTATAATATATATCAAACTAAGTTGGTTATTAACAAAGCAGTCATATTTATGACTCTCTTTTTGGAACCAATCATTTACTTTGGTTTATTGAAATATATGGTATAAAACTTTAAAACTTTGTAGTTTTAATATTATTGTTTCAAAATAATTTATATTCCAATAAATAAAACCGAAGCTATTAAATTAACCGAAAGGATTTTAAGAAGTGATAAAATCTTTAAAAGATTGCTTTAGCGGGTCTAGCCAAAGCAAGTTTTGAAACCCAGGTGTACCAATTCCTCACTCTATTTTATCATTTCTGGTTTATAACTAGTTCACCATAAGACTTCATACTTTCATAATTTTATGAAATAACAGATGTTAGGATTACTTGTAAAATATATATATATATATATATATATATATATATATATATATATATATATATAATAATTTTGTTTGTATATTAGCACATGGTTTGTTGGTTCGCCTAAAACCATAAATTAATTATTTTTATTAGGATGTTCTTTCTCAAAATAATTTATTAGTTTAAACTTAAATTTATTTTGTAGTACATCCTTGGAGTATCTTTAACGAAATACTTGATGGAAATATTCATTTTTCAAACAGGTGTTAAAGTTTAACCAAAGATAGAAATCCACTAATACATATGGGTATCTATCCTACACGGTTTTCGGTTGGAAAAATAATTTGATATCTAAAATCTAATAATTTTTTTTTTCAAATATTCGACTCGTACAGTAAGTCAAATATATATTTTTGATTTATATATTACACTTATAATCTTATAACTCATAATATTTGAGTTCATCCGTACCTTTTATATTTATAATGATAAAACATTTTACGATGGTATATGAATAGTATATTTTACTATAAGATAGTACAGTAAGTAAAATATATATTTTATATCTAAAATTTTAATAAAATATCATGGTGTATTAAATTTTAATAAGTATAATATAGCATATAGAATAGCATATGCACTCAGTCGCAAGTTGATTAAAATGTAACAAGGTTATTAGATCTTTTTACTAGAATATGTATACAAATCCTATTTTCTCATAAGTATAAGTATATTATATACAAAAATAATATACTATATATCTTTGATCCTTGCACATTTACTTATGATAAAAGATCAGATAATTAAATTTTTAGAAGTAAGGATATTGCAACAGTGAAAACATCTTTCTTATCCTACTTAAATCAATAATTTAGTATCTATTTATTTATTTTACCTAGCACGCTCCTAAACATTCATTTTTCTTACACTAGAATTAAACATGAATGCCCCACATAAGAATAGTTGACTCAAATGTGTGTTTAGTACGTTTGTTCTTTATAAAACTTTATTAAAAATTAGATTACAATTTTTATATTGTAATATCTTTAAATAAATTATTATTGTATGGGATATACATGCATATTTCAATACATGTACATTGCTCAAATATATTTAGAATCAATTTTAGAAACATTAGACTCTGTATTACTTACGATAAGTACTTCTTTGAATAAATAATATAATATACAATAAATTGATAGTTAAGTTTTAATACTTTATGGTTCAACCCACTAGTTAAAAATAAATTTATTCCCACAAGTCCAGAAAGTTCATATTTTGAGTAATTTATTTCCCTAAACTTTTTATTTGACAGAAATTTATTTCAATATACTACTTTTATAAAAGGATAGAATAAAAATAATGAAAATAAGCTTGATGATTAATGGCATCGGATGTATAATTATTTTATATATGTGTGTATATATCCCATAAGTTAATATTAGCTAGAGAGTTGAAATTTTATACATATATATGCATATACCCAATAGAATTTCTTGATAATATATCAATATAATATCTTCTGTAAGATAAACATAAGAGAAAATATCATTGGTAGTTCATATGAAAACATGAAGTTATTATAAGTATAAACCATGAAACCTACTATGTTTTAAAAATGTCATTTGTCTCAATAAAATATTCCTTGCGATGGAATCTAACAATATATAAGCATAAATAAAGTTAGCTGTAAGCATACTCATTACATCGAAATTAGCTATAGTGTCAATGGAGACAATGATATATTTAAAACTCCATTCTCCAACCAAAAGAAAACCATAACCATAATAATATCTATGCGTAAATGAAAAAGTTGGGATATTGATATTCACTAGTAACAACCAGTATAGTATTTAGACTTGAACCTAAGAAGAATGCCTTAGTATAAAGCTTTGAGATAAGCCAATTACTTGCATGGATAAAATGTGATGGTTATTGGGATTCCGTGAGGATGATGACTAGAACAGTGCCTGTATGATAAATAAGCGATAACAACTGGCCACTGTTATTTCTTGTTTATTGATACTACTCGGTTCTAGAATATGATCCATCATGAGAATACTGATTTCCTTATTCCTTGATACAAGCCATAATAAATGATGTACTTCTGAAATCATTATTTGAGAAAAGTCTATTTATGGGAAATACCATGATAATTACCTCTCCGGTAAAACTGGGCATGGTGCGGTAGACTCTCCAGCTTGTCCGGGTGAGATGGGGTTACCTCTCCGGCGAGACCGGGTGAGATGGGGTTACCTCTCCGGCAAGACCGGGTAAGATGGGGTATGTGTTATGATAATAGAATTCCCTAAATAATACCCTGACTTGATGTCTGACCTGTTTTTGGAAATGTGAATCTATTAAATATATTGACCTTATGAATAGTGTGTATATTACAGTATTTGAAATATATAATTATATAGATAGGTATATCTATGAGGAAATTCAAAGACCATATTGATTCTTAGGAATAAATCATGAACAAGTGTGTCAATGATAATTTTAGATTTATTTATTAGGAATCTCTCGTATACGTCTCTAAATTCCGATATCAATCACTATTTCGTTTGATCATCCGTCTCGAAATTCGTGCGACAAGATGAACAAGAGGAACTCTATAGGTTGGAACAGAATTTCCTTTGCGATTATTGACGCATTAGGAAACCTGTAACTAAAATTTGTGCGAAGACACAACACATCTAAACACTTACGCTAATAATTTACTTTCATTAAGAAAACTTGAGAAGATAAAAATCTCACAACATAGAGAATAGTTCTGGTCAAAGTTTAAAGCAAAGACCAGAATAAACTAGGATAATAACAAACTAAAAGTATTTTTCTATATTTCAGGGAATCTCGAGGACGAGATTTAAAACAAGGTGGGGAGGATGTAACATTCCCAAAATTCTTATTTATATAAAATATATAAACTTATGTTATTAAAAGGATACATCATGGGTAAGTTGACCGATAGAAATATGATGTATTTTGGGCAAGCGTAGGAACCATTTAATAATTAAATTATAAAAATACATTATATTTGAACCTACTTCGTTTTTAATAAAACTTGGTTCAAAATGTAGATAAAAATATCCTTGTTCTAATGACATATTCATCATTTTATAAAACGTCATATTTTAGAAGTTATAAACGCCAAACGAATGAAGTAGTTAAATTAATAATATATATATATATAGGGCAATGCTCTACAAGAAACCCCAAATTTTTAGAAAACTTAGCAAACTCAACTTGTGGCCTACATTTATCCACGTTGCCCATAGTCACATTCTCTTCTTTTTTGCTTACAAGGTTATATCAGTAATTTACCCTACCCAAGATATTTTACCAATTTGATTTGACATGAACATTTAATGCCCATCAACTCATTTGTACAAATCACCCACTCCATATTTCTTTTACAATATTTCATTTTAAATCTTCTTTAACATCAACTTTCTCTCTCTAAAAACATTCATCTTGTCATTGCTCTTCTCACACACACACTCGTGCGTGTGTCTTTGTGATTTTTTCAGACCACATGACATGACGTTGAAATTATCTTCAAATGAAGATCACCATTGAAGACCATGAAGCTTTCTTCTTTTCAATGATGAAGAAAAAGGAGAGAGATAATAGTTAATTGAAAGATTTGACTAGAAGAAAGAGGAGAGAGATGATGACACAAGTGGGTTTTGTCATTTTCAATACCAAAAAGTGGGTTTTGTTCTACCGAAAATGCCCTCTCAAACTTTCAAATGTGCATTATACTATTTCTTTTAATTATAATTGTTACTAAATTGATGAGAGCCATTGATCAAGTTGGATGAAAGACAATCAATGGATGAGGTTGGGTTTCCAAGGTTTTTTAAAAAAGATGGGGTTTCTTATAGAGCCCAACCCTATATATATATATATATATATATATATATATATATATATATATATATATATATATATATATAATAAAATAATAATTCAAATCAATAACTAATTAGAAATGGTGGACATGTGGACGTGTATGTATGTAGCATTAATGCATAACAAGTACGTGTACACTTTGTGTTATGTGCTCTCCAAGCTATTAGACTATAAATAGAACATATTCTTCATTTGGTTCGCTGCTTACCATCATACCATCTTTCTTTTCTATATACATATGTTCAACGTTTTTATTATACCCTAAAGGTCCTGCCCCGTTTTAAGTATTGTATCCCCTGATCAGTGATACTCTGTCCAAGTGATGTAGGGCCCCGTAACGTATGTCAAGGCTCTGCCTAAATTCGTTGGGGTTCTCTCTCGTGACGTAGGGATAACATGAAATTGGGTTACCATACTTAATGTAAGTGCACTATATATTTTATTAAATAACCCAGAAGTGATACCCAAAATATAACAACCCTCCTGAATATTTTTCTGACACCCTACACTTCCTAAGATACACCCTGTATGTGAAAAACCGAGCCCGAAATACAATATATTATTAAAAATAATTAAAAAACAAGAAAATATAAGTTTACGCGGGCCGCGTAAAGATCCTCGATTAGTTAATGCGGGCCGCGAGAGGTTAGAAAGGTGGCGCAGCCCTGGGCCGCCATGTGGCACAACACCCGTCAAGCCTACACATCAACTCAGCATAGCTATACGTTGACTTTGGGTCAACGCGGGCCGCGTAAGACCTGTTCTCATTTGACGCGGGCCGCGAGAGAGTCCAGTATCAGCCCTATAAATTGGATCGTCGAGCCTTCAGTCCAATTCGTTCAGAATTCAATTTTCTCTCTCAATTTCTGTAGTATAGGCCCTATACCCGGGCATTATACCCCCTAATTAGCGAAGCTCTGCCTCGTTGTAAGTATCATAACCCCTGGATACGTATTAGATACTCTGCCCGATTGATCTAGGGTTCCGTAACGGCTGTCGTGGTTCTGCCCGACGTAGTCGTTGGAATGCCGTCTCGGGGAGGGTATTACTAATATTAAAATGGGTTATTATACTAACGCGTGTGCATTGTTTATTCAACTAGATTATAACCAGGAAGCCACGAAGGAAATACCTAAAATAGCAATGTGAGTAATCCTCTTTTTGTGTAAACCTTTTTGTGAGTAATCTCCTTTTTATTACCAGTTTTTACAAAACCTTAACCTTTTTACAATGCAATTTAGCAGTGATTGAGTCTTTGTAATTCTACAATTACTGCCGGTATGTTGGGGTTTTGTATACAAAATTTGAGTAACGTTACCATTGGACAAAGAGTTAGCCAATGCGTAATATGACCCTCTAGTCAGACTTGACACTACTGAATGAGTAATTGGGTAGATATAAACATTGTAATCGCCCTCAATACTGTTTAAATTGATAACGCTTTTCTTGATTAAACTGAGATTCACTCACCAGTATTTCTTGCTGATAAAATGTTTTTAAAACGCGTTTCAGGTAACACAATGTGAAAGCCAATTAGAATAAAGCCAGCTCGAAAGCACTGACGGCTTGGAAAAATGTGGCTATAAAAGTTACCTAAAAAGATGATGTTTTAAATTCAATAAAATAAGGGTTATCCCTATAAACATATTGTAACAAGAAACTTGGGTTTTACCCGTGTGATTATAAAAATAAAATATGGTGGTTTTACTCTGATAAAATATTTCCTAACTACAGTCCTGATGAAATTTCCGCTGCCAAAATAATTAATAAACACCGATACCACCGAAACTGGCTCACGGCCGCCCGTTCCCGGGACAGATAAGGGATCGGGGGTTGTGACATGACTGCTCCTATATACCTCGTATATGCCTATACGGGGCGTATAGGACCCCTCGTATAGGTCTCATATATAACCCATGCCCCATATATGCCACATATAGGTCTATATGGGGCGTATATAAGTTTTTTTTTAACAAATATTTTATACAGTATTAATCGTTTTAGCAAACTTTTATACAAAAACAAGTTTTCTATTTTAAATAAATAAAAATAACAAGTACATGATATGATACAACACGAGACCTAAAGCACACCTATAGTTCTATGCGAGACCTATACTACACTAACAGGCCTATACGAGTTATTATACTTAGGGTAAATTACTTTTTGAGTCCCTGTGTTTTATGGGTTTTAACCACTTGAGTCCAAAAGCAAAAAGTTTAACGACCTGAGTCCCCATAAGCATTTTCTTTAACCATTTGAGTCCAAATTTCTAACTCCATCCATCAAATCTGTTAACTATGAGGGTAATTTGGTCATTTACACACAAAGTACAACTCTTATATGCACAAGAGTATAAGGAACAAGTGTCTAATGCATAAACTTTTAATATATAAAAATAATTACATATATATAATAAAACACACACACACCAGCACACACCTACACACTTTCTCTCTCATCTTTACACACTCTTCTCTCTCTAAACACCACTGAACAGCCACCATCCCCACCACCGCCACCTCCAAACACCCACCACCACCAGCTCAATAATCTGTTTAATCACACATCCAAACACCCTAATTAACATCTCATTTCACATATATTCCTAAACATTTCACAATCAAATCAGAATAATGAAACATAAATGTTTGTATTAACTACTAACCAATATCACATTTGAATGGTTGATGTGAATCCTGTAATGGTTGATGATATAAAAGACAGATCACAGGAGGAGGACGTCATTATCTACTACTAAATTATATCATGTCTTATCCTTGGAATCAAGAACAATAGGATAGAATATTCCACCACAATAATATTCTCATCTCTACTCTCTCTGTTTCAATCTATCTTCATCTTGATGAAATTCAATAAAGTATTTGGGATCCATCTGAAACAAACCCTACCTGAATGGAAAGACAAATACTTGTGCTACAAACCCCTTAAAATGCTCCTGAAACGGCTTTATATCACAGGATTCCCGACACTCTCCGTTCACAGGATTCCCTACGACGCCATTGAGCGAGAAAACTTCTTGTGTCGGTCATAGACTCTGAAAAAAACCTCGTATTGCGACGGCGCCGCCTCCAATGTCTTTGAAAAAAACCCTAGATCCGCCGTCGTCAAACCCTAGATGGAGGAGGTGGTGCGGTGGTGGACGGAGTTGAAGCGGTGGTGGAGTTGCAGCGATGGAGGAGGTGGTGCGGTGGTGGAGGGAGCTGCGGCGGTGATGGTGGTGGTTGTGGTTGTGGTGGGGTGGTGATGGTGGTGATTGTTTTGTTGAGGGAGAAAGATAAGAGAGAAAGGGATTAGGCGTATGGATCTGGAGATAGAGATGTTTATATATTTAAGAAGTTTTAACAATAATAATAAAATGGTTTTTTTTAAGTACAAGGGTAATTTGGTCATTTAACAAAAGTTAACAGAATAATTCTAACAGTGTTAAAATTTTTGGACTCAAATGGTTAAAGAAAATGCTTATGGGGACTCAGGTCGTTAAACTTTTTGCTTTTGGACTCAAGTGGTTAAAACCAATAAAACACAGGGACTCAAAAAGTAATTTACCCTTATAATTAATATGAGTTTTTTATAATTAATATTAGAGTTATTATAATTAATATGAGTTTTTTATAATTAATATTAGAGTTATTATAATTAATATGAGTTTTTTATAATTAATATTAGAGTTATTATAATTAACATGCGTTATTTCATAATTAATATTAGTGTTATTGATATTAATTTGAGTTTTTTATAATTAATATGAGTGTTATTATAATTAATATGAGTTTTTCATAATTAATATTAGTGTTATTGATATTAATATGAGTTTTTTTATAATTAATATTAGTGTTATCTATATTAAAAAGAGAAAACAAAAAAAAATTAAAAATATATGCTGCATATAGGGCTAGACTGGGCGTATAGTGGGGTCCAAAAGACCATTATAGCCCTGTTTTGCCCCCAGTCTAGGATTAACTTAGGGGTAAAATGATAATTTGCATTATATACATACGCCTCATACAGGCCTATACTAGGCATATAAGAGAGGCAAAAAAGACCAATTTACCCCCAGTCTAGGCCTAACTCAAGGGTAAAATGGTCTTTTTCATCTATATGCCCCATATAGGTCTATACGAGGCATATAAGACAAAATATGACATAATGAGAGATTCTCTTGGAAATTGAAAAATGTTATACGCGGCGTATAGACCTATACGAGGCGTATACGAGGGTGTGTAAATAGGGACTAGGGTGTGTGAATATGTAGACACTTTTAAAATCTGTTTTGATATGGAGGGAGTACTAAATGTTACATGAGATTGAGAGAAGTAAAATTGCAACTGCCGTAATGGGTAAATTTAAGAGTAAATTACAAGTTTTGTCATTTATGTTTACACCAAATTGCAGGCGATGTCCTTTAGTGCAAAAGTTTACGAGTTTTGTCCTTCGCGTTTCAAAATCCTATACGTTATGTCCTTTAGCCCAAACACAGTTAGATTTTTTGGTTAAATCTAGTCATGTGCCTTGCATATGAGGGTATTGTTGTCATTTCATCTTCTCAAGGGCTATTGTGTAAAGAACCTTTATTGAGGGACTATTTTGTAACAAACTAAAAAAATAAAAGGGTTATCTAATCCATGTCTCAACCTCTACACACATCCTCCTTCTCACTCTCCCTCTTCACATACTTCTCATGATCCGACAACACCACATTGAAATCAAACGCCTCATTCCGCTCCGTAAACCCTAGCCCGATAAACACCTGCTTCCTCGTCCCATCCTCAATCTTCAACCCAAAATATCTCGACAAATCAAGCAACGATTCCACCGCATTCTCCCTCTGTCCAGGATACACAAAACACACAGCAAACAAATCACCAGAATTCGGATCCTCTAACCGGATATCACACCGATTGTTGCACGACATCACTCGGAGCCTCCCGGACCAGATCTTGTCCGATTGCAGTCACTCGCCACACTTGTAACCACCGCTGGTGGATCGCGATGGTATTTTGAACACCGAAACTTCTCGAACCACTAGTAATGTGTGCTTGAAGGCATCTTCTTCTTCTAACTCAAACGACATCATTTAATGTAATTGTTATGAATAATAACGGCATTTTGATCTACAGATCTCCATGTTTTGAGGTGTAGATCGAGTTTTTGTAAGGATTAAAGGTTGATATGTGTAGGTCCCTCGGAGGATGAGGTCAAACCTTAACCTTGTTATGTGAAACACACTAGCAAGTGCGGAATCCAAGCTAGAGTGCAAACCGAGATGAAACAAGCACAAACACAAGACACACAATATTCACCGATTAACACCACTTGTATTAATACGTATGAAGATTTGGTTACAAGCTCAATGTTTACAAATCTGTTTTGCAAACTCTCTAAGTATGTGTGTGTGTTCTTTGTGGAGTCTATCTTTCTGTCTCAGCTCATCTAAATGAGGTGAACACACTGCATGGGTATATATACCCAACACAGGTTGTATGGTCGAAGGATCAAACTGACCGATCGATAGATCATCTGTCGATCACAAAGCCATCGAAGGATCCACATATACTTCGAAGGATGGCATATCCTTTGAAGTCCATCTGTATCCATCGAATGATATCTTTCGAGCTCATCGAAGGATATACACAATCCTTCGATGCCTTATCCTTCGACACAAAACATTATACAACCATAATCTAACTGTTTGTCCAAGTCAAACCAGGAGGATGGATGACTTGGTCAAACTTACAGGACTAACAAGGACATCGTTTTACATCATGACCGAATACAGACAAAGTACAGAGACAAGTGCACCAACAAACTCCCCCTTGGCTGTAGCTTTGTCTCGATCTTGATCATCTTTGATCTTCGTGTCTTCAAGACTCTGATGTCCTTTCAAGTCTTCAATGTCGGAGGATCTTCAAAGTCTTCACGTCTTGAAAGCAGAAAGTGTATCAACAAACTACCCGTATCATGTAGGAAGTGTGTTGACAAACTCCCCCTTAACATAAGCTCCCCCTTGAGTTATGCTCGTGAATGACTTGATCTTTACAGCTTGAGATCCTTGTGGTATTGATGATGGTCAGCGGCAACTCGATCATCTTTATCTTTTGAGTGCCTTCACGTCGTGTCTTCATTCCGAAGCTTGTCATCGACTATGTTCTCCTTGCCTTTAGAATCTGCACATGCAAGAAATCTAAACGCGTAATGAGAACAACTGCTTGGAATATAGTTAACATAAACAAATGACACACGTATGACCATGTTGCAATCAAACACCGTCCGACAGTTTGAAAGTTTAATAAATTTGTCAATTTTAGTTTCTAACTTTCAAAACTTGCAAATTTCGACCGTTTATGAAGATTTAGTCAATTCGGTTTTCGTTCAGGTTTCAGGCAACGAAGACTCGAGATCCAACATCATACGATCGAAAATAAAATAGAAATAAAATCTTTTTTGGCTTTTATAAAGTTTATATTAAAACATACCTAAAATCTTTTTGGTATTTTTAATATTTGAAATGTAAAGACTGAAAGCAGTAAATAAATATATACAGACATTCTTTTTGCGAGTTTCGAGGGTAAGAGAATCATATCAGTGTACGGTCATGCCAAAACGCTCTTGTTGTTCAGTTAGTTAACATTAAGATAAGCATCCTATAACAATTATCGATATAGTTGTCCACTTAAACTCAACTTATCAGATGTAATCATGGCGAAGGGATACGTTAAGGTATGATTTATACTTACCGACCGGTGTTCATCCACATCACGACACATTCCCGTATCAAGGTATGCACGAGGGTTCATCTTACCGGTGAGTATACCGATTATCATCTGTTTAACCGTATATGATGTGAGATTCTCACTTATTTTGATTTGAAAACAAGCCCTATGTGATAAAATCACGTATTTATGAGGAACTTGATTTTCATATGCATGAGGGCACAGGAGCAAGTCCGTGAACAGGTCAGTACTTTCGTACAACAGAGAGACGAACTTGACTCCCGGATAAATGTGATATTTTATCACTTATTTGATATGGACATGTGATTGTTTATCACTTATTGAGGTCGAATGCAGTATGTACACGTATGTATAGTATCATGGAAGATCTAGACTTGCGTCCCCGTTATTTTTCGGTAAAAGATACAACCATCATACCCAGATGATAAGCAGCATAAAGACCGAATATCTCAGAACCTCGGCAATCTATCAAACGAAATTTCGGTACTAAGACCATATGCCAATGAATGGTTCCCACATGGTCTTCAGTCGATTTAAGATTTATATCACCCTGCGCACTTTAAAATGATTGTGAGCCTACCGATACATCTTATATAGAGCTGCTTATCGTTTTCATTTAAGGTTTAAAGAGGTTTGGATAGACCACTGATGTACTATCATTTTCTCTTTTGCTCGCCAGGAAACTCATTTTTGTTTTTCTATTGTTTTTGAGTTTTTGAAATTTTTCGATGTTTTTGGATTTTTAGATTTTGGATTTACTCCCCCTAAAATCAATAAACTAAGACAAATTTAAAACACAAAGGTATTTACAAAAATGATTTTCCGATGTTGGTTTTACTCTTGCTTGACCTTAATGCCGTTTACCAATAATAAAAAGTCAAATCTTGATTTGTCAAATGCTTTGGTAAAAAGGTCGGCACGTTGGTCATCGGTGTGGACCTTAACAACATCGATTAGCCTTTTCTCAAAGCAATCACGTATGAAGTGATATTTGATTTCGATGTGTTTGGTCTTTGAGTGCTGCACAGGATTTCTAGTGATCTGTAATGCAGCAGAATTATCAACGTAAATAGGAGTAGTTAGGAATTCAAAACCGTAGTCGCGTAATTGTTGTTGGATCCAAAGAACTTGGGAGCAACAACTTGAGGCAGCAATGTATTCAGCTTCGCATGTTGATGTAGCCACACAAGTCTGCTTCTTGCACCGCCATGTGACTAGGCGATTTCCTAAAAACTGACATCCAGCCGTTGTGGATTTGCCGTCGATTTTGCATCCGCCAAAATCAGAATCACTGAAAGCGACCAATTCAAAGTTATTATCCCTAGGGTACCATAGACCGGTGTCAGGGTAACCCTTCAAATAACGAAAAATCCTTTTTACAGCTGCAAGATGTGAGGCCTTCGGGTTGACTTGATATCTGGCAAGCAGGCACGTTGGGTACATTATGTCTGGTCTTGATGCTGTGAGGTACATAAGAGATCCGATCATTGCGCGGTAGTATGAGGGGCTAACAGCTTCACCCTTCAAGTCTGGAGTAATTCCGTGATTTTGTGGTAGTGGGGTACCAATGGGCGTTGCATCAGACATCTGGAACCGGCTCAAGATGTCACCAACATATTTAGTCTGATGGATGAATATCCCAGACTCAGTTTGTTGCACTTGTAGGCCCAAAAAGAAAGTCATTTCCCCCATAGCACTCATCTCGAATTTATCCTGCATAATGCGCTCGAAATTCCTACACAAGACATCATTAGTAGAACCAAAAATAATATCATCAACATATACCTGAACCAGAAGAAGATCCTCCATCTTGTTCTTTGATGAAAAGAGTACAGTCGATAAGACCTCTTCGAAAACCGTTCTCCAGCAGATAGTTAGATAAGGTTGCATACCAAGCTCGCGGTGGTTGATGAAGACCATAGAGAGCTTTGTTGAGCAACCAAACCCAATCGGGATGGATAGGATCTTCAAAACCTGGAGGCTGTTCGACGTACACCTCTTCTTCAACCACACCATGTAAGAATGCACTTTTGACGTCCATCTGGTAAACCTTGAATCCTTTGAATGAGGCATAAGCCAGAAAGATCCGAATAGCTTCCAGACGTGCAACCTTGAACGACTAGCTTCAATCTGACGAAAACCTTGAACGACTAAACGTGCTTTGTTCCGGATAACAACTCCGCGGTCATCCTTTTTGCATTTGAAAACCCAACGGGTACCAATCTTCTTGTATCCAGCAGGTTTCTCTACGAGTTTCCAGACACCAAGCTTCTGGAATTGTTGCAGTTCTTCCTGCATTGCTTCAACCCAAGAGTTATCTTTCATGGCTTCTTTCCAAGTTCTTGGCTCTTCCTGTGAGACATAACACGCGAAAGACCAATCGTTTTGTTGCCCGGATTCTCGAATAGCTGCATACAGGCCTGCATTGTTGTTGTTTCGCAACATGTTTCTTGTTTGAATGCCACTTTGCACATTTCCGATGATGTTTTGTTGAGGATGGGTATTATGAATCCTTGTTTCTGGATTATCTGGAACTGGAATATTTATACCCAGATTGTTGAGATTGAGATCAACAACTAAATCAATGCCCGGAATTGACGAAGAGGATGATGCAGTAGCTTCAGCTGTTCTAGGGGCATCCACTGGAGGAGTACCCTCTGAAGTACCATGAACTGTTGTTGGAGCTTCTTGATCTGCATCTACAAATTCATCATCCTCTGAAGATTCGTTCAATTCAGTTGCATCATGAAAATCCTCATTGTCGAGAGTATTATTGTTCACCGAAGATGGTTCTTGATTGATAAGAATTGGACGAACCACCGGTGAAACTGTTGCATTGTCACTCTCGAAAAACATCCTTGCCGCATCACTTTCTTCAACGGCTTCAACATTGATCGAATTGAAAAAGTCATCGTACTCAAACATCCAAGGCTGACCAGGACATTTGACTGGCAAAGTGTGCCTTTGTACTCTGACCTCAGACCATTCCTCGACCCTTTTAGTCTCTAGATTCCAGACTCGTAAGTTAGGGGTGGCATACCCAAGAAAGTATCCGTCTATTGCTTTAGCCCCAAACTTTCCATTAGGATCGATGATTGTACATGGAGCTCCAAACGGTTCAAGATAAGACAAATCTGGTTTCCGTTTTTGAAGAAGCTCAAAGCAGGTCTTATTGTGTCTTTTGACTGTAAGGACTCGGTTCAATGTATAACATGCAGAGGCCACAGCTTCAGTCCAGAATGGAATGGGCAATTGTGACTCTACCAACATTGTCCTAGCAGTCTCGATCAATGTGCGGTTCTTACGTTCAGCGACGCCATTCTGTTGAGGAGTATAAGCTGCACTAAACTCATGAAGAATACCCTTTGAAGTGCAAAACTCCGCCATGGCATGATTTTTAAATTCAGTACCATTGTCGCTACGTATCCGCCTAACCTTCAACTTATACAAATTCTCAATCTGAATGATCAAGTTTTTGATAATACCAAAGGTTTCACTCTTGTGTGCCTTGAACGCCACCCAAGAAAATCTTGAATAATCATCAGTAATCACGAGACAGTATTGATCATTCCGAATACTCTTGTGCTTGACAGGACCGAACAAATCCATGTACAAACGTTCAAGAGGAACTGCCACCGTGTTGATCTTCTTTGTAGGATGCCGTTTCTTCGTTTGTTTTCCTTTTTGGCACGAAACACAGACGTCTTGAAGATGGAAGTTTTTAAGAGGAACACCATTCACCAATTCATTTGAAACCAAATGATTCATTTTGCGTAAGTGAATGTGACCCATTCGTCTGTGCCAAGAGATAGAGTCTTTTTCTGTGGCTTTGGAAACGAAACAAGTTGCTTGTGCAGACGTAGTAATAGCTTGGCTCATATCAAGGACGTACAAATCATTTATCCTTGGAGCTGATAAGAGAATCCATTCTTTTGGAATTTTGAAGCCGGGTTTCAGCACATAACATCCATTAGCATCAAAGTGTACTGAGAATTGCTTGTCACAAATTTGAGAAACACTAAGAAGATTGTGATCAAGTTGTTGCACAAAGTTGATCTTGTCAAAGCTGACAATCCCGTTGGAGATCATTCCTTCACCCATAATATAACCACCCTTATCTCCAGCAAAAGCAACATAACCTCCTCTAATAGATTTGACGTCGTAGAGAAGCTTCATGTCGCCTGTCATGTGCCTGAATGCCCCACTATCAACAATCCAATGACTACTGATAGTTCCTCCTGGAACACCCTGCACATGAACTTAATTGATTAGTTGGAGATGGGGACCCAAGCCATTGTGGTCTTGGGTCTTCCATTTTCATCAATAACAATAACTTCTTGTCTTTGATGATTGGTAAATTGTGATGATCCCCCTGATTCAGTAACCGTTTTTGGTTTCCAGGTCTGTTTTGTTTTACCAGTGTTGTTCTTTAAAATTTTAACTTCATGGTTGTCTGAAGTTTTTGAATTGTCTGGTTTTACAGAAACAGCTGTTTTGTTAACCACATCGGTTTTAATCGCCTTTTCAATTTTCTTGACCTGTTGGCGTTTCTGTTTCTTTTCCCTTTCTTTTACAAGGCGGGGATCTTGTTTTCCCGAAACAGTTTGCCCGCGGTCAGTTTGGTCACGGGGAACATCAACTTTTCCTTTTTGTTTATGAAGATATGGACAATTTCGAATTATATGTCCAATTGTTCCACACTTAAAACATGATCTTCGTTCAACAAACCCCGAAGTATCATGTGATCGTTTAGCCGATGATGTTGAACTTTGTGAACCCGAGGTACTAGGCTTTGAACTGGTTTGTTCATTTCTTTTCAGAACAGTAGCTTTCTTGACAAAATCTAAGTTAGATTTATTTTCAAACGTTTCAATTTTGTCCGTTCCCGTCGATTTCACAAAGTTTACATTCTTGTTTTTCTTCCGATTCGGCTTCTTTTGAGTTTGAGCCGGTGATTTTGCTTTTGGCTTGGTGTGATTTTGCTGTTTCTGCACTGTTGGTAATTTCTTGTTGCCAAATTGTTTTCGAATTTCGGCCTTTGGAATAGGAGGACACTGTGTAACTATAACACGTGGTCCCGTCTTTCCCAAAAACTTACTTGTCGAGTTTTCAAAAACTTTGCTGATTAAGGATTGATTCACATTCTTAATGGGAAAGTCTTTGTCTGAATAGATTTTATCATCATCAATAAGAGTGTACAGCAAGTTCACACTCTCTGACTCTTTTGCAGACGAGGACTCAATCGCAACAGTCTTAGCGGGTTTTGCAGGAGGATCACATAGAATGTGATTCTCGAGAGGTATGTCCTCATTTTTTACTACCGCATCAGACTTTGCTGGGACAGCATCATCAGATTCATCATCAGAAGAATCAGCATCCTCAGTAATGACTTGACTGGAGGATCCTGATTCAGTTCAGCAGAAGACACACATGTATCTGCTGATACATCCGAATCTGATGATACTTCCTTTGTATATCCGAGCCCTGCTGCAAATTTTTTCACATCTAGAGGCTCAGATGGTTCAAAGAACACTCTGTCCTCCTCATCCGACATGGCATCATAATTATGTCTCACTGGTGGTGGACAATTCTTATAGCCTATGCACGTGACGTCCCTTTTCTCCTTTTGGACATCAATGATGTGATCCAACACATAGCTAGAACTCAAATAGCTATCTAACTTGAGTTGGATTGCCTCACTTTCCGTTTTTACACAAGCCATCTCTTTTTGCTTTGTCTCAAGGAGAGATATATACAAATTAATGTCAGTTTGTTTTCTGGAAACCATTTTAGTTAACTCGGTTTTATCTTTCTTTAACTTTTCGATTACCGATTTGAACTCCTTTTCATGATTTTCATAAAACATATTGGCTTCTGTACATTTGGAAAGGTCCACAGTCAATTTCTGATTGTGAATAAAAGTCACATCATACTTTTCTTGCAAAGCTTCATGCTTACTTTGCAAGTCACACAAATTCTCATTCACTGTAGTATGTTTGTCTTGCAAGTCAAACAAACTAGCTTGTAAAGCATCATGTTTGCCTTGCAACTCAGACATACTTTTCTCTACATCAGCACATCTAGCACGCAACCTATCACATTCATCACAATTTACAACAGTGGGTTCATCGACACATACCTGACTTGATGAACCGTCGACATTAGCCATAAAGGCTGAATGGAGAGAAGACGAAGAATAAGCAGCTTGATCCACCAGAATAGATCTTCTATCACTTAGTGCTGTAGCTTCCTCCAAAAGCTCATCAATGTCAGCATCAACCGAAACATTTGCTGTCTCACCCACATGATCATCACCTGAACTGGATGATTCTTCATCAACACTCCTGTTGTACCCAGAAGAGTCTTCATCTTCAGAAGATTCACCACCACTGGCGGAAGATTCTCCACCACTGGTGTGAACTGCCTCCTTCACAATTCTAGCAAAACAAGCTGTACCATCCTGAGCATCACCACTCAACTGGATTGACCAGTCACAACCTTCATCCACTTGAACCACAAGTGCCCGGTTGGCATTTGATGTTCCAGCTTGGCCCTGGTTGTTGACAGGTATCAATGTACATTCATTGTTCCTGTTCTGGTTATGCTGGTTGCCTTGGTTTCTGAAGGGGTTCTGGTTCCCGTGCTGTGCTGGCTTTGTACATTCCCTTTTAAAGTGACCCCGTTCACCACAGTTGAAGCATTTTACTGCCTGTTTATCGAACCCATACTTGGTGTCTCTCTTACTTTCCAAGCTGGTTCTGCCAGTACTTTCCATGAAATCCTTTGCCCTTCTTACAGCACTAGCAAAGGCCCACTTGATATCCATCAAGTCCATCTCTTCCTTATCAATCTGCCGATAGTCTTCTTGTGTCAGATTAATGTTGCCAATCTGACCTTCTATTAACCCACAGTACGCGCTCACTACAGTGTTAAGCAGCTCCATGTGTTCCCTTGCTACTTCTACACTGACCTTTGAGAAGCTTGAAGTGTCGAGCTGCACTGTATTTGGTTTTGATTGCTGACCAGCAGATGATGTCCCTCCATAACACGCATGTTGTTGAGCAGGAGGAGGAGGAGGTGGTTGTATTGGATTTCCATACATGTCTGTGGTGGGAGCTGGCTTAACAGGAACTTGCACTGGATTGCCATACATATCTGTGCTTGTGACAAACGCCGTTTGTAGTGGAGCATGTGGACCGGTTCTTGCAGACGAAGAATTAGAAGTTCCATAATACATTTCTGGATTTTGTGGCAATGGAACTCTTTTTGCCTTTAATGTTTCCTCCTGATCCTTGTTTTCCAAAAGCTGCACGAAGTCGTTGATATTTGTAGTTCTCAACACTCCGTTATACTTCAGGATTTCCAAGAAACTACTCCATTGGGGAGGCAAAGCATCAGCAAACTTCTTCACCACTTCTGCTGTAGTTGTTGCTACTCCAAAATTGTTCAACTCTGTAAGCAAGTGATAAAACCGGCTTGTCATGTCTCCCAAAGACTCCTTATCCATGCACGTGAAACAGTCAAATTCTTTCTTGAGAAGATCATGACGCAATTGACGTGTTGCTTCATTCCCTACTCCTCTGGTTTTCAACCCGTCCCACAACTTCTTCGTTGTCTTGAAACTGACAAACTGGTGGTAAATATCTTTGCTTAACGCCTGAGTGAGAATGGCGTATGCTTTCTTTTCCAGATCATACGTTTTCTTTTGATCTTCAGGAAGATCGGCAAACGTAGCAGTATCTGAAGCAGCAACCTCTATAGCTTGATCGAAATCTGTAGTGAAACGTATCCACAGTTCGGTATTTTGCCCAAGTACGTATGTACGAAATCTATCAACCCAGCCCGGATATTCATTTAAATGCATCAACTTTGGAGGTCGATTCAAACTTCCGGTTTCGCTTTCGCTCAATAAGATACTTTGAATGCTCGGAGTTTGATTCGATACTAATGCCCATTGACTTGATGATATGGCATTTGCTTGTGAAGATGTCGACACCGGAGACTCGGCCCATGAAGGAGATAAACTTGTACTCGTATACTTTCCACTGTCTGGAGCCGGTGTACCCCACCATGAGGGAGTGGAACCTGTACTTGTGTATTTTCCACTATCTGGAGCCGGAGTTCCCCACCAACTTGGATTCATCTTTGATAAGAAAAATAAATTCTATATCAATATCTCGAAAGATGACAACCAGCCGAATGATCCAAGCTCGAAAGATCTGAGAAACACAAACTTGTTAAATCTAAACAGACCACAATCGAAGGATCAACACTTTGTTCGAAGGATCAACACTTGTTCGAAGGATCAACAGTGTTCGAAAGATCACTGTTGAATTTCGAACAATTGATTTCGAAAGATTCTCCAATTCGAAGGATCCTTATCTTTCGAATATGAACTATAGCTCGAACAATATATCCTTCGGAAAGATTCCTTGGCTCGAAAGATAAATCACAGACTTCGAAGGATGTTCGAAGGATCAATATCTGTCGAACCTCCTCTGATCGAAAGATGATCTTTCGACTTCGAAGGATATCCTTCGATCTCTACTGACACAGCTGACACAAAGTTGACAGGTTGGTGAAAAGGTGATGGGTTGGTGGTCAACTTTCGGCAGAAAGGTATGATCAGACCATGCTTTCTACCAACTCAGACTTTTCAAATAAAATATTGCCTAAAATGGAAAGTCTTATCCAGAAACCAGTCACCGGAATTATGACCGGAATTTGCCCGGAAATCACCAAGATTCTTAAAAACAAGTTTTAAGTTACCCAAACCTTCCCTTCACACACCCGGTTAGTTTAGAACACGTTTTTATGTCAAGAAATCCAAGAAAAACACTAAAAACGGGTGCTAAACCAAGTGTCCAAACACTCCAAAGTCTTGTAAAAACTCGGTTTTAACAAGGAAAAGAGCCTTAGCTCTGATACCACTTGTAGGTCCCTCGGAGGATGAGGTCAAACCTTAACCTTGTTATGTGAAACACACTAGCAAGTGCGGAATCCAAGCTAGAGTGCAAACAGAGATGAAACAAGCACAAACACAAGACACACAATATTCACCGATTAACACCACTTGTATTAATACGTATGAAGATTCGGTTACAAGCTCAATGTTTACAAATCTGTTTTGCAAACTCTCTAAGTATGTGTGTGTGTTCTTTGTGGAGTCTATTTTTCTGTCTCAGCTCATCTAAATGAGGTTAACACACTGCATGG
Organism: Helianthus annuus; assembly: GCF_002127325.2. NCBI lineage: Eukaryota > Viridiplantae > Streptophyta > Magnoliopsida > Asterales > Asteraceae > Helianthus > Helianthus annuus. Next base: position 11,276,795 of record NC_035434.2, read on the forward strand.
GTATATATACCCAACACAGGTTGTATGGTCGAAGGATCAAACTGACCGATCGATAGATCATCTGTCGATCACATAGCCATCGAAGGATCCACATATACTTCGAAGGATGGCATATCCTTCGAAGTCCATTTGTATCCATCGAATGATATCTTTCGAGCTCATCGAAGGATATACACAATCCTTCGATGCCTTATCCTTCGACACAAAACATTATACAACCATAATCTAACTGTTTGTCCAAGTCAAACCAGGTGGATGGATGACTTGGTCAAACTTACAGGACTAACAAGGACATCGTTTTACATCATGACCGAATACAGACAAAGTACAGACACAAGTGCACCAACAATATGTGATAAATGTGAGAGGTGTTAATGGAGAAATGAACTTATCGTCATGAATTGGAACTGATTTGGAGAATAAATACTGGAGAATTGGAGCAGAGTGATTGTGAGTTTCGAAGTGTTGATTGCTTGTGGGTGGCCCTTTTATTTTTTAGTTTGTTACAAAATATTCCCTAATAAAAGTTTTCGATTTGTCGTGTATGGCGTCTGAACCAAAAAATTTATTAGATTTGACATGCTGCTAAAACGCTGGCTACATATTTCCGTGACACAATCATATACCCATTGATTGTTAATTTCGCTTTTTTTTATACAGGGTTCTTCTGTCATTGGCTCCAAAAAGGCATGTGGACCAAGTTCAGATATCAGGGCCACAGTAGACGGCTGTCGTTTAATATCATCAAAAGTTTTACAATTTAAAAAAAAACCCTCCCTAATATGTATATACAGAAAGTCCAAAAGTAAAAGAAAAACTAAGCGGTATATGTGTAGCTAGTATCATCGTATCAAATATGTAACTCGTTTTTCATGTGTAGTTTTTCAACCTCAGACTATGCTTGTATTGAAAATAACTCGTTTTTCATGTGTAGGTTTTTGTTATAATGCGTACTACATTGACTGACCCACAATTGAAAATTACTCGTTTGGACCCAAATAAACTTAAACTTGTTACTCAGCCCATTTCACCACTGGTAAAAATAAATGGAACCTACATTCTCACCTTAATCTTGTTCACAGTGAAGATTATCAGTAATATCCTCTTCAACCACTACAAGAAAACGGGGTAATAGCGGCGACATGTCGCCGCTAAAGGGTCGCCGGTAAAGCTTGGACGGTAAAGGTCCTGATGTCGCCGCTATTGATGTAAACCAATAGCGGTGACAATTGTCGCTGGAATAAAGTCGTCGCTAATGGTGTTCATCAATAGCGGCGACACATGTCGCCGCTAAAACTTTTTTTTTTTTTAATTTTTTGCTGCATTTTCTATATTTCTATTATATAGAAAAGACGGACTAAAGTTATATTGGAAACTAGACAAGTTGGCTAACAAGTGGGCTGAAAAGATAAGACAAGCAAGTTGCCAAATAGTTCCTAGTTGTATTTGTTTAATCCATTTCCTATATATAGCATGTACATGTAAGTTTACAAATAAGTTAATGTGAATACAATGTAGTCTTTTAATTCCCACTGGTCTCGTATTCCTCCTTTGAGTTTATATTTGGAGTTCATTATAGTTCGAGTGTTATCTTTCATATCACCAATTCTTGAGGCTGTTTGTGAAGTTGCCAAGCGGATTCAAGCCGATGATGTTGTTGACGAACCGAAAGAAATAGAGAGTCCGGTGTCCGATGCAAAGGCAGTCAACATTGATGTGTCATGGATACAACCTCACGTGGAAGCCTTTCGCAAAAGAAAGGAGGTTAGTGAAGAGTACAATTTGCTTTTGGAGAAGAAAGCAAAAAACCTTTTGGATAAAAAAGCTTCCCAAATCAATCTGAGAAAGAGACGTGTAGAGCTTACGGATGCACAAGAACGGTCTATATATGCGTGGATGTACTGCGGCTTGTTGGAGAGAATCTAATCGACACCTTCTTCAAATCCGAAGCAAAAACAAACTCATGGATTCAGGATGCGGTTGTGTAGGCTAAGTAGATTATGTTATGCTATGATGTGGTATGTAATTATTAGAAGATTGTCTAGGCTAACTGTGTGTTTCAACTTTAAACCAAAAAAAGGGGTTATTAACCAAGAGGTTGCAACTTTAAACCAAAATATTTTTTTCTCTTGAAACTAACTTTGAGATCTCCTAAGAACACACACGTGTGACGCCAGTTTTTAAAGTTTGTCCAAAATTTATAAGTCCTTCAGATTCATTCTTAGGGGGTGGGGGTGGTCATCACTCACAACACCCAATCAAGTTCCGCCATGTCATCAACCATTTTTCCATCACTCGCAACCTTTTTTAGTGGCAATGGTCATCACTCACAACACCCAACAATAAACCCTCACACCCCCTCACATCCATTTATCACTCAATACCCATAACGCTTGAAGTTTTTCACGCCAGTAGATCATCACTCGTTGAAAAAGTTGGTGGCGGTGGGTTGTTGAAAACTATCACGCGTGGAAGAGGCTCTATCACAGACAAAAGTCTCCCACCCTGCCTCCCCTTATCTTTATAGACTTGATGGAGTTGGACGTGGAGGACGAGAAGGACCAGGATTGGTCGCTCCTTCTATATTGAACCCGCAACTCTTCCTTACACCAGTATTAGACTGACGAGTATGGCAAATTTGGTTCATGGTCATCCAACCTAAATAATAAATGAATTGAAAATGTAGAAAATTAGGTGATATTATCAACACGTTAGTGAACGCCGTTGAATACAATTGTAAATATTGTCTAAGGAAATAAATATTGGGCCCCAACAATTACATACCCAATAAACAGCTTTTAGAACAAGAGTGGGGCCCATGTCCACCCATTTAAACCAATAGCCCAGAATATTAAATAAAACCCAATGGGCATCCAAACCGTAAGATATGAATGGGCTTCAACATAATAAATAAGCGCCCATGCACGCTTTCTTCTCAGCCGCAAACCGTCGTTGAGAGAGAGAGACCGAAAGGTAGGGTTTTTGACAACTTATTTGCTTACATATTCTTTGATTCATTCTTGTTAATATTTGTTTCCATAATTCAGTGTTTATGTATACCTATAATCATTCAGTGCCTGCCTGCTTATTTCTCAAAAGATATCAGGGTTTGATCTGATTATTATTATTATTATTGTTGTTGTTGTTGTTGTTGTTTAGGTTACATACGCAGCTTTGATTCTTGTTAGTTTTTGTTTTACATAGGTGTTTATGTATACATAATCAATATAATTAGGTTACATACGCAGCTTTGATTCTTGTTGATTAATTTTGTTATATATAACTTTCCTCCAGATTTTTTAAACCTATTTTTGGGCCCAATTTAAAAAAAAAACACAGGCGGGGACGAACGAAAGAACGTTGCAATGTCTGATTTGAAAGGTCAAGACGTTGCAATGTCTGAATCGAAAGCTCAAGAGGACATGGACAAGGAGGCTTTTGAGCAATGGAAATTAAGGTGGCAAAAGAACTACACTACCCCTGGAGAGGAGATGTTTAGATTCAAAAGATTTCGAGAAAGTCTCCGTCTAAAAGAAAAAGAGGAGGAGGCCTCCACCAATTCGGAACCACCTTGGATGGCTTTGGACAGTGATGCGGCGGTCCTGCGTGAAATCGAGGAGTACCTGCTACAAGTTTGTAACCATTCCGGTGATGTATCTTCTTCTGATAGTGATACTGATAGCGAGGGGCGTGAGCTTAGAGCCAGTGGCTACCATAAGGTTTTCCTCCGAGAACAAAATGAGGATGGTACATTCCGCATGGATACTTTTTACTCGAACAATCCAACGCATCCAATTTCTGATGTGGGCGCTAGGTATTATAAAGGCCAAAGTAAGTCCCACTCTCTCTCTCTGATTAGTTAATTGAAGCCTCCTAATTAATTAATGAATTATTGATACAACAACAAGATAAATTCAGTACTAATGGCTGCTGCTAAATGTTAGGTGGTCGTAAAAAAGATGATACCAAAGAGGTCAAACGCCAAAAATCAGGCTGTGGAGGATGCTGCAGTGGCAGTGGAACCGGAACCTGAAACTGTGAGGGAAGGGTTGTAGAAATGGGCAAGTTATTAAGTAGTGGGTAGTATTTATGTGAAGTCTTTCAATTGTAATGCTATATATATATATATATATATATATATATATAGAGAGAGAGAGAGAGAGAGAGAGCGGTTAACCTACATTATTAGTAATCGTACATTACATACGTGATAATCCTGACCGTAGGATCAAGGGATTAAAAGCGTGATTAAATAATTGTTTAAATGTCTGTCTAAAACGTAATTATGTGAACCAAAGGTTAAAATGGTCAATTTCCTATACCTAAATACCCGGCTAAATCTCAGTATCTAATCAAAAAACCATATTTGATAATCAAAAATTTCGGTGAGTTTCAAACGATTCCGACCGACGGAGAAAGACGATTAACAACGGTGAACAACCAACGACCATCGATTTCACTTGAGAATGACGAATACGGCATTAAGAGGTATCGATTAAATCATCTTCTGAACCCCGTTTATTTTGTTAGCCAGTCCCAACTTTGTAGTTGAACTAATCGGCGGTTACATTATATGTTGAAGAAGCTAAAAGAGAAAGACGGAGCAAGAAAAGAAATGATCCGGTGAAGCCGGTGCACATTAGCGGCATAACTACAGGTTTGATGTTGATTGAAGTTTTTTAAGCCAAAATTAGGGTTGGTTAACTAGCGTTATTTGATAAGAACAAGCGTAATTTTTTGTTGATTCATTGATATGTAGTAGCGGGATTAGCAGGCTTAACATTAGATGACGATGATTCTTTTGAATGAACTAGCGGAATTAGGTTACATTGTGAAATTGGGAATTTTACCACTTGATATTGGGGCGTCTGATCTAATTGTGAAATTGAATCGTTTGAGCTAACAAACGACATTAACTACAGGTTTGATGTTGATTGAAGTTTTTTAAGCCAAAATTAGGGTTGGTTAACTAGCGTTATTTGATAAGAACAAGCGTAATTTTTTGTTGATTCATTGATATGTAGTAGCGGGATTAGCAGGCTTAACATTAGATGATGATGATTCTTTTGAATGAACTAGCGGAATTAGGTTACATTGTGAAATTGGGAATTTTACCACTTGATATTGGGGCGTCTGATCTAATTGTGAAATTGAATCGTTTGAGCTAACAAACGACATTAGCATGATTGATATGTAATATTGAATTAGGTTACATTGTGAATTGGGAAATTTACAAGTTTTAAATATGAAACTTATAATATTGGGGCTTCTGCGGTAATTGTGAAATTGGTGATTTAGAGGTAACAAGCGGCATTAGCATGATTGCTATTACATATGTTGAATATTTGATATGACCTAGCGGTTCTAGCTTAAAAATTGTGAAATTGGAGATTTTGAGATAACAAGCGGCATTAGCATGATTGTTTGCTTGATTTAAATTTTGTATTGAAATATGATGTAGGGGTTGCTGATGATGATGATGATTTTGAGCCCCCGATTCAGTCGATAATGACAAAGCAACCTCAGAAATTAAAGGTTAATAAAAAGCATACAAAATTAAGTCTACAAGATGATGATGATGACTTTGAAGTACCTATTAGAGACTTGATAGTCAAAAGGGGTGAAAACACAAGAAAAAGGCCAAATACTACAACTAACCAAGATGGTGATGACTTTGAGCCAGTAAAAAAGAAACAATCGAAAAACGAAAAGCAGATGGATCCTATCGAGGGGAAACGGAAGATTACCGATGCAGAACCTATTAGGACAGAACCAAGACCGTACTATGATTATCATCATGATGTAATAAGCCTACGGTGCAGTCCTTCAGGTTTTATGGATACAGTTAAGCACTTTACTGAAGCGCAGGTGGCGGATGTGAAGAGCATTGGATTTGGTGAGGTCCTTAATATAAAACTTTATCATATAAGCACACGTTTAGGGTATTGGCTCGTACGAAACTATGACGAGCAATACAGCACACTAAACATAGGAAATCACAAGATAGAAATCACCCGAGATTCAGTACATGACGTGTTTGGTATCCCAAAGGGTAATGTTATTGTACGAGAAAAAAATAAGCCTAGGAAAGGAGCAATAGTGGAGAAAAATACGGCTACTCAAGGCGCAGAAACAACCATAGATGAGTTCAAAAACCAGTGGCCAGACACAAACAAAATTACTCATACTTTACTTGCAAGAACTATGTCAAAGCAAACCACTGGCGGACGATTATTCAAGCTAAATTTCCTAGCCTACTGGAACACTTTGTTTGTAGAGATAACAAAGTCAACAACTGTTAAACAAAGTTTTCTACTTGCAATTGACAAAGAGGAAGACATTCCAAATCTGGATTGGTGCTCCTTCGTTTTAGAATCGCTGAAACGAACAAGACAAGGTTGGAAAAAGTTAGACTCACAATACAATGGCCCGGTTGCATTCCTAACGGTATGTTATGTACACATCTTTAAAGGTTATGCTAAATACGATATTAATATTAATAATTTGGTTTTTTTCAAAAAACAATATGCAGCTTCTATACAGCCATTATTTCAACAAAAGACACAAAATTTTCGATGAAGCTGTCAAAATGCCTGTCATACAGTATGTAACCTCTGGTATGATCGACGACGTGGAAGAATATTTATACAACAACGGGCCGCTAAATGTTGAAGATTGTGATGAAGTGGAGAAAGACGAAGGAGCAAATGATAATCGCCAGGATCAACAACATGTTACTGCCTCACGCATCAATGGCGATGATCATCAAAATCAAGAGTCTACGACCGCACCATTCGAAATCGTAAAACAGAACACTTCGACGCTGTACACTGACCTTTTCGCTGACAACATCCCGATACACGAGGCAGCTGCGGTACAAGAAAACCTCACCGAATTCAATACATTAGATCAGCGTATGGAAGATACGGATGAGTACATAATACCACCAGTGGATACGACACATGTCTACAACAGAAGAAACCTGGCTGGAAACCTGGATGGGGAAGATCCGATTGACGAAGGTAACATACCATCAAATACGGATTGGTTTAATGGGTGGAATCCGAATTAACATATTTCAGCTTTGAATTTAGATGAAATGGACATAGGGACACAAACGCAAAAAGAGATTGACTACTGCAGCACTCCGGTTCAACTAACCGGGGTGATCTATGATCATGCTGCGTGGGAAGCCTCGAAAAAAAGTAAAAAGGTAAACTGGATTTTTTGTTTTTGTTACTGTCAATAACACATGCTATAATACTTGTTTATGATGTTAGAAAATAATTACTGTACATGTAATAACGCATATTGGACAACAAATTAATAACGCATGGTTGGGGACTTCAGAATTTGACAGTTGGGGTTTCAAAAAATGAACGTATGCTGCTGCTGGTTTGGGCTGACATAAGTCTGGACTAAGGGAAAAATATATATGACTGTCAAATAGGAGGCCGATTAGCATAAATCTTGATGCCATAAAAAGTGCAATGGGCTTCTAATTTTATTTACTACCCACAAGTTTAAGCTGTTGGTCCAATTTTTTAGTAGTAACACATATCCTGATAATCACGCATGATATTAAAAAAAAATGAAACTTGGCTTCTTAGACTGGTAATCACGCTTGAACTTTTTGAATGTCCAATTCCGCAGGTGTTGTTGAAAACAATGGACAATAATATAAAGAAATACATTTCTCTGGTTTCGGATATGAATAATCTCGTTAAGGGGGTAAAGGAGAAGTTTTTCTGGGATGTTGAAATTATGGAAAGGTGTAAAAAATGGAATGATGCGGTTAAAAATACAGTTTCTAAAAATACAGTTTCGATACCTGATGAAGTAAGCTCTGCTGGTGATGAGGTGGTTCAAAACAAAGTTGGACAGGGTGGCGAAACAAATCAAGAGTTAGAGGGCGATGGAGATGCAAGGTTGGAACATGAAAACACAGGGAAAGATAAAGGTATATAATAATTTCTCTTATTTGTTAATATTTACAGGAAATTATGATTAATAAAAACCAAAACGTTTGGGATTTTATAGGATGTGATGATGTTCATAATACCCCATTTGATGATGGTGGTATTTCGGACTCATGCCTGGCTGCCTTACAAACCATCGAACCAGGCGTATATAGGCAGACTACAGAAGGTAACAAAAATACGTTCATTACTAAAAAAAGGTACATTTTTGTAGCTTGTGATTACAAAAAAATTAACCAAATCAAACATAAAAACAGTGGCACAAGCAGATGTGGTAAACAACATGGACCAACCTGTAAATTTGGCAGAGTGCAGTCAGCAACAAGCACATAAACAGAATACAATAACCGACGCCTATGATAAAGAAAAGCCTCCGACAACATCAGCTGATGAACCTGATGAAGTGACCGAAGCAGAAATGCAGTCGGTTGAGACACTTTTAAAATTGGCTCCAATCCTACAAACATCAAGTGCAAGTAATCAAAAGACTCCTGTGTCAGCGAACACAAATAAAACGGATGACGAGAGGCATACACACCTAGTGAGAACGCGTATCAACATGATCAGGGAAAAGAACGAAAAGCGGATGGCAGAACTAGGTGACGCATACAGATCACCTTACTGCAACAGGGTAACCAACTTATATGAGCCACTTTTGGGACGTGACCAAACAATCATCTGTTATCTCTTAGCTCCGGTGGGAGATATTGGGTAAGATTTTTAACCCTAATAATTAGTTTAAAAATTTCATCTTTTTTTAAACTTTTCTTTGTTGGTATTAAAAAACAGGACATTGATATACAAGTCTGACAGTGGAGTCGAAACGCTAAAAATCATATTTGAAACCTTCCACCCATCGCAATACATATCATATGGTGGAATGGACGCATTTGTAGATGTTTTAAACTTTGAAGAGAAAAAAAGGGACAAAAAATCATCACCCTACAGGCTGTTCTTGCCAACTACAATATTGGTAAGTTTTTCAACAATAATCACGCAAGGTTGAAAATTTAATATGTTAATCACGCATGGTTGCATTTTTATATATTACACACCCGTGTATTAATGTTTAATGAATACATGTTTAATGTTACCCAACCATTCTATATTATAATCACTCTTGTTAACGCTTAAATGGAGCGATGGATTTTAATGAGAAAAATCACGAAAATTCTTGCAGCAAGACGAAATGTTTGAGCCAAAAATCACAGATAGTGATCGATTGAAAGTATTCGGACCAAGCGTAGACGATATATTGTGTAAGTATCAGGTGAAGAAAGTTGACAAAGTTGATCTCATCTTCATTCCAGTACTACTTTCTGATCATTACTGGTGCCTATGCTTTAACATGAAAAATGGAGATATCGAGTTAATAGATAACTCTAGGTATGCCGAATCGTTTACCAAACGCTACCGTGGACGCCCCGAAAAGCTGGTAATTCTAAGTAGCTTTTTATTATTATGATGAATAGGTACTAATATGATTTTTTGTCGTGCTTATAGCGGAGAGTTCTAATACTATACCTAAAAGGCAAAATTGGACAAAAAGAGTGGATAACAAAGTTGGAAAAGGCAAAAATAATTCGAAAGGAAATGGATTGGAGAACTCTTCAAAACGGTTGTGACTGTGGTGTCTTCACTATGAGACATATGGAGACATACAAGGGCAAATCTCCATGGAATGCAGGGTTTAAAACGGAAGACCAAAAGAAGATTCAAGATTCACAACTACGGTTTTTGCGGTACAGGTATCTTAGTAAGATTGTATTGTCCGACTACAATCTTATAAGGAAAGAGGTATACGACAAAGCTACGGACTTTATGAAGAATTCGATACCCGTAGATGCTTTGCACGATCTAGATAGCAAAATAAGTAACAGATTGGATCAGTTCTTCAACCTCAAAAAGGGGAAACAAAATGAAAAGTCGTAGGACTACTATCTTGTTGTCTTTTGTTCCAAACATCTTTGACATGTTGGATTTTTTATTTTTATTTATAATTCTAATAATTTCTGGTTATAAACATAAACTAGTCGGACATTTTCATTATTCAAACACACAACTTTCATACAAAATATAAAACACTTAGATAGACATGATTTCACACCCCATATGATTGACGATACATAATAACCATCAGAAATAAGTCTCTAAAAACTGGATCTTCAACTCCATAGAGCATCCTAAGACGGTAATGGCGTCCGCAAGTTGTTTTAATTGTTTCTCATCCCGCTTGCCAAGATCAACCATAAACATCATAGCCACCTCTTTGACACTTGAATCTGACATACCAGACAACAAATTCAGTATCTCTTCTCTCCTTTTCATGTTCTCTCTAACCCTATGAATGTTAGTTTCCAGCAAGTCTTTACAAGACTTGTCTTCAGCTATTTGATCCCCGATTCTCTTTTTTAGATAAGCACGCATACCAGATGACGAAGACGAACCACTCGATGAATTACAAGAATCTGCCATATTTTAAAATGAAAATTGAACGGATAAAAATTGAACGGTTTTCCAACGATATATAAAAGGGAATTGCAGAGCAAGAGGACAATATAAAATTATTGACCATGACAGCTGTTTTTTTTTTTTTTTTTTTTTGTAGTTTTCTTGGCCCATTACAAGTACATATGTTATGTAACAAAAAATCACGCATGATACAAATTAGATTGCTTTTATGTAAAATCACGCAAGATACAAGTTAGATTCCTTTTATATTAAAAAAAAACGCTTGAAGTTAGGAAATCACGCATGTCCAATTTATATCGCAGGAATTAAAAAAAATAACGCATGCCCAAGTTTTATCCCGCATGAAGTGATAATTAGACAAACATTATCAGTATACAACTTGATATATAAAATACTTATCACTCCAAATAATGAAACCCTATAACTAGATAGACTACTGTTAAGTCGATATGACTTGTAATGATGTAAAATATTAAATTTAACTTACCAAAATATCTCTCAACTACCAAAATTAATTACGCAGTAACACACATATATGATTCACTCACCCCCCATTAGGCATATACTCAAAAAAAATATATATCAAACTCTCTTCAAAAACAACAATGTCGACGGATCCCGCGAACGAAGCAATCAAGGAGCTCTTGAATACCCGCAGGTTAACGGAACTTGCTTCTAATGTTAACTCTTGTAACAGTATTCTGGATGTGCAGGGAAGGCTATTAGAACAAAAAAAAAAAAAAAACCAGGAAGTGTGGGGAATGCTGCTGGAAGAACCAAAGTCTTTGTTGAGGGAGAAAGGAATACAACTGATGAAGGATCAAGCATCTGCAGATAACTTGGTATACTCATATCTGAAAGATGCAGTGGAGACCGTTGAAGAGAAGATGGAGACGTCCGAGAAGGAGGTTGGGAAGATAATGTCACCGAAGTAGATGGTATGGCTGATTAATACACTATTTTGTTGATTTTCGGGATGACCTAATGTGTTGTTGGTATTTTGGACAATGGTAGTTTTAAGTCTAGTTTTATGTGTATTGAACTTATATGTGGGGGTATATTTTGGTAAATCATCCACCCATAGCTAGTTATGATGATGAGAATCAGTGTTATGCCACTTGATGTCTCATACTTTTTTGAATGTTGCTTTAGCAATATTGATATGAAAAAAGTGCATGTTAATTATTATCACGCATGAGTTTTTATTTTATTACGCTAGTTATGGAGATGAGAATCAGTGTTTGGTCACTTGAAGTCTCCATTTCAAATAGTCCTGTGTATGGTTATGATTAATCACAAAAAAGGGGTAAAAAAAATCAATTGAGATATTTAATCACGCATATCATGTAAAAAAAACATGTGAATGTCATAGATTACATAAAGTTCAGTCATAACAAAATCATTAAATATGGAATGTTTATGTTGTTCAAACACTACTCGTCTTCGCATTCAAAATCACTATCTTCTGCTTCGTCGGACTCCTCAAACTCCTCTTCGTCACCAGTTTCAACCTCCTCGTCCTCTTCATCAACTAAATTAGGATCCTTCTCTAACTGAATTGCTCTTCTTTTCCTCCCCTCCTTATTGGCAACCTTATCAGCAGCAGTAGCTTCACCCTTTAACACCTTGCAAGTTCGAATGTCATGACCTTTGATATTGCAGTGACTGCATGTCCGACCTCTCTTGCCTTTTAGACTAATAATTTTCTCTTTTTTTGATTTAATGCGCTTATGTGAACCGCGTCCTTTGTTTCTAATACCAGTTGGCACACGGACTGTAGGTGGATCGTCAGTGTTTGGTTTCTCGTAACCAATTAACCTTTAATATCTATCAAACTTAGGGTCGATGGGCTTGGTTATGCGAAGTTCATCAACCATTTCTTTCATCTCTCTCATCCGATCCCTGACTATAAGTAGATGATCGAAATCTTTGATCAGGTTACCAATAAGATACTCTCCAGTCTGCATAATCTCATACGCAACCTCTTTGGCCTTTTTATGCGTATCATCACCGTCAACAGTAATATCAAATGTATTATTAAGATCATTCGGTACCACATCTTTAGTCCATCTTCTCATTACATACTTGTTGGGAATTTCCTTCACTTTGAACATCTTGAACACGAAATATATATGCTTGCACAACAATCCATATTGTTCAAACCTGCGACAAGTGCATAATGCAATTACATCCTCCCCCTTCTTGAAACATACCTACACAAAAAAAAATAATAAAAATAAAATAAAAAGGAAACATGGTTTGGCAATAAACGCATATTAGCTGGTGTATATACTATTACCTCTAATAAACCGTCGCCGTGAGCTTTCCAATCCTTCATACTTATCTTCAAAAAAGGTTCCTTAATTTTAGTCTCCATCGGAAGGCACTCGGACAGTGTTCCTTGTAACTCTGCCTGTTGATCAGCAAAAATTGACCTGGTGTAAATTTTCATGGCATCATCCTCTAGAGTAGATTCAGAAAAGTTATCGGGGACTGTATTTCTAGATATATGGTCATTCTTCCGATGGTTGAATCTTTGAATGTCCATTGCACCATCAAAATGGTTAAAGAACTCAACAAGGGTAAGTTGAGAATTCGCCACTTGACAGAAAAAATGGTTTTCGCTCTCTGATCTAGAAGTGGTCCGCATAAGCCCAGACATAGGCTCATGACGATAGAACGCTGGGATCCACGAAGATCTCATGCCAAACATATCATCAATCCACTTATTCTCAGTTAGACCGAAATCAATCATTATCAGCTTCCAGTCTCTCTCAAATGTTTCTGGCGTAATCGAATCTGTCCATACAATGTCACACATACGTCTCTTAAAGTCTTCGTTATTGCACAGCTGATGTCCGACCTATTAAACCAAAGAATTGGAACTTATTGAACAAGGGTAATGAAAAAAATGAATAATGAACATAATAACGCATGATGAAAATAATAACGCATGATGAATATTTTTAGTCTGGGCAAATAAACATATGAAGCCAATACAACTATTACGCCAGTTCTAAACATAATCACGCATACTCTATTTGAACCTAACCTTATCAGCAAGTTTCTTCATTATGTGCCACATACATAATCTGTGCCTACTCTTATCGAACACTGCTTCGATGGCTTGTTTCATCGCGGGATCCTGATCAGTGACAACCACATTCGGCTGCTTACCAAATGAGTTCAAAAATGACTGTAAAAGCCACTTGTATGATTCAATGCTTTCGGATGCTAACAACCCGGCTCCAAGTGTCACATTTCGACAATGATTATCAATACTAGTAAAAGGTACAAAAACCATTTTATACCTTCAAAATGTGAATTCAAAAAATGAATAAAAAAACAAGATGATTATAAAAAAAATTACAGTAATAAGCTTGAAGTGATGACTAACTTGTTGGTTTTAAATGTAGCATCAAACGATATGACATCTCCAAACTCAGCATAATTACGTTTGCACAAGCCATCGGCCCAAAACAGGCCGGTTAATCGTTTGTTTTCATCGACCGAATGAAAGAATGAATAATCAACCATAAACTGCTTTTTATCGGTCAACCTATTGATAACCATATCTGCATCATACTGTCCGATGTAGCTATGTATCCTAGCTCTAAAATTCTTGCAATCGTCTTTAGTTGCGCCTACATTTTCAAACCCCCCGTATCTTTTTCTCATTATATTAAAGGCTTTCACTGGCCCAAGATTCAATGTACCAAGCTCCCATATCATCTCTTCTTGTGTCTCAGACAGATGTCTATAAGCTGGTAATAAGTGCATATCTTTGGGGCACACGAATGAATGATTATGAGATTGAACAAACTTATCAACCTTAAACAACACCCCATCCGTCGAACAAAGCTTAATTTGTGCTTTACAGCCGGTTCGAATAGTAGGTCTGTTCCTACGTTTATATGGCTTAGACAACTTCGAATAATTCTCATCAAATACCTGTGGTTTATACCCCTCTTTTGAACACACAAAATATTTAGACTTGATAATACCACCAACATGATGTTCACCTCCTTTTCGAGCGGAGAACCCTGCCTTCTTGGCATATGTCTGATAAAAAACATATGCTTGTTCTATGGAAGAGAACTCCATTCCAATAACAGGAACACATGATGAAGCTACCTCTGGGATATACAATCTTTCATCTACATTTAAAAAATGACAACAAGAAAATATTATAAACATACAGAGAAATTAAATAAAATCACGAAAATTGAAACAAAAAAAATTACGCATCAACTATAAATAACGCATGTAATATAATAACGCTTCAGAATCTAATACCGCATAAACAAAAAACAACCAGTAAATTAAACTTCTCTTGAATTCAAACAAACACTCGTGATTAAAAATACATTTAAGAAAACTAATAATTGTGAAAATGATGGAGATAAAACACAACACATTTAATAAAGCCATTTACTTTACAACTTACTAGTCTGATCGTCTAAGGTAACGTTGTTGTCTGATGTCGGATTCCGATATTGCTCTGCATCATCATGTCCGGTATCGACCTCATCATCTTCAAATTCGACATCATCTATGTTTCGAGCATTACTACTCTGTGGATCCATTACAAAGAAAAAACTGATGAAACCCTACTCGCCCACCAATAACCGCTAATTTTATAATTTGAAAATGGAAATTAATTGAAACTGATACTGATCGTAATTACCGGGATGCTGGAGATAACGAACTCGCGTAATTTCCTTGTTTTTAGTAAATGTCTGAATTACCCCTGTGACAAGAATGAAAAATACTAATCTGCCCTTAATGATTAAACCTTAATTGCGAGATGATCAAACAGATCTGACGGTCAGCATATTAGCGTACGTGAAGTACGATTACCCCTTTTGTACATTATACTTCCTCTATATATATATATATATATATATACATACATATATAGGATAAAGATCCGTTAGGAACCACCCTTTATTGCGAGAACCGCGAGAACCAGTGTGAACACATGGCATTTTTGTAAGGGTTCCTTCAAGGGTTCTGTTCTTCAAGTTGTTAACTGTTACCACCCCTATGACAACCGCCGCCGCCGACGACACATCCGCCGCCGGTCAACGTTAACACATCGTCGCTACCACCACCGTGACACCACCGCACCACCACCGTGACAACTAATTTGACGACAAATCCTCCGACGAAAACACATCTGGTGACATACATCTGCTCATAAGTCACCACTGCGATAACTAATCCGGCTCGTCCGATTACTCAGTCGAATACATCATTTATCCGGTGATTACAACAAATTACATCCTTTTTGTTACACCCATTCTGTTACCAATTTCTATGTTGTTACCAATTCCCACTGTAAGTATCCTTATACGATTACTCAGTCCGATTATATTGCTATATGTCATCTACTTACAAATAAACATGATTTCACTTTATAACCCCTTTGTGATATATATGGCATCTTTTGATTCATCACATACATACCTTACCCGTCAATCTGATGGTTTCATAGTTCAAGCGACAAGAAAAAGTCCTGGAAGAAGCTTGCTTTGGGTCGGATTTTAAGGTGTCTGAGTGTCTTAACTGGGTCCCTATTAAAGTTAATGGTTTCATATAGAGGTTGCTGCAGAATCGGGTTCCGGTTGGGGAAAATATGCGTGCGAGAGGGGTTAGTACCATTACGGGTTGCTGCATATAGTGTGCGGGGGTTTCGGAGTCGGTCACACATGTTTTTATTGAGTGCCCGATAGCCAAGGCGGTGTGGACGAAGATCTCTGTTTGGTGTAACTGGGACCTTGCATGCCTCTCATCCCTGGAGCAGCTTGTTCAAGAGTATACGCGACTAGATTCTTATGTCAATAGTACATTGCTTTTGGGTCTAATTTACTCCACTTTATGAGTAATTTGGAAGGATAGTAACAACAGTCTCTTTAAGGGGGGCAAGCGTTCTTTAGAGTCGGCTTCCGAGAATGTTATTAACCTCTCGTTCGGATGGGTAAAATATCGTTCGAAGTTCTGTGTTGATAGCTGGGAAGGCTGGGTTAATTTGTTTTTTTTGTTATTTTATGTTTTGTATGGCTGTGTATGTGCAGAGTATGTTCTGCACTTTTTTTTCTTATTTAGATTTTTACCCCTTGTTGCTGTTTTACCAGCTAATCGATAGTATTTCTTTTGTGGTATGAGAAGTTTTGCGGTATGAGAAGTTTTGATGCTGTTCAAACAAACAAAAAATTAACATTTGCTTGATTACTCTATGTTCGTGTATCATTGTTTATTTAACATTATTCAGTTTTTTGTTTATCTGATTGATCAATACAACGACCATGCACATGTGCATTATATTGATAACACCCATACTCGTCACCGATCGTGCACATGTGCATTATGTTGATAACACCCATACTCGTCATCCGTAAACTGTTAACCATCATTAACATGAACATGCACATGTGCATCACGTTAACAACACCCCATAATCATAACTAATCATATTGTTAACCATTAATACATAATCGTGCACATGCGCATCGCATTGCCAACACCCTTTAATCATCTCCCTATAATCATATGTTAACCATCAATACATTTCCCATGCACATGTGCATCGTATCGCTAACACCCTATAATTATCACTCTAACACCCTATAATTATCACTGATAAACTGTTGACCCACTATAATCATCACTGGTAAACTGTTGACCCACTATAATCATCATCGATAAACTGTTGACCATGTATACATGGTTGATCGATAAACTGTTGACCATGTATACATCGTTGACCGTTTAAACATTGTGTGTACACATTCCATATGTTTTATTAATTATGATATTTATATCCTCTTTTTATTCATTTTATTTTTTGTTTATATATAGGAACAATCCTACATTGAGCATTGTACACATCGGTACATATTATGTTCAAAAGAATGGTATATATTATGTTCAAAATAAGGACAACCAAAAAAATACTTGAACTACTTATAAATTGTTATCACTTGTTTTTTGTTTACATTCCTTGTTTAGACTTATTTTTTATCTACTTAGCGGTGTAGTATTCACTGTTGTATTCATTTTATCTACTTATAAATTACCAATTAACATCATGCACATGTGCATTACCTAATGCGTGCATTTTCAACATTGAAGCCATAGCATGTAAACTTATCGATGCATTGTTTTTAGTGTCATTATGTTTTAAGTACATGTTTACTATTTCACTCCACATGGTTACTGTTTCGAACAATGCACATGTGCATAAATGTAAAATTATTAATTACATGTGATTCGTCTTCCTTTACATATACATCAACATATGTAATGTGGTACCCCAAACGTAATAGGGTACCACATACGTAATATGATATACACAAATATACAACATTTCAAAATATACACATACATTACCGACATGTTTATTGTTTTTTATTAATGCACATGTGCATTACCAACATTAACACATTATCACACAACTTTTGTGTTACAACAAATAAATATAACACCCTCATCATAAGAATCACGTAATCAGATCAACAATCATTATTACACATATGCAACACCAACATATACTATAGCAAACAACATATTACATCCTAAATTAACAATTATAACCATCTGTAATACATTATACAATACCAATATGTATGCTATTTCAAACTATTCATATGTGCAGTACCAACATTTCATCTACCAACAACATAATACATTAAATATTAACAAACAAGATCATTCGCCTCTGATAACGACAATTTTTTTTTACTATCTTCACCCTCATGTTCTTAAGTTGCATGTCTTGAATATCTTTATCTCTGTTGAATCTGCAATCAAACTTCTCACCACTACCTTTAAACATCCCCATGTGTCGCATAGTGAACACCTCGCAGCCTGAGGAGTAATAAAGGGATTTCGCTTACTTGTTCAATGTTTCATCGTGGTTTCGCTCACTTGTCCTCCTCTTTATACTTTTTTTTCTTCTTGTGCACCTACATGTGATATAAGTAATGTGTTTGCATAAATGATATCATTTAACATGAAAGTAATAAAAGGATGCACATGTGCATAAACTCCTAACTGCATCATCAAATATTAATCAACCTTTTTACCTATTTGTTTAACAGTTGCGTAATCATTTCCATTGCATGCGACATTTTTTTGACCCTTTATCCCTTGATTTCAAAACGAAAGTTACCTTCTTTGATTTTTCCGTTATTGATCTACAATAATAAAAAAACAAATGATTAACAAACATAAAATTTCAATGAATATGTGCATTAACATTAACTTTATCATTACTATATACACTATGCACATGTGCATCACTATGCACACGTGCATCAACATAAATTACATGGTTAACATATTCTGGCAAACTATGCGCATGTGCATAACTATGCACATGTACATGAATGCCCTTATTACCATATTCTGGCAAATTATGCACATGTGCCTAACTATGCACATTTGCATCCATATGACTTACCATATGGAAATAATCTGGCAAAATATGCATATGTGCATAACTATGCACATGTGCATTAACATGACTTACCTTATCAACAGGTTTGTTTCAATGAAAAAACCCTAACCCTTACCAAATCAAATTTCATATTACCACCAATCATAATTAACATTAATCACTAATAAAACTATTATGGAAAATTCTTCAAATGTGTATAACTATGCACATGTACAACGAAAAAAATGACCTTGTTGACAAATTCTAGCAGACTGTGTACACGTGCATAGCATTATTATGCACATGTGCATCAACATGAATGACCTTATTAACCTATTCTGGAAAATTATGCACATATGCATAATTATATACATTTGCACAACATGATTGACCTTATTAACCTAATCTAAAAATATACATATGTGCATAACTATGCACATGTGCATTAACACGACTTACCTTATCAACAGGTTTGCTTCAAAAAAAAAAACCCTAACCCTTACCAAATCAAATTTCGTATTACCACAAATCATATCTAACATTAGTCAGTAACAAAACTACATACAAAAAACACATAAATACCACATTACATATAGTTCTATCACAACAGTCACCTCTAATCTCTCAAAAATCATATATATCGAACGATTTTCACTAGTGCAGATATGAAACAATGATTTAAGCGTCAT
The DNA here is from genome assembly GCF_002127325.2 of Helianthus annuus. Lineage (NCBI taxonomy): Eukaryota > Viridiplantae > Streptophyta > Magnoliopsida > Asterales > Asteraceae > Helianthus > Helianthus annuus. Next base: position 11,296,375 of record NC_035434.2, read on the forward strand.
ATTAACATATAAAAATCTGAATCGATGATTAAGCGTCATATTATCATATAAAAGTGCAAAACAAAGAGTATAAACTTACAAATTCACGAAACGGTGTAGCGACACTGAATAACCCGACAACAACTAGATTACGGCGAGTCCGTTGGACGTCTGTTCTTCAGATTCTCCCTAATTGTGTCACAATCTTCGATGATTATGGTTCTTATTGCCCTAATTTCGAGCAGATGACGAATATATGATCGATGATTCTGTTCTTATTGCCCTAATTTCGATTATACGACGAATACACCATGAATTGTAAGATTGAGATGGCGAATTTCAGAGATTTTGGTGTGTAGACGTGAATGGAGATGATGAATTTTTGAGATGTTGGAGTATCGGACATGAACTAAATGAAAAAATATGATTTAATTGTTCTTTGAAGTCCAGCAGGAGGAGGATGGGCATGTAATTTAATTTTTGTTATGTATTTACACTAATGCCCTCTATTCACATTGGTTCTCGCGGTTCTCGCAATAAGGGTGGTTCTCGCATGAACCCTACCCTACATATATATATATATATATATATATATATATATATATATATATATATATATATAGGGAGGGGCTCATGCGAGAACCACCCTTATTGTGAGAACCTTGAGAACCAATGTGAACACAACCTAAAATAGCTAAAAAAACCTAAAAAAACCTAACCCCCTCCCCCCCCCCCCCAAAAAAAAAAAAAACCTAAACCCCCCCCCCCAAAAAAAAAAACCTAACCCCCCCCCCCCCCCTCAAGCTAAATGCTAAAAAAAACCTAAAAAAAACCTAACCCCCCCCCCCTAAAGCTAAAATGCTAAAAACTAAACCCCCAAAAAACCTAAAAAAATCTAAAAAAAATCTTAAAAAAATCTAAAAATTTTTTTTTGAATTTTTTAATATTTTTTATGTTAAAATCGCTACTTTTAGAAGCAAAAAAAAAAATTTTTTTAAAAAAAATTAAAATTTTTTTTTGTTTCGAAAAGTAGCGATTTTTTTTATAAAAAATATTAAAAAAATCAAAAAAAATTTTTTTGTGTGATTTTTAGCTATTTTTAGGCATTTTTGGTGTGTTCACATTGGTTCTCGCGGTTCTCACAATAAGAGGTGGTTCTCGCATGATCTTCTCCCTATATATATATATATATACACGACAAAGATCCGTTAGGAACCACCCTTTATTGCGAGAACCGCGAGAACCAGTGTGAACACAAACAGTAATACCTAAAAAAATCTAAAAAACACCCAAATTTTGTTTTTTATTTTTTACTATTTTTTTGTAAAATTCGCTATATTTAGTTTACAATAAAAAAATAAAAAAAATTTCAAAAAAAAAAAAAATTTCGAGTCATAGTTATCCATGCACATGTGCATTTGTATATTTTCTTTGACAAATTCCGTAATTCATTACAAATATTAGACAATTGCACTTTCATTTACACTAACACGTGTAATACACTACTTTTTACGTTAACAATATTAGAAATGCACATGTGTATCTATATGTATCAACATCAAATAAGATGTTTTGGTACACTAATTTCTCTTTCATCTATCATTCCATCCATAATACACAAACATGCACATGTGCATTTTTGTTATTTCTTTGACAAATTCCGTAATTCATTACAACTATTAGACAATTGCACTTTCATTTACAGTACCATGTGTAATACAATAGTCTTTACATTACCAATATTAGAAATGCACATGTGCATCTATATGTATTAACATGAAATAAGGTGTTTTGGTACACTACATTGAATACACTTTCCCTTTCATCTATCATACCATCCATAATACACTACCATTATCTCCTACCATCCATAATACAATACCATTACCTCCTACCATCCATAATACAATACCATTACCAATATTTTCACTTTATTACATGTATGTAAACACCATTTATACCATCCAACCAACATATTACATCATAAATTGACAACTATAACCAAACCATCAACCACTAGATATAACGAACCAAGAAACATGTATATGGGCCTACTTCTCCATTCAAAATCACAAACTTTTTGTAACAAAACACGTTATATCATGGTTATACCTAATGATGCACATGTGCATTTTGAATATTGGTAATGTAAAAAGTAGTGAATTATGAATGGTATTGTAAATTAAAGTGCAATTGTCTATTCCCGATAACGTATTACCGAATTTGTCGAAGTAATGATACATATGCACATGTGCATGGATAACTGTTAATCGAAAAAAAAAACGTTTTTTTTTGTAACTAAATATAGCGAATTTTTTAGGAAAAATATTTAAAAAAAATAAAAAAATTTTTGAGTGCTTTTTTGATTTTTTTTTAGATTTTATTTTGTGTTCACATTGGTTCTCGCGGTTCTCGCAATAAGGGTGGTTCTCGCATGAACCTTACCCTATATATATATATATATATATATATATATATATATATAGAGCGGTTAACCTACATTATTAGTAATCGTACATTACATACGTGATAATCCTGACCGTAAGATCAAGGGATTAAAAGCGTGATTAAATAATTGTTTAAATGTCTGTCTAAAACATAATTATGTGAACCAAAGGTTAAAATGGTCAATTTCCTATACCTAAATACCCGGCTAAATCTCAGTATCTAATCAAAAAACCATATTTGATAATCAAAAATTTCGGTGAGTTTCAAACGATTCCGACCGACGGAGAAAGACGATTAACAACGGTGAACAACCAACGACCATCGATTTCACTTGAGAATGACGAATACGGCATTAAGAGGTATCGATTAAATCATCTTCTGAACCCCGTTTATTTTGTTAGCCAGTCCCAACTTTGTAGTTGAACTAATCGGCGGTTACATTATATGTTGAAGAAGCTAAAAGAGAAAGACGGAGCAAGAAAAGAAATGATCCGGTGAAGCCGGTGCACATTAGCGGCATAACTACAGGTTTGATGTTGATTGAAGTTTTTTAAGCCAAAATTAGGGTTGGTTAACTAGCGTTATTTGATAAGAACAAGCGTAATTTTTTGTTGATTCATTGATATGTAGTAGCGGGATTAGCAGGCTTAACATTAGATGATGATGATTCTTTTGAATGAACTAGCGGAATTAGGTTACCTTGTGAAATTGGGAATTTTACCACTTGATATTGGGGCGTCTGATCTAATTGTGAAATTGAATCGTTTGAGCTAAAAACGACATTAACTACAGGTTTGATGTTGATTGAAGTTTTTTAAGCCAAAATTAGGGTTGGTTAACTAGCGTTATTTGATAAGAACAAGCGTAATTTTTTGTTGATTCATTGATATGTAGTAGCGGGATTAGCAGGCTTAACATTAGATGATGATAATTCTTTTGAATGAACTAGCAGAATTAGGTTACATTGTGAAATTGGGAATTTTACCACTTGATATTGGGGCGTCTGATCTAATTGTGAAATTGAATCGTTTGAGCTAACAAACGACATTAGCATGATTGATATGTAATATTGAATTAGGTTACATTGTGAATTGGGAAATTTACAAGTTTTAAATATGAAACTTATAATATTGGGGCTTCTGCGGTAATTGTGAAATTGGTGATTTAGAGGTAACAAGCGGCATTAGCATGATTGCTATTACATATGTTGAATATTTGATATGACCTAGCGGTTCTAGCTTAAAAATTGTGAAATTGGAGATTTTGAGATAACAAGCGGCATTAGCATGATTGTTTGCTTGATTTAAATTTTGTATTGAAATATGTAGGGGTTGCTGATGATGATGATGATTTTGAGCCCCCGATTCAGTCGATAATGACAAAGCAACCTCAGAAATTAAAGGTTAATAAAAAGCATACAAAATTAAGTCTACAAGATGATGATGATGACTTTGAAGTACCTATTAGAGACTTGATAGTCAAAAGGGGTGAAAACACAAGAAAAAGGCCAAATACTACAACTAACCAAGATGGTGATGACTTTGAGCCAGTAAAAAAGAAACAATCGAAAAACGAAAAGCAGATGGATCCTATCGAGGGGAAACGGAAGATTACCGATGCAGAACCTATTAGGACAGAACCAAGACCGTACTATGATTATCATCATGATGTAATAAGCCTACGGTGCAGTCCTTCAGGTTTTATGGATACAGTTAAGCACTTTACTGAAGCGCAGGTGGCGGATGTGAAGAGCATTGGATTTGGTGAGGTCCTTAATATAAAGCTTTATCATATAAGCACACGTTTAGGGTATTGGCTCGTACGAAACTATGACGAGCAATACAGCACACTAAACATAGGAAATCACAAGATAGAAATCACCCGAGATTCAGTACATGACGTGTTTGGTATTCCAAAGGGTAATGTTATTGTACGAGAAAAAAATAAGCCTAGGAAAGGAGCAATAGTGGAGAAAAATACGGCTACTCAAGGCGCAGAAACAACCATAGATGAGTTCAAAAACCAGTGGCCAGACACAAACAAAATTACTCATACTTTACTTGCAAGAACTATGTCAAAGCAAACCACTGGCGGACGATTATTCAAGCTAAATTTCCTAGCCTACTGGAACACTTTGTTTGTAGAGATAACAAAGTCAACAACTGTTAAACAAAGTTTTCTACTTGCAATTGACAAAGAGGAAGACATTCCAAATCTGGATTGGTGCTCCTTCGTTTTAGAATCGCTGAAACGAACAAGACAAGGTTGGAAAAAGTTAGACTCACAATACAATGGCCCGGTTGCATTCCTAACGGTATGTTATGTACACATCTTTAAAGGTTATGCTAAATACGATATTAATATTAATAATTTGGTTTTTTTCAAAAAACAATATGCAGCTTCTATACAGCCATTATTTCAACAAAAGACACAAAATTTTCGATGAAGCTGTCAAAATGCCTGTCATACAGTATGTAACCTCTGGTATGATCGACGACGTGGAAGAATATTTATACAACAACGGGCCGCTAAATGTTGAAGATTGTGATGAAGTGGAGAAAGACGAAGGAGCAAATGATAATCGCCAGGATCAACAACATGTTACTGCCTCACGCATCAATGGCGATGATCATCAAAATCAAGAGTCTACGACCGCACCATTCGAAATCGTAAAACAGAACACTTCGACGCTGTACACTGACCTTTTCGCTGACAACATCCCGATACACGAGGCAGCTGCGGTACAAGAAAACCTCACCGAATTCAATACATTAGATCAGCGTATGGAAGATACGGATGAGTACATAATACCACCAGTGGATACGACACATGTCTACAACAGAAGAAACCTGGCTGGAAACCTGGATGGGGAAGATCCGATTGACGAAGGTAACATACCATGAAATACGGATTGGTTTGATGGGTGGAATCCGAATGAACATATTTCAGCTTTGAATTTAGATGAAATGGACATAGGGACACAAACGCAAAAAGAGATTGACTACTGCAGCACTCCGGTTCAACTAACCGGGGTGATCTATGATCATGCTGCGTGGGAAGCCTCGAAAAAAAGTAAAAAGGTAAACTGGATTTTTTGTTTTTGTTACTGTCAATAACACATGCTATAATACTTGTTTATGATGTTAGAAAATAATTACTGTACATGTAATAATGCATATTGGACAACAAATTAATAACGCATGGTTGGGGACTTCAGAATTTGACAGTTGGGGTTTCAAAAAATGAACGTATGCTGCTGCTGGTTTGGGCTGACATAAGTCTGGACTAAGGAAAAAATATATATGACTGTCAAATAGGAGGCCGATTAGCATAAATCTTGATGCCATAAAAAGTGCAATGGGCTTCTAATTTTATTTACTACCCACAAGTTTAAGCTGTTGGTCCAATTTTTTAGTAGTAACACATATCCTGATAATCACGCATGATATTAAAAAAAAATGAAACTTGGCTTCTTAGACTGGTAATCACGCTTGAACTTTTTGAATGTCCAATTCCGCAGGTGTTGTTGAAAACAATGGACAATAATATAAAGAAATACATTTCTCTGGTTTCGGATATGAATAATCTCGTTAAGGGGGTAAAGGAGAAGTTTTTCTGGGATGTTGAAATTATGGAAAGGTGTAAAAAATGGAATGATGCGGTTAAAAATACAGTTTCTAAAAATACAGTTTCGATACCTGATGAAGTAAGCTCTGCTGGTGATGAGGTGGTTCAAAACAAAGTTGGACAGGGTGGCGAAACAAATCAAGAGTTAGAGGGCGATGGAGATGCAAGGTTGGAACATGAAAACACAGGGAAAGATAAAGGTATATAATAATTTCTCTTATTTGTTAATATTTACAGGAAATTATGATTAATAAAAACCAAAACGTTTGGGATTTTATAGGATGTGATGATGTTCATAATACCCCATTTGATGATGGTGGTATTTCGGACTCATGCCTGGCTGCCTTACAAACCATCGAACCAGGCGTATACAGGCAGACTACAGAAGGTAACAAAATTACGTTCATTACTAAAAAAAGGTACATTTTTTTAGCTTGTGATTACAAAAAAATTAACCAAATCAAACATAAAAACAGTGGCACAAGCAGATGTGGTAAACAACATGGACCAACCTGTAAATTTGGCAGAGTGCAGTCAGCAACAAGCACATAAACATAATACAATAACCGACGCCTATGATAAAGAAAAGCCTCCGACAACATCCGCTGATGAACCTGATGAAGTGACCGAAGCAGAAATGCAGTCGGTTGAGACACTTTTAAAATTGGCTCCAATCCTACAAACATCAAGTGCAAGTAATCAAAAGACTCATGTGTCAGCGAACACAAATAAAACGGATGGCGAGAGGCATACACACCTAGTGAGAACGCGTATCAACATGATCAGGGAAAAGAACGAAAAGCGGATGGCAGAACTAGGTGACGCATACAGATCACCTTACTGCAACAGGGTAACCAACTTATATGAGCCACTTTTGGGACGTGACCAAACAATCATCTGTTATCTCTTAGCTCCGGTGGGAGATATTGGGTAAGATTTTTAACCCTAATAATTAGTTTAAAAATTTCATCTTTTTTTAAACTTTTCTTTGTTGGTATTAAAAAACAGGACATTGATATACAAGTCTGACAGTGGAGTCGAAACGCTAAAAATCATATTTGAAACCTTCCACCCATCGCAATACATATCATATGGTGGAATGGACGCATTTGTAGATGTTTTAAACTTTGAAGAGAAAAAAAGGGACAAAAAATCATCACCCTACAGGTTGTTCTTGCCAACTACAATATTGGTAAGTTTTTCAACAATAATCACGCAAGGTTGAAAATTTAATATGTTAATCACGCATGGTTGCATTTTTATATATTACACACCCGTGTATTAATGTTTAATGAATACATGTTTAATGTTACCCAACCATTCTATATTATAATCACTCTTGTTAACGCTTAAATGGAGCGATGGATTTTAATGAGAAAAATCACGAAAATTCTTGTAGCAAGACGAAATGTTTGAGCCAAAAATCACAGATACTGATCGATTGAAAGTATTCGGACCAAGCGTAGACGATATATTGTGTAAGTATCAGGTGAAGAAAGTTGACAAAGTTGATCTCATCTTCATTCCAGTACTACTTTCTGATCATTACTGGTGCCTATGCTTTAACATGAAAAATGGAGATATCGAGTTAATAGATAACTCTAGGTATGCCGAATCGTTTACCAAACGCTACCGTGGACGCCCCGAAAAGCTGGTAATTCTAAGTAGCTTTTTATTATTATGATGAATAGGTACTAATATGATTTTTTATCGTGCTTATAGCGGAGAGTTCTAATACTATACCTAAAAGGCAAAATTGGACAAAAAGAGTGGATAACAAAGTTGGAAAAGGCAAAAATAATTCGAAAGGAAATGGATTGGAGAACTCTTCAAAACGGTTGTGACTGTGGTGTCTTCACTATGAGACATATGGAGACATACAAGGGCAAATCTCCATGGAATGCAGGGTTTAAAACGGAAGACCAAAAGAAGATTCAAGATTCACAACTACGGTTTTTGCGGTACAGGTATCTTAGTAAGATTGTATTGTCCGACTACAATCTTATAAGGAAAGAGGTATACGACAAAGCTACGGACTTTATGAAGAATTCGATACCCGCAGATGCTTTGCACGATCTAGATAGCAAAATAAGTAACAGATTGGATCAGTTCTTCAACCTCAAAAAGGGGAAACAAAATGAAAAGTCGTAGGACTACTATCTTGCTGTCTTTTGTTCCAAACATCTTTGACATGTTGGATTTTTTATTTTTATTTATAATTCTAATAATTTCTGGTTATAAACATAAACTACTCGGACATTTTCATTATTCAAACACACAACTTTCATACAAAATATAAAACACTTAGATAGACATGATTTCACACCCCATATGATTGACGATACATAATAACCATCAGAAATAAGTCTCTAAAAACTGGATCTTCAACTCCATAGAGCATCCTAAGACGGTAATGGCGTCCGCAAGTTGTTTTAACTGTTTCTCATCCCGCTTGCCAAGATCAACCATAAACATCATAGCCACCTCTTTGACACTTGAATCTGACATACCAGACAACAAATTCAGTATCTCTTCTCTCCTTTTCATGTTCTCTCTAACCCTATGAATGTTAGTTTCCAGCAAGTCCTTACAAGACTTGTCTTCAGCTATTTGATCCTCGATTCTCTTTTTTAGATAAGCACGCATACCAGATGACGAAGACGAACCACTCGATGAATTACAAGAATCTGCCATATTTTAAAATAAAAATTGAACGGATAAAAATTGAACGGTTTTCCAACGATATATAAAAGGGAATTGCAGAGCAAGAGGACAATATAAAATTATTGACCATGACAGCTGTTTTTTTTTTTTTTTTGTAGTTTTCTTGGCCCATTACAAGTACATATGTTATGTAACTAAAAATCACGCATGATACAAATTAGATTGCTTTTATGTAAAATCACGCAAGATACAAGTTAGATTCCTTTTATATAAAAAAAACGCTTGAAGTTAGGAAATCACGCATGTCCAATTTATACCGCAGGAATTAAAAAAAATAACGCATGCCCAGGTTTTATCCCGCATGAAGTGATAATTAGACAAACATTATCAGTATACAAATACAACTTGATATATAAAATACTTATCACTCCAAATAATGAAACCCTATAACTAGATAGACTACTGTTAAGTCGATATGACTTGTAATGATGTAAAATATTAAATTTAACTTACCAAAAATATCTCTCAACTACCAAAATTAATTACGCAGTAACACACATATATGATTCACTCACCCCCCATTAGGCATATACTCAAAAAAAATATATATCAAACTCTCTTCAAAAACAACAATGTCGACAGATCCCGCGAACGAAGCAATCAAGGAGCTCTTGAATACCCGCAGGTTAACGGAACTTGCTTCTAATGTTAACTCTTGTAACAATATTCTGGATGTGCAGGGAAGGCTATTAGAACAACAAAAAAAAAAAAAAACCAGGAAGTGTGGGGAATGCTGCTGGAAGAACCAAAGTCTTTGTTGAGGGAGAAAGGAATACAACTGATGAAGGATCAAGCATCTGCAGATAACTTGGTATACTCATATCTGAAAGATGCAGTGGAGACCGTTGAAGAGAAGATGGAGACGTCCGAGAAGGAGGTTGGGAAGATAATGTCACCGAAGTAGGTGGTATGGCTGATTAATACACTATTTTGTTGATTTTCGGGATGACCTAATGTGTTGTTGGTATTTTGAACAATGGTAGTTTTAAGTCTAGTTTTATGTGTATTGAACTTATATGTGGGGGTATATTTTGGTAAATCATCCACCCATAGCTAGTTATGATGATGAGAATCAGTGTTATATCACTTGATGTCTCATACTTTTTTGAATGTTGCTTTAGCAATATTGATATGAAAAAAGTGCATGTTAATTATTATCACGCATGAGTTTTTATTTTATTACGCTAGTTATGGAGATGAGAATCAGTGTTTGGTCACTTGAAGTCTCCATTTCAAATAGTCCTGTGTATGGTTATGATTAATCACAAAAAAGGGGTAAAAAAATCAATTGAGATATTTAATCACGCATATCATGTAAAAAAACATGTGAATGTCATAGATTACATAAAGTTCAGTCATAACAAAATCATTAAATATGGAATGTTTATGTTGTTCAAACACTACTCGTCTTCGCATTCAAAATCACTATCTTCTGCTTCGTCGGACTCCTCAAACTCCTCTTCGTCACCAGTTTCAACCTCCTCTTCCTCTTCATCAACTAAATTAGGATCCTTCTCTAACTGAATTGCTCTTCTTTTCCTCCCCTCCTTATTGGCAACCTTATCAGCAGCAGTAGCTTCACCCTTTAACACCTTGCAAGTTCGAATGTCATGACCTTTGATATTGCAGTGACTGCATGTCTGACCTCTCTTGCCTTTTAGACTAATAATTTTCTCTTTTTTTGATTTAATGCGCTTATGTGAACCGCGTCCTTTGTTTCTAATACCAGTTGGCACACGGACTGTAGGTGGATCGTCAGTGTTTGGTTTCTCGTAACCAATTAACCTTGAATATCTATCAAACTTAGGGTCGATGGGCTTGGTTATGCGAAGTTCATCAACCATTTCTTTCATCTCTCTCATCCGATCCTTGACTATAAGTAGATGATCGAAATCTTTGATCAGGTTACCAATAAGATACTCTCCAGTCTGCATAATCTCATACGCAACCTCTTTGGCCTTTTTATGCGCATCATCACCGTCAACAGTAATATCAAATGTATTATTAAGATCATTCGGTACCACATCTTTAGTCCATCTTCTCATTACATACTTGTTGGGAATTTCCTTCACTTTGAACATCTTGAACACGAAATATATATGCTTGCACAACAATCCATATTGTTCAAACCTGCGACAAGTGCATAATGCAATTACATCCTCCCCCTTCTTGAAACATACCTACACAAAAAAATAATAAAAATAAAATAAAAAGGAAACATGGTTTGGCAATAAACGCATATTAGCTGGTGTATATACTATTACCTCTAATAAACCGTCGCCGTGAGCTTTCCAATCCTTCATACTTATCTTCAAAAAAGGTTCCTCAATTTTAGTCTCCATCGGAAGGCACTCGGACAGTGTTCCTTGTAACTCTGTCTGTTGATCAGCAAAAATTGACCTGGTGTAAATTTTCATGGCATCATCCTCTAGAGTAGATTCAGAAAAGTTATCGGGGACTGTATTTCTAGATATATGGTCATTCTTCCGATGGTTGAATCTTTGAATGTCCATTGCACCATCAAAATGGTTAAAGAACTCAACAAGGGTAAGTTGAGAATTCGCCACTTGACAGAAAAAATGGTTTTCGCTCTCTGATCTAGAAGTGGTCCGCATAAGCCCAGACATAGGCTCATGACGATAGAACGCTGGGATCCACGAAGATCTCATGCCAAACATATCATCAATCCACTTATTCTCAGTTAGACCGAAATCAATCATTATCAGCTTCCAGTCTCTCTCAAACGTTTCTGGCGTAATCGAATCTGTCCATACAATGTCACACATACGTCTCTTAAAGTCTTCGTTATTGCACAGCTGATGTCCGACCTATTAAACCAAAGAATTGGAACTTATTGAACAAGGGTAATGAAAAAAATGAATAATGAACATAATAACGCATGATGAAAATAATAACGCATGATGAATATTTTTAGTCTGGGCAAATAAACATATGAAGCCAATACAACTACTACGCCAGTTCTAAACATAATCACGCATACTCTATTTGAACCTAACCTTATCAGCAAGTTTCTTCATTATGTGCCACATACATAATCTGTGCCTACTCTTATCGAACACTGCTTCGATGGCTTGTTTCATCGCGGGATCCTGATCAGTGACAACCACATTCGGCTGCTTACCAAATGAGTTCAAAAATGACTGTAAAAGCCACTTGTATGATTCAATGCTTTCGGATGCTAAAAACCCGGCTCCAAGTGTCACATTTCGACAATGATTATCAATACCAGTAAAAGGTACAAAAACCATTTTATACCTTCAAAATGTGAATTCAAAAAATGAATAAAAAAACAAGATGATTATAAAAAAAAATAACAGTAATAAGCTTGAAGTGATGACTAACTTGTTGGTTTTAAATGTAGCATCAAACTATATGACATCTCCAAACTCAGCATAATTACGTTTGCACAAGCCATCGGCCCAAAACAGGTCGGTTAATCGTTTGTTTTCATCGACCGAATGAAAGAATGAATAATCAACCATAAACTGCTTTTTATCGGTCAACCTATTGATAACCATATCTGCATCATACTGTCCGATGTAGCTATGTATCCTAGCTCTAAAATTCTTGCAATCGTCTTTAGTTGCGCCTACATTTTCAAACCCTCCGTATCTTTTTCTCATTATATTAAAGGCTTTCACTGGCCCAAGATTCAATGTACCAAGCTCCCATATCATCTATTCTTGTGTCTCAGACAGATGTCTATAAGCTGGTAATAAGTGCATATCTTTGGGGCACACGAATGAATGATTATGAGATTGAACAAACTTATCAACCTTAAACAACACCCCATCCGTCGAACAAAGCTTAATTTGTGCTTTACAGCCGGTTCGAATAGTCGGTCTGTTCCTACGTTTATATGGCTTAGACAACTTCGAATAATTCTCATCAAATACCTGTGGTTTATACCCCTCTTTTGAACACACAAAATATTTAGACTTGATAATACCACCAACATGATGTTCACCTCCTTTTCGAGCGGAGAACCCTGCCTTCTTGGCATATGTCTGATAAAAAACATATGCTTGTTCTATGGAAGAGAACTCCATTCCAATAACAGGAACACATGATGAAGCTACCTCTGGGATATACAATCTTTCATCTACATTTAAAAAATGACAACAAGAAAATATTATAAACATACAGAGAAATTAAATAAAATCACGAAAATTGAAACAAAAAAAAAAATTACGCATCAACTATAAATAACGCATGTAATATAATAACGCTTCAGAATCTAATACCGCATAAACAAAAAACAACCAGTAAATTAAACTTCTCTTGAATTCAAACAAACACTCGTGATTAAAAATACATTTAAGAAAACTAATAATTGTGAAAATGATGGAGATAAAACACAACACATTTAATAAAGCCATTTACTTTACAACTTACTAGTCTGATCGTCTAAGGTAACGTTGTTGTCTGATGTCGGATTTCCGATATTGCTCTGCATCATCATGTCCGGTATCGACCTCATCATCTTCAAATTCGACATCATCTATGTTTCGAGCATTACTACTCTGTGGATCCATTACAAAGAAAAAACTGATGAAACCCTACTCGCCCACCAATAACCGCTAATTTTATAATTTGAAAATGGAAATTAATTGAAACTGAAACTGATCGTAATTACCGGGATGCTGGAGATAACGAACTCGCGTAATTTCCTTGTTTTTAGTAAATGTCTGAATTACCCCTGTGACAAGAATGAAAAATACTAATCTGCCCTTAATGATTAAACCCTAATTGCGAGATGATCAAACAGATCTGACGGTCAGCATATTAGCGTACGTGAAGTACGACTACCCCTTTTGTACATTATACTTCCTCTATATATATATATATATATATATATATATATATATATAGGGAGGGGCTCATGCGAGAACCACCCTTATTGTGAGAACCTTGAGAACCAATGTGAACACAACCTAAAAAAACCTAAAAAAACCTAAAAAAACCTAACCCCTCCCCCCCCCCCCAAAAAAAAACCTAAACCCCCCCCCCCCAAAAAAAAAAAAAAACCTAACCCCCCCCTCAAGCTAAATGCTAAAAAAAACCTAACCCCACCCCCCCTAAAGCTAAAATGCTAAAAACTAAACCCCAAAAAAACCTAAAAAAATCTAAAAAAAATCTTAAAAAAATCTAAAAATTTTTTTTGACTTTTTTTAATATTTTTATGTTAAAATCGCTACTTTTAGAAGCAAAAAAAAAAAATTTTAAAAAAAAATTAAAATTTTTTTTTGTTTCGAAAAGTAGCGATTTTTTTTATAAAAAATATTAAAAAATTCAAAAAAAATTTTTTTGTGTGATTTTTAGCTATTTTTAGGCATTTTTGGTGTGTTCACATTGGTTCTCGCGGTTCTCACAATAAGAGGTGGTTCTCGCATGATCTTCTCCCTATATATATATATATATATATACACGACAAAGATCCGTTAGGAACCACCCTTTATTGCGAGAACCGCGAGAACCAGTGTGAACACAAACAGTAATACCTAAAAAAATCTAAAAAACACCCAAATTTTGTTTTTTATTTTTTACTATTTTTTTGTAAAATTCGCTATATTTAGTTTACAATAAAAAAATAAAAAAAATTTCAAAAAAAAAAAAAATTTCGAGTCATAGTTATCCATGCACATGTGCATTTGTATATTTTCTTTGACAAATTCCGTAATTCATTACAAATATTAGACAATTGCACTTTCATTTACACTAACACGTGTAATACACTACTTTTTACGTTAACAATATTAGAAATGCACATGTGTATCTATATGTATCAACATCAAATAAGATGTTTTGGTACACTAATTTCTCTTTCATCTATCATTCCATCCATAATACACAAACATGCACATGTGCATTTTTGTTATTTCTTTGACAAATTCCGTAATTCATTACAACTATTAGACAATTGCACTTTCATTTACAGTACCATGTGTAATACAATAGTCTTTACATTACCAATATTAGAAATGCACATGTGCATCTATATGTATTAACATGAAATAAGGTGTTTTGGTACACTACATTGAATACACTTTCCCTTTCATCTATCATACCATCCATAATACACTACCATTATCTCCTACCATCCATAATACAATACCATTACCTCCTACCATCCATAATACAATACCATTACCAATATTTTCACTTTATTACATGTATGTAAACACCATTTATACCATCCAACCAACATATTACATCATAAATTGACAACTATAACCAAACCATCAACCACTAGATATAACGAACCAAGAAACATGTATATGGGCCTACTTCTCCATTCAAAATCACAAACTTTTTGTAACAAAACACGTTATATCATGGTTATACCTAATGATGCACATGTGCATTTTGAATATTGGTAATGTAAAAAGTAGTGAATTATGAATGGTATTGTAAATTAAAGTGCAATTGTCTATTCCCGATAACGTATTACCGAATTTGTCGAAGTAATGATACATATGCACATGTGCATGGATAACTGTTAATCGAAAAAAAAAACGTTTTTTTTTGTAACTAAATATAGCGAATTTTTTAGGAAAAATATTTAAAAAAAATAAAAAAATTTTTGAGTGCTTTTTTGATTTTTTTTTAGATTTTATTTTGTGTTCACATTGGTTCTCGCGGTTCTCGCAATAAGGGTGGTTCTCGCATGAACCTTACCCTATATATATATATATATATATATATATATATATAGAGCGGTTAACCTACATTATTAGTAATCGTACATTACATACGTGATAATCCTGACCGTAAGATCAAGGGATTAAAAGCGTGATTAAATAATTGTTTAAATGTCTGTCTAAAACATAATTATGTGAACCAAAGGTTAAAATGGTCAATTTCCTATACCTAAATACCCGGCTAAAACTCAGTATCTAATCAAAAAACCATATTTGATAATCAAAAATTTCGGTGAGTTTCAAACGATTCCGACCGACGGAGAAAGACGACTAACAACGGTGAACAACCAACGACCATCGATTTCACTTGAGAATGACGAATACGGCATTAAGAGGTATCGATTAAATCATCTTCTGAACCCCGTTTATTTTGTTAGCCAGTCCCAACTTTGTAGTTGAACTAATCGGCGGTTACATTATATGTTGAAGAAGCTAAAAGAGAAAGACGGAGCAAGAAAAGAAATGATCCGGTGAAGCCGGTGCACATTAGCGGCATAACTACAGGTTTGATGTTGATTGAAGTTTTTTAAGCCAAAATTAGGGTTGGTTAACTAGCGTTATTTGATAAGAACAAGCGTAATTTTTTGTTGATTCATTGATATGTAGTAGCGGGATTAGCAGGCTTAACATTAGATGATGATGATTCTTTTGAATGAACTAGCGGAATTAGGTTACCTTGTGAAATTGGGAATTTTACCACTTGATATTGGGGCGTCTGATCTAATTGTGAAATTGAATCGTTTGAGCTAACAAACGACATTAACTACAGGTTTGATGTTGATTGAAGTTTTTTAAGCCAAAATTAGGGTTGGTTAACTAGCGTTATTTGATAAGAACAAGCGTAATTTTTTGTTGATTCATTGATATGTAGTAGCGGGATTAGCAGGCTTAACATTAGATGATGATGATTCTTTTGAATGAACTAGCGGAATTAGGTTACATTGTGAAATTGGGAATTTTACCACTTGATATTGGGGCGTCTGATCTAATTGTGAAATTGAATCGTTTGAGCTAACAAACGACATTAGCATGATTGATATGTAATATTGAATTAGGTTACATTGTGAATTGGGAAATTTACAAGTTTTAAATATGAAACTTATAATATTGGGGCTTCTGCGGTAATTGTGAAATTGGTGATTTAGAGGTAACAAGCGGCATTAGCATGATTGCTATTACATATGTTGAATATTTGATATGACCTAGCGGTTCTAGCTTAAAAATTGTGAAATTGGAGATTTTGAGATAACAAGCGGCATTAGCATGATTGTTTGCTTGATTTAAATTTTGTATTGAAATATGATGTAGGGGTTGCTGATGATGATGATGATTTTGAGCCCCCGATTCAGTCGATAATGACAAAGCAACCTCAGAAATTAAAGGTTAATAAAAAGCATACAAAATTAAGTCTACAAGATGATGATGATGACTTTGAAGTACCTATTAGAGACTTGATAGTCAAAAGGGGTGAAAACACAAGAAAAAGGCCAAATACTACAACTAACCAAGATGGTGATGACTTTGAGCCAGTAAAAAAGAAACAATCGAAAAACGAAAAGCAGATGGATCCTATCGAGGGGAAACGGAAGATTACCGATGCAGAACCTATTAGGACAGAACCAAGACCGTACTATGATTATCATCATGATGTAATAAGCCTACGGTGCAGTCCTTCAGGTTTTATGGATACAGTTAAGCACTTTACTGAAGCGCAGGTGGCGGATGTGAAGAGCATTGGATTTGGTGAGGTCCTTAATATAAAGCTTTATCATATAAGCACACGTTTAGGGTATTGGCTCGTACGAAACTATGACGAGCAATACAGCACACTAAACATAGGAAATCACAAGATAGAAATCACCCGAGATTCAGTACATGACGTGTTTGGTATTCCAAAGGGTAATGTTATTGTACGAGAAAAATATAAGCCTAGGAAAGGAGCAATAGTGGAGAAAAATACGGCTACTCAAGGCGCAGAAACAACCATAGATGAGTTCAAAAACCAGTGGCCAGACACAAACAAAATTACTCATACTTTACTTGCAAGAACTATGTCAAAGCAAACCACTGGCGGACGATTATTCAAGCTAAATTTCCTAGCCTACTGGAACACTTTGTTTGTAGAGATAACAAAGTCAACAACTGTTAAACAAAGTTTTCTACTTGCAATTGACAAAGAGGAAGACATTCCAAATCTGGATTGGTGCTCCTTCGTTTTAGAATCGCTGAAACGAACAAGACAAGGTTGGAAAAAGTTAGACTCACAATACAATGGCCCGGTTGCATTCCTAACGGTATGTTATGTACACATCTTTAAAGGTTATGCTAAATACGATATTAATATTAATAATTTGGTTTTTTTCAATAAACAATATGCAGCTTCTATACAACCATTATTTCAACAAAAGACACAAAATTTTCGATGAAGCTGGTGAAAATGCCTGTCATACAGTATGTAACCTCTGGTATGATCGACGACGTGGAAGAATATTTATACAACAACGGGCCGCTAAATGTTGAAGATTGTGATGAAGTGGAGAAAGACGAAGGAGCAAATGATAATCGCCAGGATTAACAACATGTTACTGCCTCACGCATCAATGGCGATGATCATCAAAATCAAGAGTCTACGACCGCACCATTCGAAATCGTAAAACAGAACACTTCGACGCTGTACACTGACCTTTTCGCTGACAACATCCCGATACACGAGGCAGCTGCGGTACAAGAAAACCTCACCGAATTCAATACATTAGATCAGCGTATGGAAGATACGGATGAGTACATAATACCACCAGTGGATACGACACATGTCTACAACAGAAGAAACCTGGCTGGAAACCTGGATGGGGAAGATCCGATTGACGAAGGTGACATACCATCAAATACGGATTGGTTTGATGGGTGGAATCCGAATGAACATATTTTAGCTTTGAATTTAGATGAAATGGACATAGGGACATGTCACACCCCGAATTCCACGTGTCTCACCGGTGGGCCCGGTGGGGGATTACCGTGACGATGTTGGCAACAATATAGTCAAACCACACAATTATATAATGCACAGCGGAAGCATAAGATAAATATAAAAATTTCAACCTCTGATCATAATATCAATGTATTACAGAGTTGAATATCCACAGTGGATCGAAAATAAAAGTAAGGTATTGTTCCATTAGATACTGCAATCAAGCTTGCGAGGCTTATCCCGACGCTAGGGAGCTAATACCAGCCAATTACGTTTAGGTACCTGCACTTAATCTTTTTTTTTTTGGGGAAAATACGTCAGTTTACACTGGTAAATACATTCAACTGACACATTTGAAAATGTTTATTAAAATTGATTTGAATGCACAAGGCACAAACTCTTTTATAACTTGGGAAAATTCATAATGATCTTGTGAACGTTTTACATGTTCTTTTATGCGTTCAGTAGCCCGGGTCGTGCCGGGTTAAAGATTTATAGACACACCACGTTTGCGTAAAACCGTAGTACAGAAACCAACGGCTACGTCTTTTAGTTTTAATGTCGACACTTTATACCGGGTGTACGCCTACACCGGGATGTCGATGGTCGTGGCCATTTCGTAAAATGATGCCAAGGATATCCGGGACAACGGTCATTAAACCCCCCAAAGGCTTATAAGCAACAAAACTGTTTAAATGAGCCGATCATATTATTTAGTTATCCACCTAAGCGATGGACGAATATAGTGCTCAATCAAGCGGTATTAATATACCGTAACCCAAGCCCATATAGGGGAAATAAGTCAAAAGTATTTACCTTTGCAAGTATTAATCCTTAATTTAGATCAAGTCACCGATAGCTTTTACTGGGGCTCCTAATCTGGAACGAAGGTTTTAATTAACCTCTTAGAATCCTAACGGTCCTTACAGTAGCCGTAGCTTAAACCGGTTGATTCCGATATATATAGATATGGTTAATTCGCACGAAAAGGCGAAAACCGAGAATGGAGTATGATTTGGACCCAACAAGTTCAGAGACTTGTTTCATATGGGTTTATAGTTCATACTCTGGATTTTGGGGTTCAAATAGTATAATTTGACCCGTATCGGCTATTGCACGAAAACTAGTTTCATGAGCCGTACCGTGTGCGCGAATAGGCGAAACGGTTAACCATAAGAGTCGTACGCTTATTTCCTAAGTCAATATGCCTTAAAAGTATTTTGGTATCAGTAGGATACCTTCCGTAATGCCCGTAACGAGTTTAAATTATTATTATGCCCCGTAGGGGCTTTTCGGTCATTTTAAAGACTTTTAAAAAGGCTTTTCGAGTTCTACAGGAAATCTGAGTTTCCCGAACAGCTTATAAAGCTTAAAATACTTTATTTATTATTTAAAACCAGTGGCAACTGGAATCGGGTCAACAGACCTTGTAGAACTCCCGTTTTGGCCAAAAAGGGCATATTCGGTATTTACCGAACCGTAGCCATAACCGCAGGTTATGAGCAAGGTAAAAATTATTAAAAATCTTTGAAATTCCCAAAATATTATTTTACCACAGTGGGTAAAAGTTTTAGTGACGAAAACTTGGGTTAGATGGGCGTTATGCTAATTGCGCCGTTAATTGTAAAACTTTCTTAAAAGTGCGCCTTTTAGCATAACTCTCATTCTAGACCTCGGATTGACGTGAAACTTCAGGGACATGCTTATAATTTAATAAGCAAGGTTTTGGTCCGTTCACGTGTCCGAAATACTCGTTTTAATTTTAAAAGGCCGTTACGGTCAACTTTTAGGCGAATGACGGAAATAGGTAAAAGACTCGGATAACTCATGAACCGACCACAGAGGCGTATACCAACATGTGACCTGGTCCTAAGAGAGTCCTAAGGTATCTTTATACCTCACTAAAACGGGTCAGAACTGGAGTCAAAGCAAAAGTCAAACTTTTGCGACATTCGGCTCCGAACCGGTTCTATATAGTAAATGATCGATTCAAACGAGCGCAAACATGTTTATATACTTATTATCATGTTTTATGATTATCAAAACAGGTTCCATAACATATATATCACAGATTATGCTTAAATTGCTAAAATAGCTTTCTGTTGACTTTTTAACCGCGCGTTTGACTCGATATTTGACATAGTTAGAGTGGTGATCAGGGGGAACCATTTTAGAGGTTTAATACCCACATAAATACCAACTCATAACCATTTTTGATTCGTCATGAGACTGAATCGTTTGCAAGATATTGCAATGACAACCGTTAGTTACGACGGTTGCGTTTATAGGCTATAACTATGGAAATGTGAAACCAAAATGGTTATGAACGACTTACAGAAGTTAACTCTTGATGAGAGAACAGAAGGGAAAGCTAGAGAGCTCTTGAATGATCAGTTATAAGTGTTTTTGAGTTGTGTGATTGGTAATGCACAAGAAGTGGCTATTTATAGCCAAAGAAGGCCACTTATGATCATTACAAGCTCTACTATCAGTCCAGAGCTGATGGGTAGTTGTCCCCTAAATGTATGGGTCATTTGTAGGGTGCCCATGCCCCATAATTACATGCATAATCGTTCACAAGTTCCAAAAGCCAAGTAGTTACCATTTTTCTGCATCTGGGCACTTTACGCGGCCCGCATGGGAGATCCCATGCTTTTTAACGCGGGTCGCCTAAAGTTAAGAAATCAGGCGAGTTATAAGGGAGGCTCGCGGCCCGCCTCAACTTATGTTGAAACTTCACGCGGGTCGCCTAAGGTTATATTTTCTGAATTTTTAAATCTTTTGTCATGATTATCAGAATCGGGCCATTAATAACGAAATCTTTCGTAATGATTTGCCTGACCTTTCGGTTTTGAAGGGGTAACTTTGCGGTTTGGCCCTCGGTTATTTACCGATAGGGGCCTCGTGTTAATTACCCGCATTATTAAGTCCCCGGTTTATTTATTATTTATATTGGAAAGCCTTAACTTTCACTGTTGACGCTTTTAACCCTTCTTCTACGAATTCGATCGTAACTTTCTTGTTTCATATCGAAACTTCGCGAAATTCATATATATTATTTTAGTGTGGGTATACTACCGTTACAAAGTCTTGGGAACGTTAAAGGGTCACTCAGAGGTATTATTAAACATGTTGACACAGTTAACCCCTGTAGTTTGTAATCTCTCACTTTCTTTCGCGTTTTGTTTTTGTACGATCTATAATTTATTCGTTTGAAGGTTTAAGCATTATTTAGGGATACTATACAGTATATTTACCCTTGTTGACATTTATAACCCTCGAATTTATATACTTTCAAGGTTTGTCAAAATTAGTCCTTTATTTATTATAGATGCCACGTGTAATCAAATGACACGTGTTAACACATCATTGGACACAAAATTTCGAGGTGTTACATCCTCACCCCCTTAAAATAAATCTCGACCCGAGATTTACTCAAATAAATAGGGGTATTTTTCTTTCATTGTAGCTTCGACTTCCCACGTATATTCAGGACCTCTACGAGCATCCCATTTGACTTTTACAATCGGTACGTGCTTTCTGCGAAGCTTCTTTACCTGTCGATCTTCAATCGACAAGGGTTTTTCTATAAACTTTAAGCTCTCATCTATATGCACATCTGTGTGTGGAATCACCAACGATTCGTCGGCGAAGCACTTTTTGAGATTGCAGATGTGGAACACATTGTGAATTCCATTGA
Organism: Helianthus annuus; assembly: GCF_002127325.2. NCBI lineage: Eukaryota > Viridiplantae > Streptophyta > Magnoliopsida > Asterales > Asteraceae > Helianthus > Helianthus annuus. The sequence goes on from NC_035434.2 coordinate 11,318,543, forward strand.
GCTCTTCAGGCAAGTTTAGTTTATAGGCAACTGATCCGACTCGTTCAATGACCTCAAAAGGCCCTATGTATCTCGGACTCAGCTTGCCCTTCTTGCCGAAACGCATCACCCCTTCCAGGGTGACACTTTAAGTAATACTTTTCACCCACTTCGAAGTGAAAATCCTTACGCTTTGGATCAGCGTAGCTCTTCTGCCTATCACGGGCAGCCTTGAGACGCTCCCGGATCTGGACAATCTTGTCCGTTGTCTGGAAAACATCTCTGGTCCCGATAATTGGACCTCTCCTACTTCCGCCCAACAAAGGCGATCTGCATTTCCTACCAATAATGCCTCAAAAGGCGCCAGCCCTTATGTGG